>NC_137867.1:4349623-4544623 GCF_963924005.1 Protomyctophum bolini
TTCAGATCCCCCTCAAGGAATTTTCATCGGGGGAGGGGAAGGGTAGGGTAAGGGGCTTATTCCACTTATTGGGCCTTTTATTCATTATGTTTTATTGTTTATTGTTTGCATTGACATGCATATAATTCCATATCAATTCCATTCATTTTTCAGCCAATATCTGAAACCCGGGGGTGATCTTTTTTGGGTGAAAAAATGAATGGAAATTATAAGATATTGGGGGCCCAAACCATGTACTATGCACTTTCTTTCTTTTTAACTGCATTGATGAGCCTGCACAAACAAGAATTTCACCCATGTTACCTGTAATGTGATGTGACAATAAAGTCTGCGCACACAGATGTCAGGAAGTGGGTGTAAACGCCTACTTCCTGTCCCCAGACACAGGGGGGCACTTGGGGGGCACTGTCTGGGGAGGCACTGGGGGCCAGTGGGGGACACTGGGGGGGCACTGTCTGGGGAGGCACTGGGGGGCACTTGGGGGGTGGGCACTGTCTTGGGAGGCACTGGGGGGACACTGGCTGGCACTGTCTGGGGAGGCACTTGGGTGGCACTGTCTGGGGAGGCACTGGGGGGACACTGGGGGGGAACTTGGTGGGTCAATGTCTGGGGAGGCACTGGGGGGACACTGGAGGGGATCCTACTAGCACTGGGGGTGGTGTCTGGTTGCTAGGGGGTGGTCTGGTTGCTAGGGGGTGGTGTCTGGTTGCTAGGGGGTGGTGTCTGGTTGCTAGAAGGGGTGGTGTCTGGTTGCTTGGAGGTTGTGTCTGGGGGTGATGTCTGGTTGCTAGGAGGTTGTGTCTGGGGGTGGTGTCTGGTTGCTAGGGGGTGGTTTCTAGGGGGTGGTGTCTGGTTGATAGGGGGTGGTGTCTGGTTGCTAGGGGGTGGTGTCTGTTGTGGTGTCTGGGGGTGGTGTCTGGTTGCTAGGGGTGGAGCAACCAGACACCACCCCCTAGCAACCAGACACCACCCCCTAGCAACCAGACACAACCCCCTAGAAACCAGACACCACCCCCAGACACCACCCCCTAGCAAAATACGTATGACCCCCAAACTTTAGTAAGGCTTCATCCGAGGCCTCCGCCCAGCTAATTATCAACCTCCCTTTGCTTTTCGCCCAATTTCTAGTTACAACCCTAACCTTTTTATGATCGTAACCAAAAAGGTTCAAGACTCCCCCCGGACACGTCTCGGCAAAACCAAGAACATTTTCCGACTCAGTGTGAAGAGCCGAACGCACCCATGTGTGTTGCTGAGCACACAGATGTCAGGAAGTGGGTGTAAAAGCCTACTTCCTGTCCCTAGCCCCCAGAAATCTTCTGGGAAAAACCGAGACCATTTTCCGACTCAGAACGACGAGGCGAACGCGCTGATATGTGTTTCCCAGCACACGGACTTACGGTTATCTTAATTGGCTAGGGTTAGGGTTAGTTTTCAACGCGCGATAGCTCTTGAACGATACGTCCGTCAGACAAGTAATTGACGTTGGCGTTTCCAGCTTTCCGAGGCCTACGATCTGATATGTCCACCATTGTCGTGCGACCCCCGTAGCCCCTAACCCTAACCCTAGATAACCCTAGTTTTACCTGATCGCAAGGCTTATAGGGTTACCGATGCTAAGAATGTGTTTTTGGTTGAAATGCTAAATTTAAAATTGAGTACCAGAAGCGAGCCACATATCATCGCGTTCGTCTTATCGATAGCTACGCGTGGACGCGACTAACTTTTATTTCTGACGTTTGTGGGAGGAGCTATCGCACTTTAAAGGCTAACCCTAGGGTTAGGAACCGTGCGACCGTGTGCGGAGAGACACATATCAAAATGTTCGTCTCGACAAGCTATATAACATACTAAAAGATGGGCCCGTAATATCCAACGGTTTTTGACTTATAAGCCTTAAAGATGTTAGACAAATAACGAAACTTCTTTTTTGAACGGGACCAATTTCATTACATCCAGTGTGAAAAAGTCAGTCAGAAAAAGTGTTGTTTGAAAAACAAAAAAAGGAATTGAGCTTTTGGGGCTGAAAAAACGTGTCTCTTTTGATTTGGTGGCAAGTTAGAAGTGTCGTAGAGCTACAAAACCACTTTCATCGGATTCGGCATACTTCAAACATTTAGGAACAGTCTTGTTTGTGAAGACAGGAATTTTCTTTTTGAATTTTAAAGCTGGAAGGCCACAAAAAAGCCTTAAAGGTCAACGCTTGACCTTAGGCGTGTTCAATCACCATCCATTCTTTGCAGAATTCTCTGCTGAACGCGTAGACATCTTCATTATGATCCTAGAATGTACGGTTCACGAGAGGTCAATCAAAGTACTTACGATCACGGAAATTTAGTAAGGCTTCATTTGAGGCCCCCACCCAGCTAACTATCAACTTCCCTTTACTGTTCACCCAATTACAAGTTACCACCCTAACCTGATGACCAAGAGGAAGAGGATGAGGAGGAGGGGTTACCCCAACATCCCAGCCTAACCCCCCTCCTGAGGTTGCACCTAATCCCCTAAAGGTGTAGGAGGATGAGGAGGACGATGATGAAGAAGAGGAGTTTGAACTGGGGTTAGGGTTTAGGGACAATTAACATGGAAAAGCCCAATAACCCAGCAAATACCCATAATTTCTCCCAAACTTGCTCCAGGGCATCCAGTGAATATCTGTTTCAGATCCCCCTCAAGGAATTTTCATCGGGGGAGGGGAAGGGTAGGGTAAGGGGCTTATTGCACTTATTGGGCCTTTTATTCATTATGTTTTATTGTTTATTGTTTGCATTGACATGCAGATAATTCCATATCAATTCCATTCATTTTTCACCCAATATCTGAAACCCGGAGGTGATCTTTTTTGGGTGAAAAAATGAATGGAAATTATAAGATATTGGGGCCCAAACCATGTAATATGCACTTTCTTTCTTTTTAACTGCAATGATGAGCCTGCACAAACAAGAATTTCACCCATGTTACCTGTAATGTGATGTGACAATAAAGTTTGATTCTGATTCTGAACCTGCGGTCCGCGGTCCCTCAAGAGGTCGCGAGTTTCAACATGTGGTCCGCGGTCCCTCAAGAGGTCACGAGTTTCAACATGCGGTCCGCGGTCCCTCAAGAGGTCTCTGTTTCCAACATGTGGTCCGCGGTCCCTAAAGAGGTCTCTGTTTCCAACCTGCGGTCCCTCAAGAGGTCGCGAGTTTCAACCTGCGGTCCGCGGTCCCTCAGGAGGTCGTGGTTGTTGTTGTTGTAATGTTGTTATGTTGTTCTGAAATCTGAAACCAGTGTCTGGGGAGGCACTGTTGTTGTTATGTTGTTGTTGTTGTTGTTGTTGTTGTTGTAATGTTGTAATGTTGTTGTTGTTGTTGTTGTAATGCTGTTGTAATGTTGTTGTTGTTGTTGTTGTAATGTTGTTGTAATGTGTTGTTGTTGTTGTTGTTTGAATGTTGTTGTTATGTTGTTGTAATGTATGTACTTATTGGGTGAAAAATGAATGTAAATGATAAGATATTGGGGGCCCAATTCCGTATCAATTCCATTCATTTTTCAGCCAATATCTGAAACCCGGGGGTGATCTTTTTTGGGTGAAAAAATGAATGTAAATGATAAGATATTGGGTAACCCCAACTGTTTCCAACATGTGGTCCGCGGTCCCTCAAGAGGTCTCTGTTTCCAACCTGCGGTCCGCGGTCCCTCAGGAGGTCGTGGTTGTTGTTGTTGTAATGTTGTTATGTTGTTCTGAAATCTGAAACCAGTGTCTGGGGAGGCACTGTTGTTGTTATGTTGTTGTTGTTGTTGTTGTTGTTGTTGTTGTTGTTGTTGAAATGTTGTAATGTTGTTGTTGTTGTTGTAATGCTGTTGTAATGTTGTTGTTGTTGTTGTTGTAATGTTGTTGTAATGTGTTGTTGTTGTTGTTGTTGTTTGAATGTTGTTGTTATGTTGTTGTAATGTATGTACTTATTGGGTGAAAAATGAATGTAAATGATAAGATATTGGGGGCCCAATTCCGTATCAATTCCATTCATTTTTCAGCCAATATCTGAAACCCGGGGGTGATCTTTTTTGGGTGAAAAAATGAATGGAAATTATAAGATATTGGGGCCCAAACCATGTAATATGCACTTTCTTTCTTTTTAACTGCAATGATGAGCCTGCACAAACAAGAATTTCACCCATGTTACCTGTAATGTGATGTGACAATAAAGTTTGATTCTGATTCTGAACCTGCGGTCCGCGGTCCCTCAAGAGGTCGCGAGTTTCAACATGTGGTCCGCGGTCCCTCAAGAGGTCACGAGTTTCAACATGCGGTCCGCGGTCCCTCAAGAGGTCTCTGTTTCCAACATGTGGTCCGCGGTCCCTCAAGAGGTCTCTGTTTCCAACCTGCGGTCCCTCAAGAGGTCGCGAGTTTCAACCTGCGGTCCGCGGTCCCTCAGGAGGTCGTGGTTGTTGTTGTTGTAATGTTGTTATGTTGTTCTGAAATCTGAAACCAGTGTCTGGGGAGGCACTGTTGTTGTTATGTTGTTGTTGTTGTTGTAATGTTGTAATGTTGTTGTTGTTGTTGTAATGCTGTTGTAATGTTGTTGTTGTTGTTGTTGTAATGTTGTTGTAATGTGTTGTTGTTGTTGTTGTTGTTGTTTGAATGTTGTTGTTATGTTGTTGTAATGTATGTACTTATTGGGTGAAAAATGAATGTAAATGATAAGATATTGGGGGCCCAATTCCGTATCAATTCCATTCATTTTTCAGCCAATATCTGAAACCCGGGGGTGATCTTTTTTGGGTGAAAAAATGAATGTAAATGATAAGATATTGGGTAACCCCAACTGTTTCCAACATGTGGTCCGCGGTCCCTCAAGAGGTCTCTGTTTCCAACCTGCGGTCCGCGGTCCCTCAGGAGGTCGTGGTTGTTGTTGTTGTAATGTTGTTATGTTGTTCTGAAATCTGAAACCAGTGTCTGGGGAGGCACTGTTGTTGTTATGTTGTTGTTGTTGTTGTTGTTGTAATGTTGTAATGTTGTTGTTGTTGTTGTAATGCTGTTGTAATGTTGTTGTTGTTGTTGTTGTAATGTTGTTGTAATGTGTTGTTGTTGTTGTTGTTGTTGTTTGAATGTTGTTGTTATGTTGTTGTAATGTATGTACTTATTGGGTGAAAAATGAATGTAAATGATAAGATATTGGGGGCCCAATTCCGTATCAATTCCATTCATTTTTCAGCCAATATCTGAAACCCGGGGGTGATCTTTTTTGGGTGAAAAAATGAATGGAAATTATAAGATATTGGGGCCCAAACCATGTAATATGCACTTTCTTTCTTTTTAACTGCAATGATGAGCCTGCACAAACAAGAATTTCACCCATGTTACCTGTAATGTGATGTGACAATAAAGTTTGATTCTGATTCTGAACCTGCGGTCCGCGGTCCCTCAAGAGGTCGCGAGTTTCAACATGTGGTCCGCGGTCCCTCAAGAGGTCACGAGTTTCAACATGCGGTCCGCGGTCCCTCAAGAGGTCTCTGTTTCCAACATGTGGTCCGCGGTCCCTCAAGAGGTCTCTGTTTCCAACCTGCGGTCCCTCAAGAGGTCGCGAGTTTCAACCTGCGGTCCGCGGTCCCTCAGGAGGTCGTGGTTGTTGTTGTTGTAATGTTGTTATGTTGTTCTGAAATCTGAAACCAGTGTCTGGGGAGGCACTGTTGTTGTTATGTTGTTGTTGTTGTTGTAATGTTGTAATGTTGTTGTTGTTGTTGTAATGCTGTTGTAATGTTGTTGTTGTTGTTGTTGTAATGTTGTTGTAATGTGTTGTTGTTGTTGTTGTTGTTGTTTGAATGTTGTTGTTATGTTGTTGTAATGTATGTACTTATTGGGTGAAAAATGAATGTAAATGATAAGATATTGGGGGCCCAATTCCGTATCAATTCCATTCATTTTTCAGCCAATATCTGAAACCCGGGGGTGATCTTTTTTGGGTGAAAAAATGAATGTAAATGATAAGATATTGGGTAACCCCAACTGTTTCCAACATGTGGTCCGCGGTCCCTCAAGAGGTCTCTGTTTCCAACCTGCGGTCCGCGGTCCCTCAGGAGGTCGTGGTTGTTGTTGTTGTAATGTTGTTATGTTGTTCTGAAATCTGAAACCAGTGTCTGGGGAGGCACTGTTGTTGTTATGTTGTTGTTGTTGTTGTTGTTGTTGTTGAAATGTTGTTGTTGTTGTTGTTGTAATGCTGTTGTAATGTTGTTGTTGTTGTTGTTGTTGTAATGTTGTTGTAATGTGTTGTTGTTGTTGTTGTTGTTGTTGTTTGAATGTTGTTGTTATGTTGTTGTAATGTATGTACTTATTGGGTGAAAAATGAATGGAAATTATAAGATATTGGGGCCCAAACCATGTAATATGCACTTTCTTTCTTTTTAACTGCAATGATGAGCCTGCACAAACAAGAATTTCACCCATGTTACCTGTAATGTGATGTGACAATAAAGTTTGATTCTGATTCTGAACCTGCGGTCCGCGGTCCCTCAAGAGGTCGCGAGTTTCAACATGTGGTCCGCGGTCCCTCAAGAGGTCACGAGTTTCAACATGCGGTCCACGGTCCCTCAAGAGGTCTCTGTTTCCAACATGTGGTCCGCGGTCCCTCAAGAGGTCTCTGTTTCCAACCTGCGGTCCCTCAAGAGGTCGCGAGTTTCAACCTGCGGTCCGCGGTCCCTCAGGAGGTCGTGGTTGTTGTTGTTGTAATGTTGTTATGTTGTTCTGAAATCTGAAACCAGTGTCTGGGGAGGCACTGTTGTTGTTATGTTGTTGTTGTTGTTGTAATGTTGTAATGTTGTTGTTGTTGTTGTTGTAATGCTGTTGTAATGTTGTTGTTGTTGTTGTAATGTGTTGTTGTTGTTGTTGTAATGTTGTTGTTATGGGTTAGGGTTAGGGTTGTTGTTATGTTGTTGTTGTTGTTGTTGTTGTTGT
The DNA here is from genome assembly GCF_963924005.1 of Protomyctophum bolini. NCBI lineage: Eukaryota > Metazoa > Chordata > Actinopteri > Myctophiformes > Myctophidae > Protomyctophum > Protomyctophum bolini. The sequence goes on from NC_137867.1 coordinate 4,356,558, forward strand.
TGAAATGTTGTAATGTTGTTGTTGTTGTTGTAATGCTGTTGTAATGTTGTTGTTGTTGTTGTTGTAATGTTGTAATGTTGTAATGTTGTTGTTGTTGTAATGTTGTTGTAATGTTGTAATGTTGTTGTTGTTGTTGTTGTAATGTTGTTGTAATGTTGTTGTTGTTGTTGTTGTAATGTTGTTGTTATGTTGTTGTTGTAATGTATGTAGGGACATTGGGTGAAAAATGAATGTAAATCAAGAGGTCTCTGTTTCCAACATGCGGTCCGCGGTCCCTCAAGAGGTTGCGAGTTTCAACCTGCTGTCCGCGGTCCCTCAGGAGGTCGTGGTTGTTGTTGTTGTAATGTTGTAATGTTGTTGTTGTTGTTGTTGTTGTTGTTGTTGTTGTAATGTTGTTGTTTTAATGGTGTTGTTGTAATGGTGTTGTTGTTGACAATTAAGGAGCAGGTTAGGGTTTAGGGACAATTAATATGCATTGTGGGATGGTCCTTGATGGGTTTTGGGGTGGGGGCCTAGGTTAGGGTTTAGGGACAATTAATATGCATTGGGGGTGGTCGTTGATGGGTTTTGGGGTGGGGGTCTAGCTTAGGGTTTAGGGACAATTAATATGCATTGGGGGGTGGTCTTTGATGGGTTTTGGGGTGGGGGTCTAGGTTAGGGTTTAGGGACAATTAATATGCATTGGGGGGTGGTCCTTGATGTGTTTTGGGGTGGGGGTCTAGTTAGGGTTTAGGGACAATTAATAAGGATTGGGTCAGGGGGCATTCGGGGGACATTGGGTGCTCAAATCCAGCCGTTACGCCCCCCTCAACAGTGTGTTGTAAAATGGGAAGTGCACCCCTAACTTTCCCTAACCAAAAAGGTTTAAAAAAATCACATCTCTGGCTAGAAATGAGATAAAGACCCCTCTGTATTTTTAGGGGATAGACAGGGGTGGGAACTTAATATCTCACCTGTCAATGATTTTTTATAACATGATTAAACATGTGAAAATAAATGAATAGGGCAATACCCAAATTCGTATCAACCTAACCCAATAACCCACCAACCCCTAGACCCAATAACTTATCAAAACAACACCCAATAAGGGTTCAATACCCAAAAAGCCCCATTTTGGTCCCTATTTAGGGTTAGGGTTAGAGGGTTAGGGTTAGGGTTAGGGTTAGGGTTAGGGTTAGGGGTTAGGGTTAGGGTTAGGGTTAGGGTTAGGTAATGGGGGTTCGTAAGATAACCGGTTATCTTACCGATAAGACCCATTAGCCTCTGAACGTCCAGGACACAAGTATGAGATATCGAAAATTCCGTAATGGCGACCCGCTTCGGAATGTGTTGTCCTCATTGATTTCTGAGCTTCCTAGCGGCAACAGCGCCACCATTTGTCTGCCATTGAAATTGCACAAAAAAATTCCACTAAAAAATAACTTTTGCCTACGTACCAAGTAGGCCACTGCGAATCTTTTTCCCTCTTGAGAGTTTTGTCTAAAATGTCCAGAAGGGGGCGCAAAGCGAACCCGGAAGTGTTTTGACACTTGTGTTTTTTTCTTTTTAGGGTTAGGCTTAGTGTATACAAGTCTGCGGGTTAGGTTTAGGGTGAGGGTTTGAGATAGGTAGTAGTTGTAGTACTAAGACTGGTTAGGGTTAGTGTATACAAGTCTGCGGGTTAGGTTCAGGGTGAGGGTTTGAGATAGGTTGTAGTTGTAGTACTAAGACAAGTCGAAGTCCACATCAAGAAGGTTTTTTTTTTTTTTTTTTTTTTTTTTCTTTTTTTTGCATGTTTCAAGTGATTTGGGATCGACTGGTAATAGTCCCCAGTGCACTTATTTTGGTGTCCCCAAGCTCTGGGACTTAGTAAAATTTACCCCAGACCTTAGGAGTGTCGTAGAGCGACAGGACCATTTCCATTAAATCCGGCATGAAAAAGTGATTCAGAAAATGTGTTGTTTGAAAAAAGAAAATAATAATTGAGCTCTAGGGGCTGAAAAAACGTGTCTCTTTTGATTTGGCGGAGAGTTAGCAGTGTCGGAGAGCTACGAAACCACTTCCATCGGATTCGGGACGCTTCAAACATTTAGAAACAGTCTTGTTTGTGAAGACAGCAATTTTTTTGAATATCTTATTGAATTTTAAAGCTGGAAGGCCGCAAATTAAAGCCTTAAATGTCAACGCTTGACCTTTGGGTCTTCCGAGTGTCTTTGAGCGTCGGGAGTTGGCTCCCTAGACTCACTTCGTGTCTCTACGATGTCGGGAAGTGGGTGTAATAGCCACTTAGCCGCCAGAAATCTTCTGTAAAAAACCGAGACCATTTTCCGACTCAGAACGACGAGGCGAACGCGCTGATATGTGTTTCCCAGCACACGGACTTACGGTTCTCTTAATTGGCTAGGGTTAGGGTTAGTTTTCAACGCGCGATAGCTCTTGAACGATACGTCCGTCAGACAAGTAATTGACGTTGGCGTTTCCAGCTTTCCGAGGCCTACGATCTGATATGTCCGCCATTGTCGTGCGACCCCCGTAGCCCCTAACCCTAACCCTAGATAACCCTAGTTTTACCTGATCGAAAGGCTTATAGGGTTACCGATGCTAAGAATGTGTTTTTGGTTGAAATGCTAAATTTAAAATTGAGTACCAGAAGCGAGCCACATATCATCGCGTTCGTCTTATCGATAGCTACGCGTGGACGCGACTAACTTTTATTTCTGACCTTTGTGGGAGGAGCTATCGCACTTTAAAGGCTAACCCTAGGGTTAGGAACCGTGCGACCGTGTGCGGAGAGACACATATCCAAATGTCCGTCTCGACAAGCTATGTAACATACTAAAAGATGGGACCGTGTCGACCTTTGTGGGAGGAGCTATCGCACTTTAAAGGCTAACCCTAGGGTTAGGAACCGTGCGACCGTGTGCGGAGAGACACATATCCAAATGTCCGTCTCGACAAGCTATATAACATACTAAAAGATGGGACCGTGTCGACCTTTGTGGGAGGAGCTATCGCACTTTAAAGCTAACCCTAGGGTTAGGGTTAGGTAATGGGGGTTCGTGAGATTACCGGTAATCTTACCGATAAGACTCAGGAGCCTCTGAGAGTCCAAAACACAAGTATGAGACATCAAAAATTCCGTAATGGCGACCCGATTCGGAATCTGTTGTCCTCATTGATTTCTGAGCTTCCTAGGGTTAGGGTTAGGGTTAGGGTTAGGGTTAGAGTTAGGGTTAGGGTTAGAGTTAGGTTAGGGTTAGGGTTAGGGTTAGGTTAGGGTTAGGGTTAGGGTTAGAGTTAGGTTAGGGTTAGAGTTAGGTTAGGGTTAGGGTTAGGGTTAGAGTTAGGGTTAGAGTTAGAGTACTAGTAGGCATAAACACTTGTGTGCGGTCCAAAACACAGCCCAGCGCTTCCTACTCCACTGACAACCAATCACAGTGCTCGAATTCCCGAATAATCCTAGGGAAAGCAATCTCGCGCCCTGCCCGGTCCAGACCATAAAAATAACGGAGGTAAGTTTTACTTAATTGTCTTTCAGTGACAGTGTTAACTTTCAACTTCGTGAAATAGTTAATATCCGTATATAAATACTCGTAGGCCTATACTTTAAGCCCATGGCTATGTGATTCTTTCATTGCAGAAAGGACACGAGGGGACGGTGGTCCTGTGGCGGGAGGCGATACTGTCACCATGCCTCGAAATGGGCAACATGGTCCGGTTGACGGCCATGAGGATGAAGGCCTCTGCCGCTGGAACGTCGTTCCAGACAACCAATTTCACCAACATTGAGGTAATAGGCTACTATATTGTCATTTAGAATAATAATGTTTGTAACAGTATGATGTTAGTGTTATTATATTGTCTAGATTTGAACATAATAATAGCCTATCTATCGTATGTACACTACAGGCTGTGAAAACATTAACATTTCAACCCAAACACAGCTAACCAAACCAATATATATATATTGCATTTCCCCCGCTCGATAATCCCTCGATCTATCATTGCAGCTCCAACATTGGGATAGACACAGTGAAAGGTCCTATATGCATAGGATATAATGACTGAAAACAAATTTGTTTGATTTCTACAGAATGCGGTGGAGTGCAGGGAAGGGGTAGTCCTCGGAGTGATGGAGATCGACGAGGGGATGGAGCTGCTCCTAGACGACAACAGTGTCGTCAACATTTCCCTGGCCAAATTTCGAGACATTTTCCCCCCTGAAGTTGAATTCCCCCGAAGGGCTACGTTCAAGTTTGACCAAGGGAACGTCGACATCGCCCTGGTCGAGGAGGAGGAAGAGGACCAGGAGCAGCTTCCTTGTTTTCAAATTTTTTTTTTTTTTTTGGCCAGGGAAATGTTGACGACGCTGTTGTCGTCTAGGAGCATTAAGACAGTGTTTTCCTTGTAGGCCTATTTTGGGGCACCGTAGGCCTACCCTCTCCCCCGCACGGGGTCATAGGCTACGTGCAAAAGATTTGCTTTTTATTGTTTTATTATTATTATTTTATTATTATTGTATGTTCATTCATTATTTCTTGTTCACGAATAAATTTAATACTACTTAAATAATACTTGCTTTCTTTATCCCAACCAAGACTCACACATTGTTTCAGGGGGGAAAGACCAACTCTTTCACTGTTTTAATAACATAATACAGACAATGAATGTCATTGCTTGATTTATTGAATATGCCTACTTTATTATAACTTCATTACCAGTTGGCCGAAAAAAGTACACTAAATAGAGTTCAATACAAGGTCTGCTAAGAGGATTTAAAACCCACGAAAGGGCTATGGCTTAATTGGTTATATATTGGAGTCCTTCCTATTCAGTTCATGGGACATTGAATGACAAATATATACAAATATACAGTACTATGCAAAAAAAAGTCATATAAACGGTTAGAAAGTTGATGCTCAATGTAAACCTTTATTATTTAGATTTAGATTTCTGCTATTCTGTATTTCAGGTTAAAATAGTTGTAATAGTTTGATATATGCATCAATGAAAATAGGTAACCTTCCTATAGAATTATTTTAACCTTGAACCGGAAGTGAATTGTGATACTGATTTGCCATAGCTATGCACAACAACTAATATTGGACAGTTGGACCTCTAAGAGTTGGACACCCGTGGTAATGGGTCAACTGCATGTGGGTGTTGGATGAAATCCTTGACAAGCTTATGGTAAGAATAATCAATAGATGTGTGACATTATGGGTAAATACAATGATTTAACGTGGTCCGTAGCTCTCGTCAAATGTTGATTTATGTAGTTGTGTTAGACTAAAGTCACACTAGCGCTAATGCTAATGCTGGCTAGCTAACGCCAGGTTAACGTTTCAACTATAAATACGATACAATCTATGTCAATTGGTAAAATCTAAATGCACGTGTTTATGTGATAAAGTAGCTTATTGGATCATGAATCATTACCACGGATCCTTAGTTATAATCTGATGTTTTGTTACGTTTCTCATCCGCATCTCATTCAGTAAGCTATATTAGCTGTGGTTGGTTTATCTGTCATGGTGGAACTTGAATGACAAAGTCTGCATAAACGTTCATAGTTCAAATATAAAGTGCTCACGTTTGCTAATACCTGCCCGAGCACAATTGAAACATTCGTGACCATATGGTGAGCTATGAATCTATAATATTGGTAGTATTATTAGCATTAATTTATCATACAGTTATGTTGTAGCCATCACAGTAAACGATACATTACATGAACATCATGATCATTATGTTCTCCGATATACACTTGCTAATAGACATACTAGTGACTAGTGTATAATGCCAAACACTAGTGTAAATATAACTGAGTTTAGAAATGTATTTGTGTGGGTATAATGTACACAGTTTTGCTATACTTACACATCACATACAAATATAGACTAAGTATAGAACATCTATTCTAATTAACACATGTGCACAATGCTTGATTATCTTCCATTAAATTAATTTCTAGGTGTGCACATTATGAAATGATGACCGATATCCCATCTGATTATATATCTGCAGATACAGATTCTGACCGATTCCGATATTATACAGAAGACCACAATGGAAACAAGCCTATGGGTGGCCAAAAGGCTGTTAATAAAGTATCAATCAATCAATAGATAATGTTTACCTCTCACAAAGAAAAAACTCTTAATTTCTGAATTCAACATGCCTCACGTTGAAAATGAAAACATGAAGCGAGTGATCATCAGCGACTTTATCGTAATCTTAGTGAGGTAAGCAAGCAAAAATATGTCTGGAATGGGGGTGGGGGGTGCTTACAGAGTAAAAGCGGCCATATCTTCCCGGCACCCCTAGCTTCTATTTTGAAAGAAATCCCAGTGCCGATTGTGTTAATGTGGAAACTACGTATGTTGACATGCGCACATACATGGAGCAAATTTCCACTAAATTTCTCTTGTGTTTCCATCACACCAAGGATCCAGGGCCTGAGATGGAAGCAGTGATCCTCAGCCAGGAGAGCCCCGTCTCCTCATGCCCCAATACAGCAGCCTGAGAAGCTGTCGTCTCGACGCAGACCAAAATGTTCAAAAATAGCAGATGTACACGCTTGCAGCGTGGCACAGAGTAACGCGCTGTGAGCTTGTATATCTGCTTTTTCTCAATAGCCAACGCCAGCTTTATTTTCAATGCCATCCTAATATCTTGTCCTCACAACACATGTAGAGTAAATACAAATGTGTGTGTCTCTGTCTGCCACAGCTGCGTTCAGAGATGGAGAAGAGGCAGGCGGTGAGCAAGGCAGTGACAGGAGCCCAGGCTGAGATGGAGAGAAATGTAAACGGGTGAAGGAGAAGTGTAAAAGAGGAGCTGTTGCAAGAGCTGAAGAAGAGTTTACATTCCATGAAGATGGTGAAAAAATACCTCATCTTCAAGCTGAAATTGTGTCACATCTTTTGATCTTTACAGGGTTTCTGTCCGACATGTATACATACTCACAGGGTCATCTCTTTCACTGGTGTACAAACATGATATTTGTGATTAGGGTTCAGATGAGTAAGCCTAGAGAACATGTATTTTATATAGGATATTCAAATCTAGGCAATATAATTACACAAAGTTAAAAACATTATTGTATTGACAGTCACAATAGAATTACCTTGATGGTTTGTTCAATAATTTGTGTTATGTAGGGTTTTTCCCACTTGCTCATCTGCCATGGTGACAGGATAACTTTGTGCCACAGCATAATGCGCCCCCTTAAAAGTATAAACTAAGGGCTGATCTTTACAGGGTTTCTGTCCGACATGTATACATACTCACAGGGTCATCTCTTTCACTGGTGTACAAACATGATATTTGTGATTAGGGTTCAGATGAGTAAGCCTAGAGAACATGTATTTTATATAGGATATTCAAATCTAGGCAATATAATTACACAAAAACATTATTGTATTGACAGTCCTTGATGGTTGTATAATTTGTGTTCTGTAGGGTTTTTCCCACTTGCTCATCTGCCATGGTGACAGGATAACTTTGTGCCACAGCATAATGCGCCCCCTTAAAAGTATAAACTAAGGGCTGATTCATACTCCTATTTTACTGCTGTTTCAGAGCTGTAGTGCCGAAATGATTTCGGCTCGTCAGAAATGTTCATTAGCACAGAAGAGCTGACTTTAGGACGGTACCCGAACCTCAAATGACGTCACATTGTAGGCTCTACAGCGCCGAACGGACTTTTATTCGGCTCTAAAATAGGAGTATGAATCGGCCCTAATCATGTACCCAACAAAGATCGTAAAGGGACAGTTTAACTATATATTCTCAGTATACTAACTATTTCACAGAGTTGAAAGTGAACATTGAAAGACAAGTACTAATTATAAAACTGATCTGTTATTTTTTCCACTACATGTTTGCACACAGATTCCATGTAGGCCTATGTGACAGAAATGAGAATGTGTTGTATGTTTATTTTATTCATACTGCATATTTGTATGGTTTATATTGGAGCAGGTGTTAGCCAGCTATCCACTGTGGTTGTCTCACTCACTTTGATAGTGACCAACTTTTGTGTGTATATTTTTTATCAATATGTATGTGGTAGTGCCCCTAGACTGAATGTATCACCTGAGCCATTTCGCTGGATCAAAGACATTGAAGGCTATTCAAATAAGTAAAAAATGGTGTTGCAGTGAAACCCTGATAAGAGGGACTAGAAATATTTGTATGTTCAGCATGCTGTGCAGATTTGTCACTTGAAAACAAAATTATGATCTTAAATGGAAGCATATCAGGTTTACAAATGTAAAGAAGTGGGTGAAATTAGTTGTCAGCTCCACAAGCTAGAGCGAAATGGCAAATCATCAAATTATGAATCTGCAATTCATTTGATAGACTTCAAATTTGATGTTCAATATCCACTTGGTTAAAACCGTTGTCAAGTACTAGCGCTGCTTGTGGATAAAATGTCCAGCAGGAGGCAGCAATGCATCAATATTCGGAATGCTATGTAATTTGAACTGTTAATCTGAAGTTTATGTACACGTTATAGTCTATCAATGCCTCACGGTTTAACAGGTAATGTACAATCTGTAATAGATAAATGTACTTAAATACAAGAGTGTTACCACTGAATTTATATTCTCAAATCAAATCAATGGTCACGTGTCACTTAATAAGAATATTACTCGGGCTGATCTTAATTGGTAGGCTATTGTTTTTGATGCGTGCATGTGCGAGAAAATTGAAAACAGATTTTCAATAATGGCAGAATGGTGCAGTGAATCTGTACATTTACGTAAGTACTGTAGGCTGCTTAATTTTGAGGTATTTGTACTTCACTTAAGGAGGCTACTCCACTACAGTCTCAGATCCAAATATTGTATTTTTACCCAACAACATTTCTTTGACAGCTTTATTTAGGCTACTATAGTTAGTTTGTAGGATTTAAAAAAATATATATATTTGGTGTAAAGCTTTTGGTACAAACATGTTCGTACTTGTATATTTATATATATATATATATATTACAAAACATTAACCGCTTCAGCAGTAGACTATACATTTTGGTCATTTGAAAATAGACTAGCTTATAGGCCTATGTATATTCGTACGTCTCTTGTTTTGATGAATTGAAAATGGTGGGCCCTCTTGTAAACAAGTAATGCTTAAGGTGTCGTCCACTCACAGCTAACAGTTTTTGTATTGATATTGATTGATTGAAATCTTTATTAACAGTTTGCAGAATTACAGTACATTTCAAGCACAAACTCAATACAAAGACTGTTAACTGTGAGTGGACGACCCAATTAAGCCTCACACTTGTTTACAACAGGGTCCACATTGTTCAATTCATCAAAACATTTAGAGACAAACAAATACACTTCTATGTAGTTAAAGAACAGAACAGGAATTCATCATATAGGAAGCGAAAAGGGAAAAAAATATATATACAGTGAATAGACAGATATGTACTGTAATTCTGCAAACTGTTAATAAATCAATCTGCTATTTAAAATATATTCTATAGTACATATTATTGTACTCGATGCAGAATGTGTAATTATTACACATTCTGCACAAAGAGTACTTTCTTTCTAGTTTGATACAACACTTGTGCTTTTAGTATATTTTGAATTCTGGACTTTTTACTGGAACAGAATGTTTCATTAACTTCATTTTGGATTATTTACAAAACGTGAGTACTTTTCTGTCTTCATAAAACAATTGTAATTATATATATTGAATCCAGATAACGTTCAACTGTCCATTTATTTATTTTATCTTGACAATGTATGAAAGGCACGGCGTTTTGGGCGGATGCCCGTATCTGCGACACCGCGGATTACATCACTTCCTCTTGTGAACTCAAGGTAAATGGTCGCTAATCGCTATGGTCACTTTAAATAGATGGAGTAGTACAATGTAATACCTAAATGGACAAATTGCGTTTAACCCAGTTTATTACTCAGCACCCGGCACCAGTATGTGTCTTTATGTGTTCGTTTATTTACGTTTTAGTCATGCTATCAGGCTATGTTGGCCAGGCTAACTTATGTACTAACAATAAGCTAATGGCTAAGGATAGCGTGCAACGAGGCTCGAGCGGCAACACACGTACTCACGTAGGCAGTTTGTTTAAAAGATAAAGCAAATAAAACTGTTACTGTTATGACGTTCAGTCATTCTAAATCGGGGCGGAACAGTGAAATTGTTGTAATGTCAGACTCACAACTCTATATTGAGCTAGCCAACTAGGCTATCATAGTTTGAGCTATAATTTGCGAAGTAACAATCAAGCTATCGTTAAATCATGCATGTTGCATTTAGAGCGTGCCGGTGCTGTGTGTCCGTTTGAGTTTAATTGTTGTAATGTTTACATTGTTAGTAGTCAGTTCTATGAATTTATTACACCGTTAATCAGTATTATTAACAGTTTGCAAAATTACAGTACATTTCAAGCACAACTCAATATAAAAGTATTAACTGTGGAATATACCATAAAGCATTACACTTGTAATGCTCCACCATGTTCAATTCATCATAATATTTAGAGATATTAGATCTCTTGTATGATGTAAACAATGTTATGGCTAATGGTTTTGAGAACTGAGTATCTTAACCTATTCCTATCTTAACCTATTTTCTCCTCTATCTCCTCCCACTCCCCCACCTCCCTCCCGGCGACCCTCCGTCACTCCTGGTGACTACTCATTTTACAAGTAAGAACATGTGTATTCTTATAAACTGAAACAATCATTAATTTAATGAACAAAAACATGACACCATGAAGGTAATTAACAATTTTACTTTGCCGATATACATTATTATTACTAAAGTCTTTTATACTCTGGCCATTCAAAAATAGCCGATATACAAGCTTGCATGATGGCAAGTTGTGAGCTTGTTTTTTTTTACTTAATATTGAAAACAAATAACTGATTATTTGCTTAAAGTAATTGTATCAAATTGGGCATTATGTGGCGTAAATGCATATCAAACTGGGGGTTCCTCAAAGCAAAAAATGTTGGAAATCACTGGTCCTGTGTACCACCCGGTGTACAGAACTGCCGTTTGCCAGCTGATGGCACAAAACAATTACGGTGGTATAAGAGTTCTATTTATCCATCATGCAGATAAAATGAATGATTTGTTTCAGATTCTGTCATTTAAGATTTCAGCCTTTATTTTTTATTTTTTATCAGACATATTGGTATAACAAAGTAAGGTGAGCATCTCCCAAAAAACAATTTCACCGTTGAAACTCTGGCAAAACAGAGCCCACATAGAGTGATTTAGCTGTCTGACTTGTATATCATGGTGTGTGAAGCCACAGAGCCATCTAGTGGATGTTTTGCATAACAGACATGGAAATGGTTCAATCCGGTTGAGTTCAGTTTCAGCATTGTTTTCAATGAGAAATAGTGAGTTAAAATGTGGAGTCATTTTAGCATGCGTGTGCTGTGAGACATGGACATGAAGCTGTTGCCCGTCCATGGTGGCTATTACTATTAGTTACTGGGATTTGCTGGAGTCCACTCACTTGACTGCAGCAAGAATGTGATCACATTATTCCTCCCTCCCTGTAGAACGCTGTGCCCCTCTGCTGTCCCTTATTAGTATTGTATGACAAAAATAGCAGATCTTTATTATTACCCTTAATTTTACCCCCCATTGAAGTTGTTTATTAATCATAACCATATGATCCCTTTCTTTGTATCTTAGTATCTTGTCTACCTATTGGTTTTATACCTGTGTATATACTGTATGTAGTGTGTATTGTTTTGTACTCAACCTATTGGTTTTATACCTGTGTTTATATGTTGTTTGTATGTCTGGCCTCGTGGGGAAAGATGGTGGGTGGGTGGGGACGACTGGGAAAGGAGTTGTGGGAGAAAATGTAAAAAAACGAAGAGTCATATTCTCTGTCTGTGAAAATTACATGTCATACTCATGTCAAAAAAAAAAAATAGCAGATCTACAAGCTTGCAACACACTGTGCTTGTAGATAAGCCTTATTCGGCATGCAACACCTCATATGCTGAAATATCAGTTAAATTGTACAGAGCTGTGCTGTTTACCAGCTGATGCCACAAAACAATTACTGAGGTATATTACTGAGAGTTCTATGCATTGATCATGCAGGTAATGAACAGAAAATGTTGCTGAACCTAACCTATGGTTTTTGAAGACCTTCAAATTCTTATTAAACCATTTTGACCTGAGATCAGATTCTATAAATGTCTTCCACATCTTGACAGTTTTCTGAAAAAGCTGTTTCTATGTCAGTGGTTCTTCGGTTTAAAAAAAATAGCAGACCTACCTACAAGCTTGTAGCGCGCCACTCGGTGGCACACTATGAGCTTGTAGATCTGCTATTTTTCAATAGCTAAAGCATAACATAATGCCAACACCAAAAGTTCCCGCCCACAATGGGTTAAAAAAGAAAAGAATGGAAATGAACAAATACAAATTCTGCATGTATAGCAACTACAAACTGATCAATTTCTTCTATCTCCTTCAATCTGCAGATCAAACGACACCACCCTACCTTCTGAGTAAGTATTAAATGTATCAGCTTAATGTTTGCAGATAAATGGCCATGAATGGCCTACCAAACATCACTGGAATCTCGGGGAAAGCTTACCAATATCGCCTCCCTCGAGATTCAGAGCCGGAAGATGCGTCTACCTTTTGTCTATGGTTTTCTGCTTCTGGTGAAGTGTCGGGTGTGGGTGAATAGACCTATATGGGATTTGCATTCTCTTCCACACTTCACACAGGGCGATACATTGACACAGCATTTTACAGTGAAGATTGGGATCCCAGAGATATAGATACATTTGGATCAAATGGGGCTCTGTGGCATAATGCATATCAAACTGGGGGTTCCATGAAGTTAAAAAGGTTGAGAATCACTGAACGCTAAACTGTATTGGACTGTACAATCCTCACGATTTAACCCAGATGTATGCATCGTCAATCACTGAAATTAAATCTACAAGCTCACAATGTGGGATGTGAACGGGTGACGTTCAATTTACCCGGTGGCCTCTACTCACTAAGCTATGGCCAGAATGTGAGCTTGCAGGTCTGATTTTCAGCTCACAACACCTCTAGGTCGTCCCAGACCAGTCATCCTGGTTCTCCATAGATCTGGCCAGCTCATTGGTGCTTTGTGCTCCTGCCTTGTTCTTGAGTATGTCCACATAAGTTAATGTGGGACATCCTTATACTAACTTGCTGGCTGACAGCTCTAATGCCAAATCCCAATGCCCAAAATCTCAGCCACTTGTTCACTCACACTCAACACACTCGCACTCAAACAAACGGCAATGATTTATGTTCGGACACTGACGTTATATGATGTCTACACGATTGTCACCTATTTCAGCAGGTCACCAATTCATTTCACGGTGATGCCGCCATGCTACTGTGAGTGAACAAGTGGCCAAGATTTTGAGCTTGGGTGTCTGTGTCCTGCTAGTCTCATTCTCCTCGCTGCTATTGTCTCGCACACCCTTGGTATTCCATCATACAGATTCTTGTTGGTAACGTGTTTTGACATATGAGGTGTAGATAAATGGTACATTTTGTGTTACCGCAACACCTCATGTCAAAATGTACAGAGCTATGCTATTTACCAGCTGATCACAAATCTACTGAGGTTTACAGGTTTTATTCACATGCATCATGCAGGTAGTACAGGTGCAATACTTTTTTCTCCCAGTGGATTGAATACAAACCATATTTAACCCATTCTGACCTGAGATCAAATTCTACAAAATGTCTGTTTGAAAATGAATTTTCTGAAAAAGCTATGTTTCTGTCAGTCGTTCTTCGATTAAAAAAAAATAGCAGACCTACAAGCTCGTAGCGCGCGCTATGAGCTTGTAGATCTGCTATTTTTAAATAGCTAAAGCATAACATAGTGCTAACACCAAAAGGGGTTCCCGCCCAAAATGGGTTAATGTAAATGTGAAATCAGTGCCTTACTGATTTAATGTGGTTGACGTTTTAGTATTTTAGGATATTAAGTAATAAGGTCTTTTGATTTCAAGGGCCCCAAAAAAAGTATGAAAATATGTGCCAGGAACACATTTTTCTTTTTAAACAGAACTGCATGCTCATTTGCTATTTTCAAATGGCCAAAGTATGTTGAAGTGCTTGCATTGATTTAGATGCTACATTAACTCTTTTTGCTGGGAACCCCCTCAAGGAACCCTGGGGGTTTCCAAAACCCAGACCCCACTTTGAGAACCACTGCTTTAAATGACCAACTGTCAACCTAGCTTTAAGTGGTCATCACTAATACTCATAAGATGACACCATTCCTGCCTACCCACTTTGTCGCAGAGGATAGCAATGTGTTAGTGATGGCCAATTGAACGATAGGTTGAAACTGTGAAGTGTTTAAATTGGAGCGGACTGATTAAATGCAAGCTGTTACAATGTAAGCCATTTAGTTATAGATATGCAGCAGTGTGCATTGAACTTTACTCCTTTACCAGGAAATTATTGTAAATGGTCTATTAACCCATTTAGACCTGAGGACACATCTGTGTCACCCTATAGCTTTTAACCATGACTATAAACTTTACCTGAAAAATGGCAGATCTACATGCTCTGAGTGCTGCGCTACGAGCTTGTAGCTTGTTTTCTTTAACTCAAATCTTTGCTTCTGGGGGGGTCCCTGCTACAACATATTTTCAGATGGTGTCTGTGGCAAAATACAGATAATTCTCGGGGTCCTTCCTTTACATGAAATGGTTTGAGAACCACTGATAAGGTTTTGGAAGACATATTGTAGAATCTGGTGCCAGATCTCAATGGGTTAACAACACAAAATAAAAATATTCTTTGAACAATTAAGTAATTGCTGATTTTCTCCTTTTCATCTGCAGACGTAGCTGGTTGCTGTTGTGCTACACTTGAGTAAGTATTAGTTATCAACACTGATAATGTTTTTACACAATATTTGTATTCAAGTTGAATATAGGTGCAAGAAGTGATGTCACACACACACACAATTTTGACACACAAAGGTGTTATTCCTAGTATGGACTTTCAATGGTTAGGTGACCACCGAACTACAACATGATGTCACTGAGCTGCGGTGAAGAGCCTACCACGGCCACCACCTCAGCCCTACTCTCTGTTTTTACTCGCCACCGCTCCACGCTATTTCAGCTCCAGTGGTCACCTCGCCACCGAAAATCCACACTATGAATAGGCCTTTAACCCATTCTGACCTGAGATCAGATTCATACGAGGTTTCCACTGGACACACACTGGTCTGATTAACCCATTCTGACCTGAGATCAGATTATAAAAAATGTCAGTAGTTTGTTTTTCAAAAATAGCAGACCTACAAGCTTTTTCTACTACTATGCATTTATGTTACTGATATACTAAACGTGACTATGAATATTATTTCTTTCAGGTAAACCTTGTGCAGTGAACCCTGGGTTCCAGTGGATCCTGTTTTTCCTCTTAACCCAACACCCCAAACCCTGCTATCTCTCTGCCTCTGTCTTTTGTCTCTACCCTTTCTCTCTCTCGCTCGGAGAAGTCTCGGAGTTGGGAGCAACTCTTGAGACTTGCTCTGGTCATACCTCATACAAACCTTGATGATATACAAACCTTGATATACAACCCTTGATATACAACCCTGATATACCAATCCTTTATATACCAATCCTTGATGTTGACATTGATATACAAACTGATATACGTTGATATACAAACTGGCCAACTATCCGGATACGAACTCAGCCTCAACTCATCAGCTTGGTGTCTGCACTCTACATACTGAACCAGGACTGGACTGCGTACTGGATACTGGATCAGGATCATCAAAGCACACACATTTCACAATCTGTTTAGAATTAACATTAGTAGTCTGTACTCCTAGCAAGGCCACGCTCCGGTCATTGTTCAGGTTCTTTATAATAAAATATACTAAATAAAAACAAAATATATGGTAGTTTGATAGGCTTGTTTAGAGTTCTGTTTGTGATAATTAACCTATTTGCAGGTCCGACAGGAACACTTTGTACTAATCCAGGGTGAATTCTATTGAACAGTGTTCCATCAACTGAAGTAACTGCTATATTTAAAGAGTGTATACATTACAAATATATCATTTACATAATTCATCAATATACTGTTTAGCCTATATCCACTGAATATTGAATTACTAATCTGACTATTCAGTAGGCCTCCCAGATAGCAAAAGATGTTAATTCAATGTTGAATTATGGTCAACATGGTTGATTTTTGGTTAAGGTTGACGATTGATGGTGGATCAACCATCAACCGATCATCCAATTGATGCCAATTAACCAATGTTGAAAAGATGTCATTGAATCAATGTTGTTTTGTGGTCGAATTTTAATGATTGAAATGCCAACATCGAAGCAATGTTGAATCAACGTATGCCGTTTGTCACCCCAAACCCCCCCTCCGCCCGCCCCCGTCCCCTACTTCCTCTACTCCCCCCACCCCACCAGCGCCCCCCCCGCCCAGCCCCACCCCCCCTCTCTGAACTCTGGGTGAGAGCATTTTATCATTGGGCGAGGGGCATCTCACGTTCTGAATTAAGCACCATATGTTGATGACATTTTTCTTTACATTTTCTTACTTGTCTGTAAATCTTCTTACTTGCGGTTTGTACATAATGTGCAGTCACAAAACATCTACAAGTCACTATACAAGGAGTGGAGCGGTCCAAATGTCCCCCCCTACTTAAACGAGCTCTAGTGGTATGTTCCAACCACACTCCGTTTCCTCCGTTACTGGCTGGCTTTCGTCTGTCCAGTGTCCCCCGGATTCTACTTTGAGCGCTTTTGCAGTAAGTTTGGCGATATTACTTTTATATTAACTGTGTTTAGTCTTTAGTGACACTGACATAACTGCATTGTTTTGTGCATATGCTGCAGCTTGATAGGTGAATATGTGATGTAACATAACGGCCGGGCTACACAAAAAGCGCGAGAAATGCCTGGTGTAGCCGGCCGTAACATTAAGATAAATGAATATCTGTTGGCGTGTCCTTATTAATTTAACTCGGGAGTGTGTACAAGTGGAACCGTGCGGTTCCTGTGTCTGTTCTCAGACCTATAACCAGTACATTATTTAATATTTCGATGTGTTTTGAAACTTTTGAAACGTTTTTATCTTCTTATAACCGGCGTTGCGACAAAACGAACAGACCAATCGCGTGCTTTTGTATTGAATGACGTTGTGTTTTATAGAGAAGTCTCAGTCAGACTGCATTCGTCCTGTTGTTATAGTTAGACGTTTGGTTATGCTGGTATTTTATAATTAACAATACTATTAAATTATAATAATGAACAAGCTTGATGTTGATCCAAATGTACAATTATGCAATGTTTCAGCTTGTTGCACATTAATCAGGACCCCCCTTTTTTCTTCTTCTTCCAGAATCACATAACAGTTTCAAGACTAGCAGCATTGAAGAAGACTCCTCAGCCTGTTGCAGCAAAGTAAATGGCCACAATTTATGTACACTGACTACAGCTCCTTATCACTCTCAAGATGTCTTATTGGGCTAAAAGACGTAAAATCAAGAAATTAGTGAGAGAAACAGAGCAGGAAATCCTCACTGAGTATAATTTAACTATTGCTGCTAATTCACAATCAAACCGTTCAGAGAGAGCAGATCCTGTCGCAGCCTCTTCTGAGTGCCTGCTAGTTTTACCAAAGTCAGACTTGCCACTAGATTTACCGACCACATCAGACTTGCCACTAGATTTACCAACCACACCAGACTTGCCACTAAACAGACCACTAACTATCAGTGATCAGAGTGAAAATATTGACTCACCAGGTGATCCAGATGCACATTTTGAAAGTATAGCTGGGGATGATGAAATTGAACCTGGACATGTCTTTGACAGTGATGAGCATAATGACGATTTCCTCATGACAAGTTTAAAATATTGGGCAACATCCTATTCAGTCTCTCTGGTTGCACTATCCTCTTTGCTGTCCATTTTGAAGATATTTCACCCCACCCTTCCCAAAGATGGAAGAACATTCCTTGGAACACAAAAAAAGGTGCCTACCACTAAGATTGAAGGGGGAGAATACTATCATTTTGGTTTAGTCAAAGGGGTGCTTTCACGGTTGGCATGTTTGCGTTTACCAGCTACTCTGACTACTCTTAATTTACAGTTTAATATAGATGGTTTACCTTTATTCAAAAGTTCTAAACTGCAGTTTTGGCCCATACTTGGATGTCTCAAATGTGACTACACAAAGTGCCCATTTGTTGTTGGTATTTTTTGTGGTCTAAGCAAGCCAAAGAGTGTTTCGGAGTACCTAGAACAGTTTGTCAAAGATCTTCAGAATGTACTGTCTAATGGCATCATTTATAATGACAAGCAATTTGATGTACAGATTTCTTCCTTCATTTGTGATGCCCCAGCTAGAGCTTATATTAAGCAGACCAAGGCATTTAATGGCTATTCGGGTTGTGACAAGTGTTTTCAGGAGGGTGTATGGAGAAATAAAATGACATATCCTGAAACAAAAGTCAGACTTAGGACAGACTCTAGTTTCTCAGACATGGTTGATGAGGGCCATCACAATGGGACAAGCCCTTTAACAGGTTTAGTGAAGATGGTTTCTATGTTTCCAACTGATTACATGCATCTCTGTTGTCTCGGAGTTACAAGGAAACTGCTTAATATATGGTTAAAGGGGAAGAATTTGGCAACAAGGGTTCCTTCCAAAACTGTAGAAGCCATTTCATGTAAACTGCTAAAACTACGTCCTTGCATGCCTTGTGAATTTAATCGTAAACCAAGGGAGCTGTCAGAACTAGATCGCTGGAAAGCTACGGAGTTGAGATCCTTCATGTTGTATTGGGGTCCTGTGGTTTTGAAGGATTCCCTCCCCAGTGAGCTGTATGACAACTTCATGTTGTTTTCTGTTGGAATGTACTTGTTGCTGTCCCCTAGTATTTCTGAGGAAATGTTAGCCTTTGCACACAAGTTGATGGTTTCTTTTGTTGAACACTTTGGGGAGTTGTATGGAAAAGATCAACTTGTGTACAATGTACACCAGCTTATTCATTTGGCTGAGGAATACAGGAAGTTTGGCACTCTAGATAATATCTCAGGATTCCCTTTTGAGAACTATCTTGGACAAATTAAGCATCTTCTACGCAAGCCACATCAGCCTCTACAACAGGTAGTGAAAAGGTTGTCTGAAATTCCACATGTTTGGTCCCCATGTCCCACTGATGATCCCATTTTGAGTAACATTCACACTGATGGGCCTGTCCCCCCCCAGTTTACTGATTCACAACAGTACAGGAAGGTCTCCACTCATCGCTTTACTCTGTCCACAAAGAAAGGAGACAATTGTATTGAGGTTGGAGATGGATTTGCATTAGTAGAGAATATTCTTAAATCAGAGGAAGATGTATATATAATTTACAGAAAGTACAGACACAAACAGCCATACTACATGTATCCCTGTGAATCATCATACATTGGTACATACAAGGTTAGTGGCTTGCAAGAAGATATAGGGATAGGTAAACTTCGCTATATCAAGCGCAAATGTTTTCTCTCTCCAGACAGAGATGGTGCCATTGCAATACCGCTACTTCATTTAGCAGTATAACCATACTGCCCTACAAAGCCAAGCCAAGTGCAGTAACTAACTATATTAACACACTGACTCAAAGGTCAGTTTTCGGGGGCATACATTACCTCATGAATGAATACACAATTCGTGCAATATCACATGTGCACATATAACATGTTTGCCTGGCCAATTAAATACAATCTGTAATGTGTGTGTGTGTGTGTGTGTGTGTAGTTACTGCACTTTGGCTTTGTAGGACGGTATGGTCAATGGCTTGTAAGGAGAGATCATTGAGTAATTCTCATTTCATCCCTAGCCCTTTGAAGATGAATGGTGAGGTGGTGTGGTCAGTTGTACAGTTCCCAAATGGTGGGACAGCAGTAGTTCTAGAGAGCTGGTTTAAAGCTAAAGAACAGACTCTCTTATGGCCCCCTAAACACATAAAGCTCACAAAGGCCCTTCGAGATGGAATGCAACCAGATGATAAATGGATCCCCTATAAGGATGTACGTGTCCTTACTACGTGTGGTGAGTAATTGGTGCAACACATACACAGCTGTTCTAAAAGCTATGTATACAGGTGTGAGTTTTTTCTTTTTTTTGCTTCAACACTGGACTGCAGATATATGTTAATTGGCATTTTCCCTCTGCTCTTTCCAGAGACCCTTGATGAAGCCAAAAAACGCCAAGTACAACTCAACTATGTGTCCAACCTCTGAAATTGAATCTGCGGACGAAGGAGATCTCCGCCAGAAAAGAAGATCCAGGTACAGTGTTCACTTTGGCAAAGTGATGCCCCCCCCCCTGAGGGGGCCAGCTGTCTAGGGTTAGTAGTCAGAGGTACTAACACTAGATAGCTGGCCCCCTCAGAGTCCTTATTTCCATCACCACGCAATCACAGCTCGGCTTATGCTACAACATGCATTCAGCCAACCACACAGCACAGCTTATTTCCATTATGGTCCTATGTATTCAGACTTAAAACATGACTAATAAGCGTAGTATGATTCTACATCTGTTTGTTGCATTTCTTTTAGGCCAAAGCAACAGTATGTGCACTCGGACTCTGATGACCACTCGAGTGGCGATGTTAAAAGAAAACGTTTTGCCAAACCACCTGATGTGGGTTTCCCAGGTATTGATGCAATGAGTTTATTTTATGTACTCACTGCTACACAGCTAAAAATAAATTATCCTTGTCTGACACTGTACCAACTAAAACTGAGCATTTTAATTTTGATTACAGCATTGAACTTGTGCATTTCTTGCATTTTATACAGCCCAAAATAAATACATTGTGAATAACATGCCAACTAAACTATGTTGTAGGACAGACTCCAAAATCGAGCC
The DNA here is from genome assembly GCF_963924005.1 of Protomyctophum bolini. NCBI lineage: Eukaryota > Metazoa > Chordata > Actinopteri > Myctophiformes > Myctophidae > Protomyctophum > Protomyctophum bolini. The sequence continues at coordinate 4,377,480 of NC_137867.1, forward strand.
AGTCTGAGATGCCAAAATCCGGCAAGTCTTCAGTTGTGCGGTCCCTAGCAATAGAGCCTGCAATGAATGGTATGTTGATATGAATGTTACAACGTCAACTGGATAACTCTTAAACACAATTTGTAGCATCTTCAATTCTCACCCTTGTTTGCCTTTTTTAGATTCATTGGATGATTACGGCTACTTAGAAGAGTTGCTGTCTTCTGATCCAAATAACAGTAAGTGAACTTATATCTTGTGAGGAGCTAGCTGGCCTCATGCATGCAACTGGCAATGGCTACTGGCAACTACCAGCAAGCGGTCACATTAACATAATATCTGTATTACCTTGCATTACTTTGACATTTGCTTTCACATTCCCTATATTGTATCCCTGGGTCAGAGCAATGCATTCAATCTAGAGAATTCAGTTGAAAGGAATTCAAACATTTTCTCACATATAGGATATGCTAACAACTTCACTGCTTTGTGAATTTCCTATGGTTTCAGATGGGATGCCTAATGCCCAATACCACCAGCTCCAGGCCCCGCAGGTGCATACCCCACCGCTCCAAGCGCCACAGCTGCATACCCCACAGCTGCATACCCCACCGCTGCATGTCCAGCAGCTGCATACACCACCGCTGCATGTCCAGCAGCTGCATACACCACAGCTCCAAGCGCCACAGCGGCAAAGTACTGGTATGATACTGTACTCTTTCAGTAACGGTAATGTTTTGAGAGACAGGGACACATAACTCCTTAGTGAATACTCTAAATCTGAATTGTAATTCATAAATCTGAATTGTAATTCATACTAACATGTCAGTCATCCGGGGTTATAGTTGACAACATAATATGCTGTCACATCAGGTTGAGGTTCTACTCCAACTATAGTGAAATACAACTAATTGTTTCTACAGGTATGTCGGGATACTCCTCAGGGGAGTACAACACACCCCCTGGTCTTCAACGACGTACACAAAATGGTATGTCATTGTATTCCTCACTAAGGAACCCATAACTAAAATGTAACGTGATCCATTGGTATACAAATTAAATCACACTGTCAGTGTCATGTTTTGTGTAAATGTTACAGCATTTGTTTCCCCCTCTAGACTTCTTTAGAGGAAACTACCACCAGTTTGATCCAATGCAGTCAAGCTATAGTGAAACGTACTGATTTTGTTTCTACAGGCATGTCGGGATACTGCTCAGGGGAGTACAACACACCCCCTGGTCTTCAACGACGTGCACAGAATGGTATGTCATTGTATTCCTCACTAAGGAACCCTGCAATTTACTACTGAAATGTAACGTGATCCATTTATACAAATGTTTTTTTTTTTTGCATTTTTTCCCTCTAGACTTCTACCACCAGTATGATCCAATGTCGGTGGCTGATCACGGTTGCAATGGTAAGTGAACAAGACTGTCATGTAACATATTTGTAGACATTTTCCAATCTATGTGTGACAGGTTTGATCTCTATTCGAATGATGGTCATTGTTCACTTCTTGTCCACCTCTATGATTGATTGAGTACAGTTCTCTATCGTGTTCGAGACTGGCTCTCCACTACATATTATTCAATATGTACGGGAACTGACCCGACGGGGCAGTGTACATGGATATCTCTTTAAGACACATCCTCTATGGTGGCCCTGCGCAGATGCCAATCAGCGGGCTATTTAAGCCCCATCTGTGCAGAGCCACTTCGATCTTTTGATTTCCACGAGAGCAGACGTTACGTAGGCTATCTCAGCAGTTTGGAAACGCATCCATAAAGACTATATTAGAACAGCTGCGTGGCACAGTCCACTTACCTAGGTAAGAAGAGAGCCGGTCGTCGCGACTCCTCTCAGGGCGCCGCGTAGCTCCATCGAAAAAAAAAAACAGCAACAGCAACAAGCTGCAGGCCTAATCCGCTAGACAGTGGAGGAAGCCTCAGCTTGTCCGTGCGTCCGCTCCCTGGCGAAACCCGACCACGTTGGGGGAAACCTTGAGACGGCGTTCGGTCCGTGCGTCCGTTCCCTAGTGAAACCCGACCACGTTGGGGGAAACTAGGAGACGGCGTTCGGTGTGGCCAAAGCCAAGTGCGAAGCCGACCACGTTGGCGGAGCCTTGGTTCCCTGGCTGCAGAAGCGGTGAGACCTCCGGGTCTATCATCGCGGCTGTACACCGCGGCGGCGATCGGCGGGGTAGAACCCAGAGGAGCTGACCCAGTCGGCGTACTCTGAGGCCATCTACGGCCGTTGTTCGTTGCACCGCGGCCCGGTCAGACCACACGGCAGAGGGTAAACAATAACAAACTTCCAACTTCCGCGTCGACGTCATCACGGCGGCGGGGGGGAGGGGTTCTAGTGCAACTACAACACTGCACCCACTCTCGTCGTACAGTCTGCCCGGCCGTCTATATAAGTGGGTTTATACACACAACACACTCTTATATATATATATAGATAGTATACTTGTGATACTTATCTATATACCTATCCAGGTACTAAATAAATAGTTGTACATTCATATTATATGTCTATATATATACGTATAGATTGTATATGTATAGATTAAATATATGAAGTTATAATACATGTCTATATACTTAAATAATAATTAAATAAGTATATGGACATATATGTGTATATGAATATACGTATATGTAGATTATAACACACAGCTATATATATTTAGGTACATAGGGGAAACAGATAAACATGGCCAGTCCAGTGCACACCTGTTCGGTGTGTGCGGTGAAAATGCCCATGGAGGACGGCCATGACAGGTGCATGCTGTGCTTGGGTCTGGACCATGCGCACACGGCCAGTTTGGACCCGGCATTTTGCATGAACTGTTTCATCCTGCCGGCTAGAGTGAGGGAGGCCAGGGCTCGATCATTCTCTCTGGTACCGGCAGAGGCTATTTTAGCCCAGCAGCCTCGGGCCAAGCGGCTAAAGACTGCCGTTGGCAACCAGCGGCAGAGGCAACCGCCGTCAGCCTCAGCTTCGTCAGCCCCACCAGCTCCGCTAGATCTGACGACCCCGGGGCGTCCTGCAGCCACAGTGGTGGCTCCTCCGGCTCTACGGCGTCTTATAACCCTGCGGCGCCCTACGGCCACAATATCGGCCCCACCGGCTCCACAGCACCCGGCTGCCATTGTAGGCCAGGAGGAGGTGCATCTGGAGGCTGGGTCGGAGGAGGAGGATGTTGATGTTCTGGGGGATGACCCCGATGATCTCGGGGAAGAAGACCTCCCCCCCTGGCAGCAGGAGGGGGAGGAGGCACAGGCGGACGAGGAGCAGGAACAAGAGCAGTACCCCTCCCCCCTTCTTGAGCTTATAGCTCGGGCCGCACAGGCCTTGGGGGTGGAGCTGCCCTCAGGGCGGACACAGAGAACCTCCCGGTTCGACGAGGAAGTGGGGGACCAGCCCCTATCGGTGCCGTTACTTCCAGATGTGGAGGACCTAGTGCTCCAGCAGTTCCAAAAGCCGACGGAGGCCCATCGCTGGTCAGGCCTAGTTAAGCGACTGGGGAATGTGCAAGGCCGGGAGAGGATCGGCTGTGGCCCACCACCGGCCTTGGATCAGGCCCTGGGGGCGTTGATCGCCCCTGCCACTTCAGTTCTGGGGAAGCCAGCCGGTGCCACAAAGGACACCAAGGCCATGGACACCATGCTGACCAAAGTGCACGGAGCCTTGTCAGTTCAGGGTCAACTGGCCAACACAACAGCGATCCTAGCCCTGTACCAACGCGGTCTGGCCAGACAGCTGGACGGCGGAAGCCCCGACCTCGCGGCTGAGCTGCAGCAGGTGTCGGCGCTTGTGGCCAAATTAATGAAGGAGCAAGCGGTGGCATCAGGCAGGGCGCTTGCCTCGCTCTGCGTGGCAAGGCGCCACCTCTGGCTGTCACAGTCGAAGCTGGAAGCGGCTGACAGGAAATGTCTGACGGAGCTACCCGTGGTACCATCGGCCATGTTCGGGCCAAGTGCCATGACTTTGCTCCAGCAGGCCCAGGAGGCCCGCAAGTGTGCTAGGGAGGTGTCGGGGGCTATCCAGGAGGGCCGCAGCCAGCGTGGCACGACCCCACGGGCAGAGCCACCCCGACCGACTTATGACGCTCCAGGGGACCTAAGGGGCCAGTTGGACTCCTTCCGGCGCGGCAGGTCCGGCCGAGGCCAGAGGCGTGCACGGGGGCGGGGCAGAGGGCCCCGGGCGCCCCATGCTCGCTCCTGACGGTGGGGGGGGCTCAGCCCCCTCTCGCCGCCCCCTGGAACAGACATTGTTCCGGGGGACAATTGGGGCGGACCCCTGGGTGTATTCCACCATGACCCAGGGGTATCGGCAGGCCACTCAGCAGGCACAGAGAGACCTGCAGGCCATAGTATTGGCTCATCCCTTTCCCCAGGGACTCAAGCTCTGGGCCTGGCCCCTGAGAGGGCCGAGTTCCTAGCCATGGGGTTGCCTCCATCGGTGGTTGGGACTCTGCAGGAAGCCCGGGCTCCATCTACAAGGAGGGTGTACGCATACCGCTGGGAAAATTTCCAAGTATGGTGCACTGCGAGGCAGGTGGACCCCCTCTCTTGTGGGGCTTGCGACATCCTCTCGTTTCTCCAGGAAAGGTTGGAGGCAGGCAAGTCTCCCACGACTTTGAGAGGCATGGTGGCGGCCATAAAGGCGAACCGGGTTGGGCCCCGTAAACTGGCAGACGGTTGTTGCAACCTGATTAATCAGTTCCTTAAAGGCGCCACAAGGTCTCATCCCTCGCACGGTAGGCCGACAGCCCCCCCTTGGGATCTGGAGGTGGTACTGACGGCCTTGCGGCACGGGCCGTTCGAGCCCCTGGAAACGGTGGAGCTGGAATGGCTCTCCCGCAAGACCGCATTTTTGCTGGCAATGGCATCCGCAAAAAGAATAGGTGAGCTACATGCCCTGTCAGTGCATGAGGAGTGCTGCCACTTCTTGCCCGAGGAGGCGGGGGTGATATTGCGACCGAACCCTGCGTTCCACCCTAAGGTTTGGTCTGGGTCTCGAGCCAGTCAGTCCCTTGAGTTGCGCCCGCTCAACCCCTCACAAGGAGAAGGGGGATCGGGCGGGCAGGCTCTGTTATGCCCCCTCAGGGCCCTGAGGACGTACCATCAGCGGACGCAGGACCTCAGGACAACGGACCAGCTGTTCGTCTGTTATAGACAGAACTGCCTCGGGAAGCCTAGGTGGCCTAGGTGGCGGCTCGCACCTAGGCCACGAGTTGTTGACTGGCCTCAGTGTCTGGGGGCCAGCTGGGCCTAGGTTGCGTCTTGCACCTAGGCCACGAGTTTGTTGACTGGCCTCAGCGTCTGGGGGCCAGCGGGGCCTAGGTTGCGTCTTGCACCTAGGCCACGAGTTTTATTGACTGGCCACAGCGTCTGGCTGGGCCAGCTGGGCCTAGGTTGCGTCTTGCACCTAGGCCACGAGCATCATATTCTTATCCAAGGGTTTTGGAGCACATTGGTGAGCTGGCGCCAGGGATGGCTACGGCCTGGGCACTCACCACTTATAGGCTCGGATTGAATTCAGGGTAAACTGCTTCGGGCTGCCGCGGGGGCAGCTGGTCTGCTTATTTCCTCGCGGTGTGTCTTAGAGAGTTCCCGTACATATTGAATAATATGTAGTGGAGAGCCAGTCTCGAACACGATAGAGAACGGAGGGTTACACTCTCTGTAACCCAGGTTCTCTGAGTGGAGAGACTGGCTCTCCACAAAAGAGCCGCTCCGAAATTCGTGTCAATCAAGTTAATCGAAGTGGCTCTGCACAGATGGGGCTTAAATAGCCCGCTGATTGGCATCTGCGCAGGGCCACCATAGAGGATGTGTCTTAAAGAGATATCCATGTACACTGCCCCGTCGGGTCAGTTCCCGTACATATTGAATAATATGTAGTGGAGAGCCAGTCTCTCCACTCAGAGAACCTGGGTTACAGAGAGTGTAACCCTCCGTTATACAATGTTTAAAAGCCCTCAGAGCTTGTTTCCATTGTGGTCCTGTGTATTCAATTCATCTGTATGAGTTCTCTCTCCTGATTGGATACTGAAAATGCCTTTTCTGTTTACTAAAGAAAAATAAATTGCTGTCACACATACACACACGCACACAAACGTCTAACCTTTCCAAATGTGTGCAGTGATTTTTAAGTTGCATGAATGTTTGTGTTTTACAGATGGAACCACACAGATGGCCGGCGGTGACGGGCAGCTTATGAAAGGCAAGTCTATTGGACATAATGTAATTCCTAATGTGTCATTTGCAGGTTATTTTCAATTCATGATTTTCAATTTTCTTCTGAAGATCTTGCCATCCAGAAGATGACTTCAATGCTTGCTGAAGTACTTGTGGTGGTAAAGGATCTGTCCAGAGATGTCCAGTTCATGAAGAAGGAGTTGGCTGAGGGCAATGTGACAGCGGGTGGTACCCGAGGACCAGCCACCACAAATTGTATGCTCCCCTTCCAGCTGCCAATCGCCACCGAACACGACTTCAATGAGGCAGAATCGTTACTGATGGATCAATCAGTCCGTCAAAAGATGGTAAATTATTTGACAGACTGAACTGCATTAATTTATCAAATGTGGATAATTTCAGTGCGGTCTTGCTCATTTTTCCTCAGGGGGAAAATATGTTTTTAGCCCTATAGCTACTCGAGCACAATTCTAGTCTACAAACTCAAAATTTGTCAGAGCTTGTAGATATGCTATTTATGAAAGGTTTTGAAATTGTTCAAATATATACTGTTTACACAGACATGACCAATTGGGACAGAATTGGGTTTGTGTTTAAACTTGACGACTGGTATGAACATGACTGAAAATATGGGCTGGAATTTCAGTGTTTAAGTGTGTAAAACAAGTTTGTTGCTCTGTGTTCATGAAATAAATTATATGCTGTTTCTAACGCAGTGCCTTAATTTTCTTCTCTCTGATTTTAGATTTCTCGCTTGGCTGTAGTAGGAGGTACCAGTTCGGAGAACCTGATCAGACGGATGTTGGCATCTGCTATGACCAACGCCCTGGCCAGTGGGTTCAACTGGGCTGGGAAAAAAGACAGGAGGTGTTCAGAAAGCAAGAAGCCTTTCAAGGACACAACGTTACAAGACTGCATGTTTGGTAAGCTTCCTCCCTGCAAACTACTTAATAGATTATGTTTAGGGAGTGGCATGACTGAGGCATGAAATGAAACACTTGATCTTAAAAAATATATATGTTGGAATGAAGTGATGGTGACAGTGCAAGCTATTAGAAATAAACAAAGGACAATTGGTGAGCTTTAGAGTTGCATGGATACACATTGCATTGCCTAGATGGAGCCAGCTAGGCGTTTGCTCCTCTTTCCAGTTCAGTCTAACTGGATGCTGACTGTAGCTTTTGTTACTGTAGGCCTGCAGAGTGATTAAAAAAAACACACACACACACACACACACACACGTGAAGTGAGGGGCACTCTTATCATTCCGGCCAACACTCAAATTTGTCCATTCACTGTCGGTGGGAATGCAATGTTTGTGTGGGACAGTTTGTGCACACACCAAAAGCTGGACAGGAGGGTGCAGGATAATAAGAAATTGTATGGGATAGACTCTTATCTTCCTCACTCTTATTTTTGTGTCTTTCAGCTGCTGCTCGGCAGTTTGACTCCAAACTGACCAACCAGGACTACAGTGAAACGGTGAAGAAGTGGCTTCGTTATGCGCCAGACAGGGAGGGCGGCATCCCAAGGAACCCAAGTGACCCAAACCAAGCGACCCAAAGTCACACTTAGGGTACCCCACACACGGTTTCCCATACAGTACAACCCAGTACAAGTTCATGGACACTGTTCTTCCATGCCAATAGACTGTTGTTTTGTCAGTGTTTTGTCAGTGTTTGTTCATGTTTACAGTTTTGTGTCGCTGTTATATGACAACCAAATGGACAGTTGTTAGCCTGTGGACCCTGATTTGCAACCAAATGGACAGTTGTTAGCCTGTGGACCCTGATATGCAAAGTCCTTCATGAGGGAAGATCTTTATGTCCTATATCAACCATGGTTATTTATTTTTGTCTGTGGAATTTATAACTGTGGTAAAAAAAAAAAAAAAAAACAATTTTTGTCACTATCACCTGCACCTAATTTAGAATGTTTCTCAGGGACACAATTGCTGGCTGTCGATTTTCCTTAATAAAACGTAATTGATTAATATTAATACCATGTTGTCATCTCTAAGTTTGTTTTCACACAAATGACCTACCCATCGTCTGCCAACAATGTTGGTCATATTGTTGTAATGCTATGATGTGTAGACCTATATCAGCAGAAAGTTATTGGTGAAAAACTAACCTTTTCTAATGCGTAGAAAATTTTATTATTTTTAATGTAAAATGTACATGAATCAATATTGATTCCTTCACGTTGATTCAATATAATATCAACCCAAATCTACATGTAGATTATGGTTGAATCAATGTTGATTCCTAACATTGATTCAATATAAAATCAACCCAAATGTGCATGTAGATTACCATTTAGATTATGGTTGAATCAATGTTGATTCCTAACATTGATTCAATATCAAATCAACCCAAATGTGCATGTAGATTACCATTTAGATGATGGTTGAATCAACATTGATATAGTGTCAGTTATGGTTGAAAACCTAATGTTGTTTCAACATGTAACTCTCTTTGCACTTTTTATATAATTTCAACGTCAGGTTTCAATGTGGATTCAATATTTCTGCCTAACCACATTTCAACGTTGATTCACCCATATTTTGCTATCTGGGCTACTACTTGAAGGTTATTGCTTGTGTTAAAATTTCATCATTTCATTGGTTCAAAACTAAATGGTATCATTTCCACATTCCTGAGTACAGTTTATGCATACATAGTTTGATCAAATACTAAATCTACAAAAGTAGTGTTTCATATCTATATTTGAACTGCATATACTTATAGTTACCTTATAGATCCACCGATTGAATTAATAACTGATATTTGTCTGCTGCACTAATCAATTCCTGTTATCTTATTTTCCTGTTCATATTTGTGGTCACTGGTTATATAACATTGCCTGTAAGTGGACGTGTGACAAATCACTTGCTTCTGTTTGGTACTATAGTGAATGTCCCATAGTGATTGAGATTGCATTGTGGTTTTCAGTAGCTCACATCTGGTATATTACGTAGAATTCTGTGAAACTACAGTTGACGTCTGGTCCTATATTACAATTGTTTCATAATTTTCTGGGTGTCTATATAACAAGTTGATAGTGAACTATAGCCTACTGTATCATTCTCTGAAGATATTGGTGAATATCGTAGTCCCTATTAAGTTAACATAAAAACATTGCAAAGCACAAACCTATACGCAATATTTAAGGTTTGACAAATAGCCTACAAGAACAAAACGTTACCATGCCGAGGAAAGGGAAAAAAAGTCAAGCAACAAAACAACGATGGGTTAAATTGAAATTATCTGACGATGTGATACCAGGTCAACAAATGCATGGTCCCCACAGCCTCCGCAGCTGCAATGATGTGAAACCGATGTACTACACTGATGCTGTCAAACAGGTTAGTCATAGTGAAGTTGGACATCTGTCGGGGACATCTCATATTCAACACAAAGGCCAATCTGACGAGACGAGAGTTAAAGCATCCCATAGTCAAAACAGCACTAAATACGATGTATTTTCCAGGAATAAGCAGTGTGCCTGTAGTTCTCTAACATTTCTGGCATTCCTTCATGAGGAAGAACACATTACAGCAGCAAACCTGGACCTTGTATTGCAAAAGGGCGACAGCATGTACACGAAGGTCAAGTGTCAGTTAGATGCAAAAGTAAAAAAAACAGCCGATCTACAAGCTCACGAAGGGGGACAGTTACCTAAAACAAAGAAAAAAATTGATCATACTCATCTAGCTACAGATGAACTACCGGACAAAGTGTCTGCCCGCGACCATGACTACCATGTAACAAAGCATCATGATCTTTCCCAGTACGGTTCATTCGGAGATCCTCCATCTAATTATGCAGAAGAGTACCTAGATCTAGAAGCAGGACTTAGCTGTTTGTTAACAGAGGTGAACTATGCATTGCTGGTAATGACTGGTTTAGTAATTGCTGTGTTCAGGAACAGATCAGGAAAATTTGGTTTCTTTGACCCACACTCTAGAAGGCCTGATGGATTACCATATAATGAAGATACTCAACACTTAGGCACTGCTGTAATGATTACATTCACAACATTGAAAGATATGATTGACAGGATTATTGAGTGCCAACTGTTGTTTAAGACGTTACCAACATGCATGTATGAACTCATGCCTGTAGGATTTCACAGTGACGACGTGGATAACAGTGATGTCACTATTGCCGACTCCATTGACCTGTCACCACGAGCTGGAATAGAAATTCCTACAACATCAAACACAGATGTCTACAGCACACACCATGCAAACAGGCAGGCTAAACATTCATTGTCAGAAATGTCTGATGTGATTGTAGGACATTGTACAGAATATCAAACAAGCAAGTGTATTGATGACAGTGCTGTATCACCTATGAGCGAGCAGAAGGATGCTAAAGTGCATTGCCATAAAGACTGTTTATCTAAGAATTTGACACATTATCTTAAAAAGCGTGTAGGACCCATGGGTGAGCAGGAGTTTAAGGAGCGTTTTTCTGACAACATCACATACTGTGTTAAGGATACAATCGTGACAGCAGGTCAACAAATACAATGTGCTCCCCACAGCAGTAAAACACCATTACAGAAGATGTCTTCCACTGATGCTGTCAAACAGGTGTCTAAAGTTAGACATGTGCCAGGGACATCTAACCGTATTCAACACAAAGGCCAATCTGATGAGACACGTGTTGCAGCATCCCATAGTCAAAACAGCATTACATACCGTACATTCTCCAGGAATAAGCAATGTGCCTGTAGTTCTATAACATTTCTGGCATTCCTTCATGAGAAAGAACACATTACAGCAGAAAACCTGGACCTTGTATTGCAAAAGGGCGACACCATGTACACAGAGGTCAAGCAGCAGTTGGATGCAGAAGTCAGAAAAACAGCCGATCTACAAGCTCACGAAGGGGAACAGTTACCTACAAAGAATAAAATTGCTCATACTCATCTAGCTACAGATGAACTGCCGGGAAAAGTTTCTGCCTTCAACCATGACTACCACGTAACACAGCATGTTCGCCGGTACGGTACATTCGGAGACCCTCCATCTAATTATGCAGAAGAGTACCTAGATCTAGAAGCAGGACTTAGCTGTTTGTTAACAGAGGTGAACTATGCATTGCTGGTAATGAGTGGTTTAGTAATTGCTGTGTTCAGTAACCTCCAGCAAGGGCAGAATCCGTTTTACCGTCCCGGCCTGCCGGCCGGTAAAAGGGTCGGCCGGTCCTTAAAAGGGCCGGCCGGTTGTAAAAAGGGCTGGCCGGTCCTTAAAAGGGCCGGCCGGTCGTTATAAGGCCGGCCGGTCTTAAAAGGGCCGGCCGGTCCTTAAAAGGGCCGGCCGGTTGTAAAAAGGGCCGGCCGGTCGTTAAAAGGGCCGGCCGGTCGTTTTAAGGGTCGGCCGGCCGTTTTTTTTTTTTTTTTTTTTTTTAAGTTAATTCTTTTTTTTTGGTAACTCTGTCATTTCTCAACCGTTTTGGATGGGGGTGGTCTCATTTGAATCGTGCCGCCCCCCCGGGGGCATCCTTGGGGGTCTCAAAGTTGGGGGACCCCCCGGGACCCCCAGGGACCCCCAAATGGTAACTCTGTCATTTCTCAACCGTTTTGGATGGGGGTGGTCTCATTTGAATCGTGCCGCCCCCCCGGGGGCATCCTTGGGGGTCTCAAAGTTGGGGGACCCCCCGGGACCCCCAGGGACCCCCAAATGGTAACTCTGTCATTTCTCTACCGTTTTGGATGGGGGTGGTCTCATTTGAATCGTGCCGCCCCCCCGGGGGCATCCTTGGGGGTCTCAAAGTTGGGGGACCCCCCGGGACCCCCAGGGACCCCCAAATGGTAACTCTGTCATTTCTCTACCGTTTTGGATGGGGGTGGTCTCATTTGAATCGTGTCGCGTCCCCGGGGGAGTCTTTGGGGGTCTCAAGGTTGGGGGGCCCCCAGGGACCCCCAGGGACCCCCAAATGGTAACTCTGTCATTTCTCAACCGTTTTGGATGGGGGTGGTCTCATTTGAATCGTGTCGCGTCCCCGGGGGAGTCTTTGGGGGTCTCAAGGTTGGGGGGCCCCCAGGGACCCCCAGGGACCCCCAAATGGTAACTGTCATTTCTCTACCGTTTTGGACGGGGGTGGTCTCATTTGAATCGTCTCGCCCCCCCGGGGGCGTCTTTGGGGGTCTCAAATTGTAACTCTGTCATTTATCTACTTTTTTGGACGTGGGGGTTAGCTTGTTGCACTTACTCACTCATCATTTTCATTGTAATGGATTTATTGACATTCAATTCAAATTGTCATTTATTTAATCATGATGCATTTAATTTGTATAACAGCATTTTAAAAATCAAATCCTCTTAAAGTTAATTTAGACTAAATGTCAAGGTAAAATTGTGTTAATATTTATTCATACATTTTCTATGATGAATTATACAGTTATTATCATTATTAATTATACAGGGCGCATCGGACGTTGTGATTTTTCAGGGAGGCCGCCAACTCGTGACAGGGAGTCCTTAAACTGCTGAAATGTTTTGAAAAAATGTGGATTATTTTTTGAAACATTCTTTTTTTCAAATATGACAAGATGTTTCACTTGTGCTGTATGCTTCATTATGTAAAATGTGTTTGAAATGAAATGTAATGTGACATGTTTTGAATTACATTGTGTTCAAGAAATTGTCATTGTCTTAATATTATTATGTGAATTTGATATGAATTGATTCGCCAATGTAGTTGCTAATGAATGAATGTATGAAATACTTTCTTTTATCTCATGCATAATTGTAATGTTTTAAAAAATGAAATAAAAATGTAAAAAAAAATGCATGAGAAAAAAACGGGTCTTCGCTCTTCGCGCATGCGCACATCTACAGTACCCTGTTGAATGCATATTCCATACACTTGAATATAAACACATGGTTGAGATAACATTGTTCATTTGTGTCTAACATCAATGGGAACTAGAGATGCTAAGTGCTAACATTGATAACAGCTAAAGTGCATTAATGGCAAACTTTTTTTTTAAATGTTCTTTTTTAGCCTATATTGTGTATGGACACAATAGCTACATTTTAGACTGTATCATTATTGTATATTATATTTAAAAAAAATAGACAGACAGATAGATTGACAGGCAGGCAGGCAGGCAGACAGACAGTGTGTGCGTATACAGTGTGTGTGCGTGCGTGCGTGCTTCATTGTATTTATTATTATTATTATTAATAATAATAATATTTATACTTCATTGTATTTATTATTATTATTATTATTATTATTATTACTATTACTATTACTATTACTATTACTATTATTATTTATATTTATATTTATACTTTATTGTATTTATTATTATTATTATTATTATTATTATTATTATTTATATTTATACTTCATCATATTTTTATTATAATTATTATTTTATCTCTTTTCCTACTTGGATCCGTAGCCACTGGCACTGCCTGGTTTGTCCATCTGTACCTGCATGCATAGATTGATTGCTCAGTAGGGCCAGTAGGGCCAAGTTAGGGCCCTAGGAAGGAGGGAGAAAGGAAGGAAGCAAGGAAGCCCAGTAGGGCCCAGTAGAACCCATTAGGACCCAGTAGGACCCAATAGGGCCCAGTTAGGGCCCTAGGAAGGAGGGAGGAAGGAAGGAAGGAAGCAAGGAAGGAAGGAGTGTGAGTGTGAGTGTGTGTGTGTGTGTGTGTGTGTGTGTGTGTGTGTGTGTGCAATGCAATTGGGGTACTTGGTATGCTAAATGATGTATAGGAGTCGAGTGGCACACACACACACACACACACACACACACACACACACACACAAACACACACACACACACACACACACTCACACTCCTTCCTTCCTTCCTTCCTTCCTTCCTTCCTCCCTCCTTCCTAGGGCCCTAACTTGGCCCTACTGGCCCTACTGAGCAATCAATCTATGCATGCAGGTACAGATGGACAAACCAGGCAGTGCCAGTGGCTACGGATTCAAGTAGGAAAAGACATAAAATAATAATAATAATAAATACGATGAAGTATAAATATAAATAATAATAATAATAATAATAATAATAATAATATTAAATACAATGAAGTATAAATATAAATATTAATAATAATAAATACGATGAAGCACGCATGCACACACACACTGTATACGCACACACGCACACACACACACTGTATACGCACGCACGCACACACACACAAACACACTGTATACGCACGCACGCACACACACACACACTGTATACGCACGCACACACACACACACTGTATATGCATGCCTGCACGCACACACACACACACTGTATACGCACGCACACACACACAAACACTGTATACGCACGCACGCACACACACAGACTGTATACGCACGCACGTACGCACGCACGCACGCATACACGCACGCACAATGTATGCGCATGCACGCACACACACTGTATACGCACGCACACACTGTCTGTCTGTCTGTCTGTCTGCCTGTCTGCCTGCCTGTCTGTCTGTCTGTCTGTTTGTCTATTTTTTTTAATATAATATACAATAATGATACAGTCTAAAATGTAGCTATTGTGTCTATACACAATATAGGCTAAAAAAGAACATTTAAAAAAAAAAGTTTGCCATGTGCAAGTTTCGAACTCGCACCTACATGGAGCAGTGACTCCAGGGGCGAGAGCGCTGACCGCTACACTACCAAAGGACCGGGGGGTCCCCCAACTTTGAGACCCCCAAGGATGCCCCCGGGGGGGCGGCACGATTCAAATGAGACCACCCCCATCCAAAACGGTAGAGAAATGACAGAGTTACCATTTGGGGGTCCCGGGGGGTCCCCCAACTTTGAGACCCCCAAGGATGCCCCCGGGAACACAACACGATTCAAATGAGACCACCCCCATCCAAAACGGTAGAGAAATGACAGAGTTACCATTTGGGGGTCCCTGGGGGTCCCGGGGGGTCCCCCAACTTTGAGACCCCCAAGGATGCTCCCGGGGGGGCGGCACGATTCAAATGAGACCACCCCCATCCAAAACGGTTGAGAAATGACAGAGTTACCATTTGGGGGTCCCTGGGGGTCCCGGGGGGTCCCCCAACTTTGAGACCCCCAAGGATGCTCCCGGGGGGGCGGCACGATTCAAATGAGACCACCCCCATCCAAAACGGTTGAGAAATGACAGAGTTACCATTTGGGGGTCCCTGGGGGTCCCGGGGGGTCCCCCAACTTTGAGACCCCCAAGGATGCCCCCGGGGGGGCGGCACGATTCAAATGAGACCACCCCCATCCAAAACGGTAGAGAAATGACAGAGTTACCATTTGGGGGTCCCGGGGGGTCCCCCAACTTTGAGACCCCCAAGGATGCCCCCGGGGGGGCGGCACGATTCAAATGAGACCACCCCCATCCAAAACGGTTGAGAAATGACAGAGTTACCATTTGGGGGTCCCTGGGGGTCCCGGGGGGTCCCCCAACTTTGAGACCCCCAAGGATGCCCCCGGGGGGGCGGCACGATTCAAATGAGACCACCCCCATCCAAAACGGTTGAGAAATGACAGAGTTACCAAAAAAAAAAAAAAACTTAAAAAAAAAAAAAAAAAAATCCGGCCGGCCGACCTTTAAAACGACCGGCCGGCCCTTTTAACGACCGGCCGGCCCTTTTTACAACCGGCCGGCCCTTTTAAGGACCGGCCGGCCCTTTTAAGACCGGCCGGCCTTATAACGACCGGCCGGCCCTTTTAAGGACCGGCCGGCCCTTTTTACAACCGGCCGGCCCTTTTAAGGACCGGCCGGCCCTTTTAACCACCGGCCGGCCCTGTTTACCGGCCGGCGGGCCGGGCCAGTAAAACGGATTCTGCCCTCCCTCGGAACAGATCAGGAAAATTTGGTTTCTTTGACCCACACTCTAGAAGGCCTGATGGATTACCATATAATGAAGATACTCAACACTTAGGCACTGCTGTAATGATTACATTCACAACATTGAAAGATATGATTAACAGGATTATTGTGTGCCACCTGATGTTTGAGACGTTACCAACATGCATGTATGAACTCATGCCTGTAGGATTTCACAGTGACAACCTGGTCAACAGTGATGTTACTATTGCCGACTCCATCGACCTGTCACCACGAGCTGGAATAGAAATTCCAACAACAACACACTGGGTTAAAGAGCATGTTTCTGACAATGTCACAGCAGGTCAACAAATACAATGTGCACCCCACAGCAATAAAACACCTTTACAGAAGATGTCTTCCACTGATGCTGTCAAACATGTGCCTAAAGTTAGACATGTACCAAGGACATCTAACCGTATTCAACACAAAGGCCATTCTGATGAGACAAGTGTTGCAGCATCTCATAGTCAAAACAGCACTAAATACCGTGTCTTTTCCAGGAATAAGCAGTGTGCCTGTAGTTCTCTAATATTTCTGGCATTCCTTCATGAGGAAGAACACATTACAGCAGCAAACCTGGACCTTGTATTGCAAAAGGTCACCATGTACACAGAGGTCAAGCGTCAGTTAGATGCAAAAGTCAGAAAAACAGCCGATCTACAAGCTCACGAAGGTGAAGATGGTGCATCTTTACCTAAAATAAAGAATAAAATTGCTCATGATCATCTAGCTATAGATGATCTACCGGACAAAGTGTCTGCCCGCGACCATGACTACCATGTAACAAAGCATCATGATCTTTCCCAGTATGGAACCTTTGGAGACCCTCCATCTCATTATGCAGAAAAGTGCCTAAATCTAGAAGCAGGACTTAGCTGTTTGCTAAAAGACGTGAACTATGCATTGCTGGTAATGAGTGGTTTAGTAATTGCTGTGTTCAGGAACAGATCAGGACAATTTGGTTTCTTTGACCCACACTCTAGAAGTCCTGATGGATTACCATGTCAATATTATTATCAACACTTAGGCACTGCTGTAATGCTTACATTCACAAAGTTGAAAGATATGATTAAGAGGATTATTGAGTGCCAACTGGTGTTTGAGACGTTACCAACATGCATGTATGAACTCATTCCTGTAGGATTTCACAGTGACAACCTGGATAACAGTCATGTTACTATTGCAGACTCTGGAATAGAAATTCCAACAACATCAAACACAGATGTCTACAGCACAAACAGGCAGGCTAAACATTCATTGTCAGAAATGTCTGATGGGATTGCAGAACAGTATTTTCACACCGGCAATATTGAGTGTACTGATGACAGTGCTTTATTATCACCTATGACTGAACCGGAGGTTGACATAACGTCTGCTGTTGATCATCAACATTGTAATGTCACTTGCAATCAATTATCAAGTGCAGATTTTGAAACCCCACACACTAACTTAACTCACACTGAAGCCTCTCAAAGTATGACTTCCTGTAAATTTGTGACTGAACAATCTTTCAAATTCACAATGAGCAAGGAGCAGATAGCAAAAATGTCAAAATTGCCCAAAAAGTCTAGACGGAAATTTAAGAGGACTTGTGAAACACTTGCATTACAAAAAACTGCCATAAAGCAACAAAAAACAATACAGACACAAGAAACAAAGCAACAAAAAACAATACAGAGACAGAAAACAAAAAGCTTGAAAGAAAGGACTTTGTATGCTAAATATGAATTTTATAGAGAACGGAAAAAGTTGTATATGAAAAAACATTTGGCAAATTATATTGAATTTAAAATAAAACAGATGCAAACAACGAAACAAATCAATCAGCACAGATACAAAAATGATCATGAATTTAGACTCAGACAGAAACAACACATTCAACACAGATACAAAAATGATCTTGAATTTAGACTCAAACATATCGAAATCATGAAACGAATCAATCAACGCAGATACAAAAATGACCCAGATTTCAGACGGCTTCATTTACAGAAATGTAATGCTTATTTTTATAAAAGATATCACAGTGAAGCAGAATATAGGCTCTTTCATAAGATGCGTTGCACACGGAAAATAATACAACAATACAGACAAGAAAATGCACTACGTGCACAAAAACGTAACATTGCAATGCAACAAGCCATATCTGCTTTTAGAAGAGGCATAAAAGATGGCCCCACTAATGCCTGCACAGTATGCCATAGAGCATTGTTTCCAGATCGAGTAAAACACTGCAATAGGACAGACTATGTAAAAAATCCAGATGTGGTGTCTGCTTGCTTGACAGGAAAATATGTTCATGTTTGCAATGATGAATGCAGAGAACCACAACATTGCACAGTACCCAATGAGAGGAAGCAAGAATGGATCTGTGCCACCTGCCATGACTATCTTAAGAGAGGGCACATGCCACCACTTGCTATGGCTAATAATTTGGAGCTGGTAGAAATCCCCCCTGAATTGTCTGATCTTAACATATTGGAGAGGCATATTTCATCCAAGTACATAACATTTGCTAAAATCATACCTCTTCCCAAAGGCCAGCAGAGATCACTATGCGGTAATGTAGTATGTGTGCCATCTGAAGTAGAGTCGACTGTCAATGCTTTACCCAGACTTAGAAGTGATTCTCAAGTGATGAGAGTAAAGTTAAAGAGACGATTGCACTACAAAGGACATCAATTGTTCCAGACTGTCACTATGTCTAAAATTTTAAAGGCATTGCACACTTTAAAACAAATTCACCCCGAGTATAAGGACATAACTATCAGAGATGAGGCCGAATTGTGTGACCCGACAATTAACGACGAGGAAGAAGGTGACAATCAAATTGATGATATCATGGAAGATGATGAGTATGATGATGATGCATTGATGGACATTGACAGGTGTGAGCAAAATGCACTGAATCAGCCACACGATAGTCTTGGTGAGGAACAACATATCGATATCCTGCCTCGTAATGACAATCAACAACAGGAGCACTCAAACGATACAGAACAAGAGGGTGAGCAGCCAACTGGCGGCATTGCCCTCGAATCTTGTCTACAGCCACTTGACATTGCAGACCAGCTATTAGCGTTCAGTGAAGGAATTTACTGTATTGCGCCTGCTGAAGGTAATAAGGCGGTCAACTTTTTCAGAACACCTAAGCTTGAGTCTATGGCATTCCCAGTGCAATTTCCCACTAGTGTAAACACATTTGATGATGCAAGACCCATTAGGTTATCACCCAGCAGTTATTTTAAATCAAGGCTTACCTCTGTAGATAGTCGTTTTGCCAGAGATACAAATTATTTGTTCTTTTCACAATTCGTAACAGAAATACATTTGGCTACTGCCAGTATGTCAATACAACTGCGTAAAGGAAAGCCTATGACACGAGATGGATGCAAAATAACCTCCAGGATGCTGCAAGACAAACACGAGGTTCAAAAACTGGTGCGAAACAAAGAGGCAATCAGATTCATGCAGCCACTGAGAGGAACCCCTGCCTATTGGGAGAAAACAACCAGAGATCTGTTTGCTACAATCAGACAATTAGGAAAACCGACTTGGTTTGGTAGTACTTCTGCTGCAGAGATGAGATGGCCTGAGGTGATTGAAGCAATTAAGAAACAACAAGGTGAACAGGTTAATTTTGAAGAACTTGACTGGGCAACAAAGTGTGAAATATTACGAAGCAATCCGGTTACAACAATGCGCATGTTTGATAAACGTGTTGATGAAATATTCAAACTGTTTCTGAGTGCTGCGCAGCCACTTGGCAAGGTTGTATATTACTGGTATCGTTTAGAGTACCAGGGCAGAGGCTCTCCTCATTTTCACTGTTTGTTATGGGTAGAGGGTGCACCCGTGTATGATGAGGACTCTGATGAGACTGTGTGCAATTTTATTGACAAGTACGTTACAGCCCGGTTGCCTGACCCAAGTACTGAGCCAGAACTATACAGAAAGGTTAAAGAGCTTCAGACACACAGCAGAAATCACTCCAAGTCATGTCGCAAAAACAACAAACCTGGCTGCCGATTTGGATTTCCTAAACCCCCTGCAAGTGAGACCATGATAACGAAACCTACAGATCCTAAGCAGTTCAGTGCAGCTAAGACGAAGCTTAAACCAGTGGTTGAGTTGCTTGACGACCCTCAAACTGAATCTCTGGATTTACCACAGCTACTGGCTGCATGTAATTTAAGCATGGAAGAGTATACAAAATATCTCGAATCACTGACCAGCTCCAATAAGGTTATACTGAAACGTGATCCAAAGGAATGCATGGTGAACCCATACAATCCTTATATTCTTGATGCCTGGGATGCCAATATTGATATCCAGTACATTCTGAATGCATACTCGTGTATCATGTACATCACAGCCTACGTCACCAAAGCTGAGCACGGGATGAGCCAGTATCTCAAAACAATGATTGAAAACTCAAATCAAGACAATGCCAACCTAGACGAACGTGGGGAAATGATGCAAGTAATGCAGGCGTACACCATAATGAGAGAGGTCAGCGCTCAGGAGTGTGTAACTCGTGTATGTGGTATAAAAATGAAGAGGTCTTCACGCAGTGTCCGTTTCGTACCAACAGATGACAATAGACTGAAAATGAGTTATCCCAAATCACGCTTGGAGAACACTATACCAGACTCAGAAGATGTGTGGATGACGGGGTTAATTGAAAAATACCATGCTAGACCTGAACGACCAGACTTTGAGGTGATGTGCTTGGCTGATTTTTCTTCCACTTGCAATATTGTCTATGGCAGGCAGAAAAACACAGCTAAAGATGTTGTGCCTCTACTTAATGAGATGGGATTTGTGAAGAAAAGAACAAGGGGGAAACCTGCCATCATCAGATATTACCACTTCTCAGAGGAAAAGAATCCTGAGGGATATTTTGGCACACTACTCAAACTGTACCTCCCACACCGCTCAGAGTCGCAGCTGAAAAGTGTCAACTTTCAAACATACCAGTCCTTCTTGCATAGCGCCTGTGTTCAGCTACCTGGTTCAAACCAACTCCAGCGAGTATTTATCATTGTCAAGGAAAACAAATATAAATATGAAAAACACAGTGAAGAGATCCAGAGTGCCATCGACGAATATGAGCAGAACGGGCCCATACAAGATGAATGGTGTAATCTGGCTCCTGAATCTGAACTGGTGAGGTTGGAATGTATCGCAGAACGCGAAACACAACATTTGGATGACCAACATGAACAAGAAGATGTCCCAGACTATAGCGTTGAGTCTGGAAGCTACAACAGCTGCACCGATGATACAAACCTTTCAGATAGACCCTGTAGTATTACGCCAAATGTATCAAGGTCTGAACCAGAAGCAAGCATGCATATTCTACACAGTTAGAGACTGGTGCATGAAGCGTGTTTGTAATCTACCCTCAGAGCCATTTTTCTGGTATATAAATGGTGGCGCTGGAACAGGGAAGTCACATCTAATCAAATGCATCTATTCAGAGGCATCCAAGATATTGTCCAGACTCGAGAGAAATCGTGAGGAAACTGACATATCGCAGCCTACTGTTCTGTTAACCGCATTCACTGGTACGGCAGCTTTCAACATTTTAGGCAAAACTTTGCATTCCATCTTTAAGCTACCAAGATCCATTCAACTTCCATTCCCAGGACTTGGCAACAAACTGGATGAAGTGCGAGCAGAGCTTTCAAATGCTGAAATTATTGTCATTGATGAAGTGTCCATGGTCTCAAAGACTCTCTTTGCCTATGTAGATGCCAGACTAAAACAAATCAAAGGAAGTCAAAACCCTTTTGGAGGAATGTCAGTACTCGCTGTTGGAGACTTCCATCAGCTTCCACCAATTTCACAGGCTAAACCTCTCTGTGTCTATGAATCATGTCAGATAGACCTTTGGCGCGACCAATTTCAAATGATCACATTGACAGAGATCATGCGTCAGAAGGATGACATCGCTTATGCTGAGACGTTGAACAGGATCTGTGTGAAACTAAAGTCAGATACCTTGTCTGAACCAGACAGAGATTTGCTTTCACAAGCCATCACCGAACCAGCACTTTGCCCAAATGATGTACTTCACATATTTCCTACTAATAAGGAGGTCAATGAACACAACGCAAAAACGTTAGCTCTGCTTCATTCTGATGTCACAAACATTGATGCAGATGACTATAGAAAGGACAGATTTTCAGGAAGAATGGCCAGACAAGCAAAACCATGTTGTGGAACCAAGAACGACTTACCAGACACACGACTACAAGTTGCTATGGGTGCTCGCGTTATGCTCACCAGAAACATTGATGTGGACGATGGACTTGTGAACGGCACATTTGTGACCAGTGCCAGTGATTTAAACCACAAGTCGGCAGTAATGAAACTTCACAATATAACGAAATGTATTCTTCTTTTTTTTTTGGTGGTTTTCGTTTTTAGCCACATTAACACAGTTGTAATGTTAAAGAATGTTTTTATTCCATCAGAAAGTCGTTTTAGTGTCATTAAGTCGTTGTAATTACGTTGCAAAAATGTCTCTATAATGAAAGATTATTTTCCGTATTTTGGGGGTGTGAACATTCCTGCACGTATTTACATAGAGCTGTTTCGATTGGCCATACCTATGTATTGTTCTCCAGTTTCACGTAGCCGATCACCGCCCATAAGTAGCAACGTGTTCAGGCTGTCAGTAAACACAACATCATTCTTGTTGTTTGTTTGTGATCATGGCTAGTAACTTTGAATTGGAACGCTTGCTTAACGCTTTAAATGGACAGGCACAAGACGATCTCCTGGGAACATTTATTTCTGATTTCATACACGCTGGCAGTGACCCGGGTTCAGAGCTCACGGATGAATCGGACACTGATGATGAAGACCATGGCGTTGTTTTCGATCAAATCAACAGGAGTTTGTGTTGTGATAACGAGGACGAGGAAGACGAGTCTGGAGGGACAGCTGGGCCGGGTGGTGTACAGGTCGGCATCGCCTCGCTTTTACTTGTACCAGAAGTCAATAATGTAGCAGTGGACACCGACCGACCAGCAGAAATGGAGAAAATAATAAACTTTGATTGCGGGTGTCATAAAAGATCAAAAGAGAACGTAGAACAGCCGCATTCGTCTTGCAGTAAACAACTCGATCCAGACATGATCTGGGAGACCCGAACAGACATGGCAGCTTTGACAAAGGACCAGAAAGACCTTGTTATTTTGGCGATTATAAAGACTTGTATGAACGACTCCGAAATGACTCAATCCACGAAGAAAGTCAACGCGAAGCGAAAGTTCAACAGATCCACATACGCCATCGTGGTGTGTCGAGCTACCTTTTGCTTCATCTATGGGTGAGTTTCATTATCATCTTGTATATATTCAGGATCTAGTCTCTGAAATCAGTCTGTTTATGAGTTTATGAGTTTGTTTTAAGTAAGACTGATACATGATGCAGTAGCGTTTTAATTTGCAGTGTGTTGTTAGCGTTAGCGCTGTTTATAACAACATCCGGTATAGAGCGGATACGGAAACGTTTGTGTGCGTGTATGTATGTTTATGTTTAAGTGGGTGGGCTCTAGACCGGATCCAAGCGCTGAACAGTAAATAGAGTCCAGGCATACTAACGTTGTTAGTTAGTAACCCAGCGTTTGTGTTGTTTTTGTTCAGGATCAGCAGCACCCTTCTAAATGCAATTAAGCGACACTACAAGGAGAATGGTATCACTCCACGGCAGAGGAAAAAGACTCCCAGAACGAACAAGAAGTTTCTGACTAAAGAGGACATCACATTGGTGTTGACATTCATAACAAACTATGCAGAGGTCCATGCCATATCTTTGCCTGGTCGACATCCTGGACACAAGGATTACAGCCTGAAGTTGTTGCCAAGTAATGTGACCAAAGCATCAGTCTGGCGTCTCTACAAGGCTGCAATGGAAGATGGTAGGTTATTGTTTTGAAAAAATAAAAAAGAGTGAGCTTGTAGATCAGCTATTGTTGAAATATTTTTTCTTTATTTATTTAATTATTTTTTAATAGGCCTATAGGATGTATGTACAGTTGTACACAGCTTTTTAATTAAGTCTCTCTTTCTGATTAAGTGGTGTATAGGATGTATGTACACAGCCCATTTTAATTAAGTCTCTCTTTCTCTCTATTGCAGGGAAACGAGTTGTTGGACTGAGCTGCTTCCGAAGGTTGTGGAAGGCGATTATCCCTCAGGTAACAAGCGTCAAACCCAGGACCGATCTGTGCTGGCAGTGCTACAAAGACAACTACCAGCTGAGCCGAAGTGTCAACATAAGCGACGAGAAGAGGGCAGAAAAGCACCAGGAGCAAATCGATCACCTGGCACGTGTTCATAGAGAGCGTCAGTTGTACCAGGAGATGTCAGCTGCCAGTAAGAAGATCTGTGCGGATGAGGAGCTGTCTCTAGGCCCCTCCAGACATGCAAGCAGGGACATCACAATGCGAATGTAACATTTATAAACTGCCTAGCTTTTAAACTTTATGTATTTAGTCCCAGGCAAAGTGCAATTTTAAACCTTTATACTTTTTAGTCCCAGGGGAAGTGCAAATTTAAACTGTATATTTATTTAGTCACAGGGAAAGTGCAATGTTAAACTGTTAGTTGTATTTTATTCTTATGCCACTCTTATTTGTCATTGTCACAGTATGCAAATTCAAGTATGTGAAAATAAACAAACTAATTCTAATTCCCATCTCTATTTATTCTTATTCTAAGAGCCCACTTTGTTTTACTAAGTGTCCACTCAAGTCATTCTGTGCAGTTGACAGCTAAGTGGGGGGAGTGGTTAGTGAATGGGGGGAGTGTTTATGCAAGTATCTAGGCGTGGAGACAAGTATCTATTGTCACACCCATTCCTGGGCTCAGAGATGCTAAATACTTTGAAATCTTAGAAAAATTATGTACTTTGGTGTTTACAGTTCAACAAATTTCAAATGGTCATATCTTCTTCATTTCCCCCCCAATTTCAATGAGCAATACATCATATGAAAGGTTACAGTGTGCAGTTTCATAATATGTAAAGAACTGGAAAATGAAAAATGCCCCCTTGTATATTAAACCACTGGCACTGGTCACATTTGGTAAAATTGCCCGAATAGTTACCTGTGAAAAAGATGGTGCTATGTATACGCAGATGCTTGGGCTTGAGCTGGACAATACAAATGCAGGACAGAGGCACCGTCATAAAACACACGGAGGATCTGATAATGTTGTGTACATCGAGAGGATAGAGGAAAAGCTGAAGCACGTAGTACGCAGACAGTTTCCCATGAAGCTCGCATTTGCCTGTACAATACACAAAGTGCAAGGCATGACAACCTCTACTGCTGTAGTGTCCCTAAAAAAGATTTTTGAACCCGGTATGGCTTACGTAGCTCTCAGCAGAGTAACCTCTCTCAGTGGAATGCACATCATTGGTATGGATGAGACTAAAATCTATGCCAACCCTGAAATCACTGCAGGCCTCGAGAGCATGACCCAAGTCAGCTTTGAGGACATAATGCCACTTGCTCACAGCACGCAAACACTGAACACGCCTGACACTCTCACCATCATCCATCATAACACAGAAGGACTGGCACCTCATATCAGTGACATAAAGAGTCATCATGAGCTGGGTCTAGCAGATGTGTTGTGTCTCACGGAAACTCACCTGCATGGATCATTTGTTGCTGAGAGTCTCCATTTGGATGGCTACAGTATGTTCAAGCGAAACAGAAACGTTTCCTACACTAACAATTCTTGCATGGCCAACAGTAACGGGGGTGGAGTTGCTGTATATGTGAAAAACAACATTCAAGCCCGTGAGAAGCCGTACATACATAATGTAACTGACCTGGAGTTTGTGGTTGTCAAAGTTGAAGCCCCAGTGAATGCACTGATTGCTGCTGTGTACAGACCTCCAAACTACGGTGTTAATCAATTCCTCCCAAACCTGAAAAGCCTCTTGGACTCTTTAGAGATCATGGATCATCACCCAATCATTGTGTGTGCAGACTTCAATGAAAATTTGCTGTCCAGTGGAACGCATGCAATATTTGATCTGTTTGAATCCAGAGGATATGCACAGCTAATCACAACTGCGACCACTGAAAAGAACACACTGTTGGACCACATTTTCATCTCTCGACCACAGCATTGTGTCCAGTCAGGTGTATTACGAACCTATCACAGTTACCACAACCCTGTATACTGTGTAATAACCTCTAACGTGTCTCAGTAGAGTAACAGTTATCAAACAATATCAACTTGTATTGTGAAATCTTAAATCTGTATTGTGAAATCTTACAGTGCAATATTTAAAAGTCTTTCATTTTATATGTCAAATGATGTGCTACTGACCACCAATTTACTGTTGGCATTATGAACAATCAATTTAAAGCTATTTCAGGTGAATAATCAGTAGGCTATTGTGCCTTGTTTTTCAAATAAACAAACAGCCAACATCTGATAGAAAGTAGATTTACAAAGTCACATTAAATAGAAAATTGATATACAACAATGCACTATATTGAATTATTGTTTAATAGAGTAAAGCATAATGTAATGTAGTAGTTTAATTCAGCATAGATTAACAGAACATAATGTAATTAAACAATTTCAACACGATATAATCATAATAGACATCACTGTACATGTTTATGTAGTTTAGAAAAAACAATGTTTAATATAGCAAAACATAATGCAATGTAGTTTAATTAAGCATAGATTAACAGAACATAATGTAATACAACTAATTCAGCATATTATTTATAATAGACATTACTGTACATTTTTATTTAGTTTAGAAAAACAATGTTTAATAGAGTAAAACGCAATGTAGTTTAATTAAGCTTTTGAATAGATTAACAAAACATAATGTAATACAACTAATTCATATAATAGGGGGGGGGGGGTCCTCCCATGCAGCCAAGCTCCACCACCTGCCTTGGCTGCCCCAGCCTCTTTGAGAAAGAAAGAGGGATGGACATAGGACCCCACAACAAAACCACACCACTTGGTTTCCAAGAGACAGAAATAGGACCCCCCCCCCCCCCCCCTCCCATAACAATACCAAACCACTGGATGTGCCAGTCGCAGCCCATCCATCCTGCAGCCCCCGATTCCATAGCTGCAACATCCTGATTATTCAACTTACAAGTAAGTTGTTTCCATGGCATGCCAAATATAATGTATTGTAATTGTAATGTATAGATGTGAATCATTCTAGACTGCATACATTACACCTATGGTGTGGCCATGAGATGGCACTGTAGTACAACCTTAGAGTACTCTAAGAGTACAACACACACACCAGTGCAGCTATGCAATACGCATGCTCAGGACTGAGCATGCGCGACACACACACACACACGTATACACACACCAACAACCACACACGGGTCCATCCACTCCTGTGAACGGCTTCAATAAACCTTACAACTGAGAACTGTAATCGTTCGTCCTGCCTGGTGTTTTACTGAACTTTACAGTAATCCTTGTAATGTGAGTAAGCATCCAATGCTTATTTTGTAACTAAACAAATGCTATTTACAGCTATCTGCAAACAACACCACAACTCTTGGTTTGAGAGGAGCAACAGATGGAAGGAGGATACCCCACCCCTCCCACAAACAAGAACACACCACAGACAGCCCATCCACCCTTCCATCGATACCCTACCTGTTATATGTATATTGTATATTAAAATGTATTACAATCTACATAATACGATTAAGCATTCACTACTCAATTTGCAACAATGCACAATTCATATGTATTGCTATACATGTGTGCTCTTGTGTGTATTTTTACAGGAGGTATCAACCACACTATGAAAAGCTTCACATTTCCAGAGAATGCCAGTCAATCCTGCACCACGTCTCACAGTTCCTGCACTACTGCTACCTGCTGAACACTTATCTGGGCTGACGACTTACTGCGTTTAATCTACTTTGCATAAGATCCTGGACACTGGGGAGCACTGGATAATTACATTCCACGTTTGGAGCCAGAAGTAGGCGAGTATGGCAGGCTGGTTAGCCAATGACGGGTAAGATCCCACATGGGTAAAACACCCCGGGACAACCTAAGACAGGCACAGTCACAATTACTTAGCCTTAAAGTCACAGTGAGTATCATCTCACCAAAGAGTGACAATAAATGAAGAGTATGGCAGGCTGGTTAGCCAATGACGGGTAAGATCCCACATGGGTAAAACACCCCGGGACAACCTAAGACAGGCACAGTCACAATTACTCAGCCTTAAAGTCACAGTGAGTATCATCTCACCAACGAGTGACAAGTGTGTGTGTGTGTGTGTGTGTGTGTGTGTGTGTGTGTGTGTGCGTGCGTGCGTGCATGTGTGTGTGTGTGTGCACGTGCCATAGCCTTGACAACCTTACAGGCGTATGCAAAGGCTCAACTTTTAGATATCAGTTTATGTAGACATAGCACTCTACAGTGTATACACATAGTTTCATTATAGATATTCCACTGTCAGAGGGATGTTAAGTTCTTAGTTTACGCATGATTCTTGATGACTATTGTGATGTATTACCATGTGTTCTTGCTTACTCTAAATTGCTCTGGATTAAGAGCGTCTGTCAAATGCCTAAATTGGTGTGTCTGTGGGTGGGGGGGGGGGGGGGGGGGGGTGCCAGGGAAAAACTAGGATGATGGAAAGTGTTAAAATGTTAACCACAGCCTAAACATGGAGGTCACAACTCATTGTTAAATTTATGCTGAACAAATGTTTTCTTGTATATGTCAATGTCAAAAAATATCACCCAAAATACTGTTAATAATAATATTAATAATAACTACTTTACCACTAAGACTGTTATAATGCATCAATAATGTCCTCTATTAATACATCTGATAAATACTTAACTATATCATTTTTCTTATTTAGTGAAGTACTAGCCATTGCATGGCTCAATTATTGTCTAAAATGTATGTCAATTTTGTTTTTATCAATCTTTGCACAGATGAACTTGTATGCAAAATGCAAAAATACAAATCCTTGTATGTAAAAAATGTATGCCCAAACTCGTGATTTTTTAAAGGTACAGTAGATACTAGTAGAGCCTATCTAAAGTAAGGACTTGTTATGCCTTGTAAAGTATGTATACATGAAAAAGTAGTTATATAGAAAATGTCCATACCATCATTAAGCACATTAAAGATTATGTTATTAACCTGGAATTAAACATTTATAATTGTGTCTACAAATGTTTCGGAAGTGGTAATTTTCTTATGAAATCTGTGGGATGACCCACCAAGTTTGAGACCTGTAGCATGTTTAGAGATTATCTGGAGTTATGACCCAGCCAATAGGAAGACAGTGTGGATGGGGCATAATATGTTACAGCTGTAACATATAGTAAGACCACCCACAAACTCTGAGACCTGTAGCATGCTGGGAAACAGAGTTATGGCTGTTTAAAGCCTTAAATTGGCTGTTTAAAGCCTTACATTGCGCATAAAACGCAATGTATAAAGTTATTGCTGTGTCAAGTTTGAAACTTGGGGACTGGAGTAATAGTGTTCCCATTGGTGGTCTAACTCCATAATCAACATTTCGGGACTGTAGCATATTGTAAACAAAAGTAGAAAATGTATTAAAGCTGAAGGAAAAGTAAAAAAAAAGAATGTATAAAAATGTGTAAAAAGAATAAGCATAAATAACTGCATAAAGCGGAATAAAGTATGTGGAAGTTGTAGAAGTGTTTTTAAAAGTTTTTTCTTAATAAGTAAAAAAAAAAAGTTAAAGTTTTTTCTTAAGTAAAAAAAAAAAAGTTAATAATAAGTAAAAAAAAAAAAGTTAAAGTTTTTTCTTAATAAGTAAAAAAAAAAAAGTTAAAGTTTTTTCTTAATAAGTAAAAAAAAAAAGTTAATTTTTTTTCTTTTTTTTAAGTTTTTTTTAATTTTTTTCACTTTTTTTTCATTTTTCCATTTTTTTTTTCATTTTTTTTTTTTTTTTTGCGTGCGTGCGTGCGTGCGTGCGTGCGCTTGCGAGAGCTGTGTAAAGGCCAGCCAATAGGAAGACATGGTGTGTGTGTGTGCGTGCGTGCTCTTGCGAGAGCTGTGTAAAGGCCAGCCAATTGCACAAATAGCAGACCTACAAGCTCACAAGGTATCGCAGAGCAACTCATTGAGATCTTGTAACTTTAATGTCAGCCCTGTAATTAAGCCCTTATATGTCTCAGCTGTGGAAGTAAAAGACTTCCAAGTTCTATGCCAGTACTATGACTGGGAGATTAGAATGGTTCTGAATGGGGGAAAACTATGCCCGAACAAATTGCTCTATCGCAAAAAGTAAAAGTCGAATGCAAATATTTTTTTCGCTGTGAGTGGCCTGAGATATTGACGTACACCATGTGCGATTGTGGTGTTGGTACGATTGAAAATGTGGTTATAAGAGCGAGTTAAGAATTGTCTGCGCGATAATATCCTCGTAAGAATTATACAATGGAGGTCAATGAGCAGATTTACTGTTTTTGTGTCACTTAAAAGGCCGTAGTTCACATTCTGTATGTCTCTGTGCTTTGGTGGTCACATTGTGTGAAAGAGGACATGTGTGGCTACAAAATGACCAAAGAACATGCGTGTAAAATGAATACTTTGGCCGGGACGACAATTTGTTTGGTAAATTTTCAAGGAAAGAATTTCAGTCTCCACACTCTAGTCAAAGAAGCGCCGCACTCTAAGTTGGCACTAATTACGCGAAACGGCCTGCGATTGAACTGCGATTTCGGAAAAACCGTTTAACGTATTCGAATACGGTTTGAACCACGAAAAAGTCCAGAGTCGTGTGAGCGTTCTAAAGTTTAAATCACGTTTCTACGACAAAGTATGCCAGAGTAATGAGGCTGCAAAAGTGAGGTTGATTTAGAGATAAATCCCATACATTGTCAATGGGAGGGAAAAACTATAAATAAAGTTAAATATATTAAAAAGTATAAACTTTTTCAAAACAACTTTCTCACCAATGAAAGTTCAAAGATAGATGAACATTATAAAGTTTGAATGAAGTTTCAAAGTGAAAGTATGACGGAGTAATAAGAGCTCAAAAAAGTTAACTGTGAAAAATGGGACCTTTCTTCCATCGACTCTCATTATAAAGGATGTAAAAAAAAGTTTAAAAGTTAAAAAGTATAAAAAGTATAAAACTTTGTAAAAAGTTGTATGCAAGCAAGCATAACTGCAAAGAGCTGAACAGTTTGAAGTTTGAACTAAAATTCTAGCATAAAGTATGTGGAAGTAGTAGGAGACCGAAAAAAGTGGCGGAAATTGGAATAACGAATAACTAGAAAGGCAGTTCCTGTAGAAACTGCGTGGGCTCGCATAAATTGCAATGTATAAAGTTTTTGCCGTGTCAAGTTTGAAACTCGGGGACCGGAGTAATAGTGTTCCCATTGGTGGTCTAAATCCATAATCAATATTTCGGGACAGTAGCATATTGTAAACAAAAGTAGAAAATGTATTAAAGCTGAAGTAAAAGTAAAAAAAAAGTATGAACTTTTGGAAAAACTATAGTTTAAGCATAAATAACTGCATAAAGCGGAATAAAGTATGTGGAAGCTGTAGAAGTGTTTTTAAAAGTTTTTCTTTAAATGAAAAAAAAAAATCTTTATTAAAAAAATTCAAGTTTTTTCTTTTAAGTAAAAAAAAAAAAGAGGTTAAAGTTTTTTTTTTTTTAAGTTTTCATTTTTTTCAAAAAATTACTTTTTTTTCAAAAAATTACTTTTTTTTCAAAATAATACTTTTTTTTCAAAATAATACTTTTTTTTCAAAATAATACTTTTTTTTCAACAAAATACTTTTTTTGGAAAAAATACTTTTTTTTGAAAAAATACTTTTTTTTGGAAAAAATACTTTTTTTGGGAAAAAATACTTTTTTTTTGAAAAAATACTTTTTTTGGGAAAAAATACTTTTTTTTGGAAAAAATACTTTTTTTCATTTTTTTGCGTGCGTGCGTGCGCTTGCGAGAGCTGTGTAAAGGCCAGCCAATAGGAAGACAGGGTGTGTGTGTGCGTGTGTGCGTGCGTGCGTGCTCTTGCGAGAGCTGTGTAAAGGCCAGCCAATTGCACAAATAGCAGACCTACAAGCTCACAAGGTATCGCAGAGCAACTCATTGAGATCTTGTAACTTTAATGTCAGCCCTGTAATTAAGCACTTATATGTCTCAGCTGTGGAAGTAAAAGACTTCCAAGTTCTATGCCAGTACTATGACTGGGAGATTACAATGGTTCTGAAGGGGGGAAAACTATGCCCGAACAAATTGCTCTATCGCAAAAAGTAAAAGTCGAATGCAAATATTTTTTTCGCTGTGAGTGGCCTGAGATATTGACGTACACCATGTGCGATTGTGGTGTTGGTACGATTGAAAATGTGGTTATAAGAGCGAGTTAAGAATTGTCTGCGCGATAATATCCTCGTAAGAATTATACAATGGAGGTCAATGAGCAGATTTGCTGTTTTTGTGTCACTTAAAAGGCCGTAGTTCACATTCTGTATGTCTCTGTGCTTTGGTGGTCACATTGTGTGAAAGAGGACATGTGTGGCTACAATGACCAAAGAACATGCGTGTAAAATGAATACTTTGGCCGGGACGACAATTTGTTTGGTAAATTTTCAAGGAAAGAATTTCAGTTTCCACACTCTAGTCAAAGAAGAGCCGCACTCTAAAATGGCACTAATTACGCGAAACGGCCTGCGATTGAACTGCGATTTCGGAAAAACCGTTTAACGTATTCGAATACGGTTTGAACCACGAAAAAGTCCAGAGTCGTGTGAGCGTTCTAAAGTTTAAATCATTTTCTACGACAAAGTATGCCAGAGTAATGAGGCTGCAAAAGTGAGGTTGATTTAGAGATAAATCCCATACATTGTCAATGGGAGGGAAAAACTATAAATAAAGTTAAATATATTAAAAAGTATAAACTTTTTCAAAACAACTTTTTCACCAATGAAAGTTCAAAGATAGATGAACATTATAAAGTTTGAATGAAGTTTCAAAGTGAAAGTATGACGGAGTAATAAGAGCTCAAAAAAGTTAACTGTGAAAAATGGGACCTTTCTTCCATCGACTCTCATTATAAAGGATGTAAAAAAAAGTTTAAAAGTTAAAAAGTATAAAAAGTATAAAACTTTGTAAAAATTCACCTACAAGCACCCATCACTGCAAAGAGCTGAACAGTTTGAAGTTTGAACTACATTTCTAGCATAAAGTATGTGGAAGTAGTAGGGTGTCAAAAAAGACGGCGGAATAAAGAATAAAGAAGTATAACTAGAAAGGCAGTTCCTGTAGAAACTGCGTGGGCTCGCATAAATTGCAATGTATAAAGTTTTTGCCGTGTCAAGTTTGAAACTCGGGGACCGGAGTAATAGTGTTCCCATTGGTGGTCTAAATCCATAATCAAAATTTCGGGACTGTAGCATATTGTAAACAAAAGTAGAAAATGTATTAAAGCTGAAGTAAAAGTAAAAAAAAAGTATGAACATTTGGAAAAACTAGTTTAAGCATAAATAACTGCATAAAGCGGAATAAAGTATGTGGAAGCTGTAGAAGTGTTTTTAAAAGTTTTTCTTTAAATGTAAAAAAAATAATCTTTATTAAAAAAATTCAAGTTTTTTCTTTTTAAGTAAAATATATATATTTTTTTTTTTTTCATAAGTAAAAAAAAAAAAAGGTTAAAGTTTTTTTCAAAAAAAATCATTTTTTTTTAAAAAAGTATTTTTTTTTCAAAAAAATACTTTTTTTTCAAAAAAATACTTTTTTCAAAAAAATACTTTATTTTCAAAAAAATACTTTTTTTCAAAAAAATACTTTTTTTAAAAAAATACTTTTTTTCAAAAAATACTTTTTTTCAAAAAATTACTTTTATTTTTATTTTTTTGCGTGCGTGCTTGCGTGCGTGCGTGCGTGCGTGCGTGCGTGCGCTTGCGAGAGCTGTGTAAAGGCCAGCCAATAGGAAGACAGGGTGTGTGTGTGCGTGTGTGCGTGCTCTTGCGAGAGCTGTGTAAAGGCCAGCCAATTGCACAAATAGCAGACCTACAAGCTCACAAGGTATCGCAGAGCAACTCATTGAGATCTTGTAACTTTAATGTCAGCCCTGTAATTAAGCCCTTATATGTCTCAGCTGTGGACGTAAAAGACTTCCAAGTTCTATGCCAGTACTATGACTGGGAGATTATAATGGCCGTGAATGGGGGGAAACTATGCCCCGAACAAATTGCTCTATCGCAAAAAGTAAAAGTCGAATGCAAATATTTTTTTCGCTGTGAGTGGCCTGAGATATTGAGGTACACCATGTGCGATTGTGGTGTTGGTACGATTGAAAATGTGGTTATAAGAGCGAGTTAAGAATTGTCAGCGCGATAATTTCCTCGTAAGAATTATACAATGGAGGTCAATGAGCAGATTGACTGTTTTTGTGTCACTTAAAAGGCCGTAGTTCACATTCTGTATGTCTCTGTGCTTTGGTGGTCACATTGTGTGAAAGAGGACATGTGTGGCTACAAAATGACCAAAGAACATGCGTGTAAAATGAATACTTTGGCCGGGACGACAATTTGTTTGGTAAATTTTCAAGGAAAGAATTTCAGTTTCCACACTCTAGTCAAAGAGGCCCCGCACTCTAAGATGGCACTAATTAGCCGAAACGGCCTGCGATTGAACTGCGATTTCGGAAAAACCGTTCAACGTATTCGAACACGGTTTGAACCGTCCAGAGTCCAGAGTCGTGTGAGCGTTCTAAAGTTTAAATCACGTTTCTACGACAAAGTATGCCAGAGTAATGAGGCTGCAAAAGTGAGGTTGATTTAGAGATAAATCCCATTCATTGTCTATGGGAGGCAAAAACTATAAATAAAGTTAAATATTTTAAAAAGTATAAACTTTTTCAAAACAACTTTTTCACCAATGAAAGTTCAAAGATAGATGAACATTATAAAGTTTGAATGAAGTTTCAAAGTGAAAGTATGACGGAGTAATAAGAGCTCAAAAAAGTTAACTGTGAAAAATGGGACCTTTCTTCCATCGACTCTCATTATAAAGGATGTAAAAAAAAGTATAAAAGTTAAAAAGTATAAAAAGTATAAAACTTTGTAAAAAGTTGTATGCAAGCCACAATCACTTCAAAGAGCTGAACAGTTTGAAGTTTGAACTAAATTTCTAGCATAAAGTATGTGGAAGTAGTAGTGTGTCAAAAAAAAGCGGCGGAATAAAGAAGCGGAATAAATATAGGCTGGCAATAACTAGTGTGTGCTCGCTGTAGCGAGCCCACAAATATAGGCTGGCAATAACTAGTGTGTGCTCGCTGTAGCGAGCCCACAACTAGAAAGCAGTTCCCTACGGAAACTGTGTGGGCTCGCCAAAAGACGCAATGTATATAATGTACAGTAGAAAATGTATTAAAGCTGAAGGAAAAGTAAAAAAAAAGAATGTATAAAAATGTGTAAAAAGAATAAGCATAAATAACTGCAAAAAGCGGAATAAAGTATGTGGAAGTTGTAGAAGTGTTTTTAAAAGTTTTTCTTTAAATGAAAAAAAAAAAATCTTTATTAAAAAAATTCAAGCTTTTTCTTTTAAGTAAAAAAAAAAAAAAGAGGTTAAAGTTTTTTTTTTTTTAAGTTTTCATTTTTTTCAAAAAATTACTTTTTTTTCAAAAAATTACTTTTTTTTCAAAATAATACTTTTCTTTCAAAATAATACTTTTTTTTCAAAATAATACTTTTTTTCAAAAAAATACTTTTTTTGGAAAAAATACTTTTTTTGGAAAAAATACTTTTTTTTGGAAAAAATACTTTTTTTTGGAAAAAATACTTTTTTTCATTTTTTTGCGTGCGTGCGTGCGTGCGTGCACTTGCGAGAGCTGTGTAAAGGCCAGCCAATAGGAAGACAGGGTGTGTGTGTGCGTGTGTACGTGCGTGCGTGCTCTTGCGAGAGCTGTGTAAAGGCCAGCCAATTGCACAAATAGCAGACCTACAAGCTCACAAGGTATCGCAGAGCAACTCATTGAGATCTTGTAACTTTAATGTCAGCCCTGTAATTAAGCCCTTATATGTCTCAGCTGTGGAAGTAAAAGACTTCCAAGTTCTATGCCAGTACTATGACTGGGAGATTAGAATGGTTCTGAATGGGGGAAAACTATGCCCGAACAAATTGCTCTATCGCAAAAAGTAAAAGTCGAATGCAAATATTTTTTTCGCTGTGAGTGGCCTGAGATATTGACGTACACCATGTGCGATTGTGGTGTTGGTACGATTGAAAATGTGGTTATAAGAGCGAGTTAAGAATTGTCTGCGCGATAATATCCTCGTAAGAATTATACAATGGAGGTCAATGAGCAGATTTGCTGTTTTTGTGTCACTTAAAAGGCCGTAGTTCACATTCTGTATGTCTCTGTGCTTTGGTGGTCACATTGTGTGAAAGAGGACATGTGTGGCTACAAAATGACCAAAGAACATGCGTGTAAAATGAATACTTTGGCCGGGACGACAATTTGTTTGGTAAATTTTCAAGGAAAGAATTTCAGTTTCCACACTCTAGTCAAAGAAGAGCCGCACTCTAAAATGGCACTAATTACGCGAAACGGCCTGCGATTGAACTGCGATTTCGGAAAAACCGTTTAACGTATTCGAATACGGTTTGAACCACGAAAAAGTCCAGAGTCGTGTGAGCGTTCTAAACTTTAAATCACGTTTCTACGACAAAGTATGCCAGAGTAATGAGGCTGCAAAAGTGAGGTTGATTTAGAGATAAATCCCATACAAAGTCAATGGCAGGAAAAAACTATAAATAAAGTTAAATATTTTAAAAAGTATAAACTTTTTCAAAACAACTTTTTCACCAATGAAAGTTCAAAGATAGATGAACATTATAAAGTTTGAATGAAGTTTCAAAGTGAAAGTATGACGGAGTAATAAGAGCTCAAAAAAGTTAACTGTGAAAAATGGGACCTTTCTTCCATCGACTCTCATTATAAAGGATGTAAAAAAAAGTTTAAAAGTTAAAAAGTATAAAAAGTATAAAACTTTGTAAAAATTCACCTACAAGCAAGCATAACTGCAAAGAGCTGAACAGTTTGAAGTTTGAACTAAAATTCTAGCATAAAGTATGTGGAAGTAGTAGGGTGTCAAAAAAAGCGGCGGAATAAAGAATAAAGAAGTATAACTAGAAAGGCAGTTCCTGTAGAAACTGCGTGGGCTCGCATAAATTGCAATGTATAAAGTTTTTGCCGTGTCAAGTTTGAAACTCGGGGACCGGAGTAATAGTGTTCCCATTGGTGGTCTAAATCCATAATCAAAATTTCGGGACTGTAGCATATTGTAAACAAAAGTAGAAAATGTATTAAAGCTGAAGTAAAAGTTTAAAAAAGTATGAACATTTGGAAAAACTATAGTTTAAGCATAAATAACTGCATAAAGCGGAATAAAGTATGTGGAAGTTGTAGAAGTGTTTTTAAAAGGTAAAAAAGGTAAAAAAAAAAAAAACTATTAAAAAAAATTCAAGTGTATTCTTTTTAAGTAAAAAAAAAAAAAAGTTTAAGTTTTTTCTTAAGTAAAAAAAAAACAAAAGTTGAAGTATTTTCTTAATAAGTAATTTTTTTTAAGTTTTCAATTTTTTCAATTTTTTTCAATGTTTTATTTTTTTTCAATTTTTTCAATTTTTTTCAATTTTTTTCAATTTTTTTCAATTTTTTTCAATTTTTTTCAATTTTTATTAAAAAAAAAAAAAAAAAAAAAAAAAAAAGTTTTCATTTTTTTTGCGTGCGTGCGTGCGTGCGTGCGTGCGTACGTGCGTGCGTGCGTGCGCTTGCGAGAGCTGTGTAAAGGCCAGCCAATAGGAAGACAGGGTGTGTGTGTGCGTGTGTGCGTGCGTGCTCTTGCGAGAGCTGTGTAAAGGCCAGCCAATAGGAAGACAGGGTGTGTGTGTGCGTGCGTGCGAAGACAGGGTGTGTGTGTGTGTGTGCGTGTGCGTGTGTGCGTGCGCGCGCTTGCGAGAGCTGTGTAAAGGCCAGCCAATAGGAAGACAGGGTGTGTGTGTGCGTGCGTGCGTGCGAAGACAGGGTGTGTGTGTGCGTGCGTGCGTGCACTTGCATGTGTCTAGCCTAATTGCACAAATAGCAGACCTACAAGCTCACAAGGTATCGCAGAGCAACTCATTGAGATCTTGTAACTTTAATGTCAAGCCCTGTAATTAAGCCCTTATATGTCTCAGCTGTGGAAGTAAAAAGAGTTCTACTACTTGCCAGCACTATGACTGGGAGATTTCAATGGTCCTGGATGGAGGAAACTATGCCCCGAACAAATTGCTCTATCGCAAAAAGTAAAAGTCGAATGCAAATATTTTTTTCGCTGTGAGTGGCCTGAGATATTGAGGTACACCATGTGCGATTGTGGTGTTGGTACGATTGAAAATGTGGTTATAAGAGCGAGTTAAGAATTGTCAGCGCGATAATTTCCTCGTAAGAATTATACAATGGAGGTCAATGAGCAGATTGACTGTTTTTGTGTCACTTAAAAGGCCGTAGTTCACATTCTGTATGTCTCTGTGCTTTGGTGGTCACATTGTGTGAAAGAGGACATGTGTGGCTACAAAATGACAAAAGAACATGCGTGTAAAATGAATACTTTGGCCGGGACGACAATTTGTTTGGTAAATTTTCAAGGAAAGAATTTCAGTCTCCACACTCTAGTCAAAGAAGGCCCGCACTCTAAAATGGCACTAATTACGCGAAACGGCCTGCGATTGAACTGCGATTTCGGAAAAACCGTTTAACGTATTCGAATACGGTTTGAACCACGAAAAAGTCCAGAGTCGTGTGAGCGTTCTAAAGTTTAAATCACGTTTCTACGACAAAGTATGCCAGAGTAATGAGGCTGCAAAAGTGAGCTTGATTTAGAGATAAATCCCATACATTGTCAATGGGAGGGAAAAACTATAAATAAAGTTAAATATTTTAAAAAGTATAAACTTTTTCAAAACAACTTTTTCACCAATGAAAGTTCAAAGATAGATGAACATTATAAAGTTTGAATGAAGTTTCAAAGTGAAAGTATGACGGAGTAATAAGAGCTCAAAAAAGTTAACTGTGAAAAATGGGACCTTTCTTCCATCGACTCTCATTATAAAGAATGTAAAAAAAAGTTAAAAAGTTAAAAAGTATAAAAAGTATAAAACTTTGTAAAAATAAAAATACAAGCCACAATCACTTCAAAGAGCTGAACAGTTTGAAGTTTGAACTAAATTTCTAGCATAAAGTATGTGGAAGTAGTAGGGTGTCAAAAAAACGGCGGAATAAAGAATAAATAAATAAACATAGGCTGGCAATAACTAGTGTGTGCTCGCTGTAGCGAGCCCACAATTAAACACAGAATAATCAATAGATGTGTAACATCATGGGTAAATACAATGATTTAACGTGGTCCGTAGCTCTTGTCGAATGTATTTATGAGTGTTGAGACTTAAGTCACACCGTGGCGTAGCAGCGCTAATGCTGGCTACCTAACGCCACGTTAACTTTTCAACTATAAATACGATAGGCCTACAATGTGTGTCGATTAATTGAAAGCACAATGAAAACAGATAAAATGGCCACCGTTCAGATTAAAATGATTGCTAATACCTGTCGGAGCACAATTCTAACATTCGTGACCATAGGGTGGCATCATATAAATATACACAGAACATCTAATTAACACATAACATGTGTACAATGCTTGATTATCTACCATTAAATTAATTTCTAGGGGTGCACATTATGAAGACCGCGATATCTCTGATTATTTTGCAGGCTATATCTGCCAATACAGATTCTGACCGATTACGATATTATACAGAAGACCTGTTCATAAAGTATTACATCAATCAATAAATAGCCTATACTCTTTTGTGTCTGTTTAAGTGTGTTTTCACTACTGAATGTCTACTGAATGAGATGAGTACACACATTTAATGTAGAAATATCAAAAGTTTATTTTTACTAAAGATTTTACTATATTTGTTAGTGTCTAGAGGTACTAGACACTTGAATCATTAATCTGCTGCTTTCAAACATTAGAAATACACAAAACAAAAGCGACAGAGACAGGCAGAATGGCTGTTCTGTGAGTACAAAGATTGACGGTCAGTCAGTCACATTATTATTGCCATCAATATCTTAATTTATCTGGATTATTTTGAGAAAGATCTGATAGGGATATTTTGATATGCTACTGATATATTGTGCATCACTATTACTTTCCATACCTTTTTAGAAGGATGGTTAAACTTTTCATTTAAGATTTGTGTTGTGTTCTGCACTTGTCAACATGTTGAATTGGTTCTTTTAAATCTTTCTCTGATTACAGAATGGAGACGAGGACAGCATTTTGCTCTGGGGTGAAACTGTCATCTCACCAAACCTTCATTATGAGCAGATCTGGCCCACAATCCAGCCGACTGTTCTGAAGTCCTCATCAATGAGAACTGCGCTGCCCTGTACTCCACAACCTGTATGGCCATTGAGGTACATAGTAATATAACTATTATATAGTAATTGTAATGTCATTAATTTGAAGTCACGTAAGTCAGAGAGGCTTATTGTCAATATCAGCCAGAGTGCGGGAGTCTATATATATATATATATATATATATATATATATCGTATCATGGCCTCTGTATCATGATATATCTATCGTGAGATTGCAAGCAATATTCACCACTCGTAATCAATGTATTCAGCCCGCAACACCTCCTCCAGTACCTCTTTGAAAATGAAGTGGACTGACACCTGAATGTACAGATCTACAATTTACAATTTACAATTTAGGCATTTAGCAGACGCTCTTAATCCAGAGCGACTTACATTAAGCAAGAACAAAAAGCATGGGAATACATCACATAAAGACATTTATCATGAGACATGCGTAGCTAAGAAAGTAACAGTGGAATATCTATAATGAAACTATACATATAAGCTATACATCTATACTACTATGCTACACATATGTACTATGACGTGCTATGACTACATACAATGCACTTATGCTGTCTACAGAATTGCTATCTAAGGGGGTGGGGGATCTAAAATGAATCTACAAGTGTTTTTTCCCAGCTTCTTTGTACTTATTTGAGCTCTAACACTAAAATGTTTCCCTCAGCTATAGTACTATTTGACGGTAGCCTATACACATTCCTGAACGTTTGATGGTATAAAGATTCAGAAATGAGGTTAACCAAACTTACTTCAAATCAGCACGCAGAGGCAACCATTCGATTTTATGATTCTGGATAAGTGGGAAAAATCTCCCCAAACGAATTATCCCTTCAAATTACTTTGACAGCTGTCCATCATATTCATCAATTGTAAACTGTTTACTGTCATGGATCAGACGGACCCATCCACTGTGTGTTGTGTTGTGTTGTCCAGCTCAAAGGCAGCCAGGAACCAAAGGCTAAGAAGAGCCGTTCCAATCAACCAGCTGAATCCAAATAGGAATAGTGTCACAATGGTAACTATAATAACTCATAAATATGACCATGTGTCTTACAGCTCAAACTCATGTAAACTACTTAAGCAGAACAGGTTAAGAAATATGTTACTACTTGATGTGAAAACGATGTCGACTGATCTAGAAAATGATTTACTCCAAGTTATGGATATAAACAAACACGTGCACACACATGGAGCAGATTTCCACTACATTTCTGTTGTGTTTCACACCAAGGATCCAGAGCCTGAGATGGAAGCAGTGATCCCCAGCCAGGAGAGCCCGTCTCCTCGTACCCAATACAGCAGCCTGAGAAGCTGTCGGCCTTGACGCAGACCAAGAACGCCAGTTGGGGGTCGCCTCACACCCTGCTCAAGTACACCAAGGACGTGATGAAGCAAGACAAGAGAGACAGAGCGGGTGGTCCGAGAGGCCTTGGAGAAGGTGTGTGTGTGTGTGTGTGTGTGTGTGACCTGAACACCCCATTGAGAGCTGGTGCAGGGAATGTATACATTGAAATGTACAAAGCTAGATGCGTGAAGTTGAAAAAGAATGTGAAACCCCAGCATCCATATTCTGTACGCAGGGGAACATTACCCAAACAGTGTAGCAGATCTGCAAAGAAAATATTACAAAAGACAATAATATGGCACAAGTTTTAGAGCCTATGGAAATGTTGGGGAGGGACTTAGCGAAGGTCTAATTAGAAAAAACAATTTACAAGTTCAGCCACCTGTTGGTATTTCAAATCATCATTGTCATTATTTTTTGTATATTAGACCTGTGCCCGTTGGCCACCAACCTAGCTGGGAACGATGCTAGTTGGGAACCTAGTATGCAATACCTGTTTTAACCATCTGTCTGTGTCCCGTATGGAGATTTCTGTATCTGTCTGCCTGTGTGAAGAGTGCAACCTGAGATTGACATGACAAAAAACATTTATTCTAGGAGCCATGGTTGCTGTTGGCAGGCCAGATGACATCACTTTTACCATCTCCCCAACATCCGAGAGAGCCTGCTTTTCCCTGGAAACGTCAACATCAGCTTCCCTCGCCATGCCAGGAAAAAATACCTCTTCTGCAAGCTCAAATTGTGTCGCAATGTCACATGTTTTGATCTCTACAGGGTTTCTGTCCGACATGTATACATGCTCAGGGTCATCTTTCACTGGTGTACAAACATGATATTTGTGATTAGGGTTGTTCAGAAGAGTAACCCAGGTATGGTGCGCATCTGCGGGTATGTTGTCAGGATGTGTTTTCACAGCCTAGTACTTGCATAGGATATTCAAATCTAGGCAATATAATTAATTACACATAAAGGTAAAATTAAACATTATTGTACTGTAACTATTTCACAGAGTTGAAAGTGAACATTGAAAGACAAGTAGGCTACTAATTTTAAAACTGATCTGTAATTTGTAGGCCTATGTGACAGAAATGAGAAGGTGTATGTTTATAGTATTTATACTGCATAGTTGTATGGTGCATATTGGAACAGCTGTTAGCCCCCACAGATATCCATGTCTCATGTACTCAAACTTTGATAGGGATCAAATTTTGTGTGTATATTTATATAACTAACATGTATGGTAGTGTTTGATATACAAGCCCCTAGTGAATGGAGGCCATACATACATGGTCTGAATGTATCACCTGAGCTACAAGTAAAACAAAATAAAGGTGTTGGAGTTTAACTTAGATGATGGGGCCAAGAGATATTTGTATGTAGTTTTGTGTCCCTTGAAAGCATGACATCGCCACTATGTTCATAGTTGGAAGCATATCAGGTTTACAAATGTAAAGAGGTGGGTAAAATTGGTTGTCAGCTCCACAAGCTACATGGCAAATTCATCAAATGATTAATCTGTAATTCATCTGAAAATGATATATTTGATGTTTAATGTCAACTTGTTTAATGCCATTGTCAAGTTATAGCTCTGATTGTGGATTACCGGTAAACGGCCAGCAGGTGGCAGCATGCATAAATAATCAGAATGCTGTCTTTTGAACTATTTTGTTTTAATGTAATTATATGCACGTTATAGTCTATCAATGCCTCACAGTTTAATAGGTAATGTACGGTTTATTTGAACAATCTGTAACAGATAAAGTATACTTGAATACAAGATCGTTACTACATCATCCCTCGTGTTGAGCTGACCCTTAATATTATGTCAAAAGGCATCGTAATGTTATGGTGCAGAATGCTGGAGGTGTGTCTTGAATTGAAAAGTGTGTGGGTGTGTGTGTGTGTGTGTGTGACTGTGTGTGTGTGTGTGTTTGTGTGCGCGAGCGCTGAAGATGACGTAAAATCGTGGGTGCATGGGGAAATCACAGCTAATACAATGTATAAGCCAATCCCTCGTTAATCCTTGATTTGTGTTAATGTTAAGGGTTTAAATTATCCAAAAAAAAAGCATCATATGCATATCACCGCGGTGAAAGACTGAAAGACAATTTTTTTTCTACAATTTTTTACATTTGTTCCTCCTGTTTTTGTATATTTCATGTGTTCTGCGTTTATTTGTGTAATAAATATATGTTCAACTACTTGTTTTATTCCATCCAAGATTCACACATGGTTTCAGGAATGAAATGAGCAACTAAAATGATTAGCTTTCACTGTTTTAATAGCATGATATAAAAAGCACAAGAAAGTACATGTTCTGCTAAGAGGATTTTAAACCCAACAAAGCTATGAGTTAATTGTTTATAATTATAATTTGGAGTCATTCATATTGAATGCATGGGGAACAATGACATACAAAATTACAGTATAGGCCTATGCAAAATAAAAATAAAAACCTCATATAAACGGTTAGAAACGCTATATGTAGCCTAATGCTCATGGTTTAACTTGTATTATTTAAACATTTCTGCTATTCTGTATTTCATTAAGGTTAAAATAAAATAGATAGGATGCTATAAAATATATAATGTATTTTCAAGCCAATCCCTCGTTAATCCTTGATTCGTG
Organism: Protomyctophum bolini; assembly: GCF_963924005.1. Taxonomy (NCBI): domain Eukaryota; kingdom Metazoa; phylum Chordata; class Actinopteri; order Myctophiformes; family Myctophidae; genus Protomyctophum; species Protomyctophum bolini. The sequence goes on from NC_137867.1 coordinate 4,422,003, forward strand.
TTGATAAAGTTAAGAGTTTAAATTATCAATGAAATGCATCATATGCATTATGCCAATAAAATTAAATCTGTAGGGGCTGCTCCGAGGCCATACGCTGAGAGACACGACACACACACACACACACACACACACACACACACACACTTAACTTCAAAGAGAGGCTATACAATAACATATAGGTTAGGTTGTATGGTTGTTGTATTTTGTGTCGTGGGATCCCCGAAGTGTTTACATGAATTCTTCATTTTGATGTTCGCGGCCTCTTTCATAATCATGTCTCTTTCAAATGCAGGTGTTAATGATTAGACTGGAAAGCAGACTTGTGGGTCAGCAAATTGGTGGACTGGCATTTGAATTGGCATTTGTGAGAAGATGACGTAAAATCGTGGGTGCATGGGGAAATCACAGCTAATTAACTAAAATATATAATGTATAAACCAATCCCTCGTTAATCCTTGATTTGTGTTAATAATGTTAAGGGTTTAAATGATTTAAAAAAAAGCATCATGCATATCACCCAATAAAATAAAATAAAAGATCAGTATAATATATAAAGTAGGCTAACGTGTCAGTGCAGGCAAGCATATGCAATGCAACACAGTGAACGTCCAATAGCAAAAATAATCAGCTATAGGCCTACAAACGCAGTCCAACACAGACATGAATTACTTATTAGTATAGGTATATGGTTGCAAGTTCATTAGACAATCTATATATTACGCAAATGTTAGTGTTTTTGGACGAGAAGTGCAGATTTTTTTCTTCCTATAGTTGGCATGTTAATGTCATAGATGCAAATTATTTTTTCAAGGCTAGAAACATTTGTTAGGCCTTCTGGTTTCAAGAAAATTCTGCAGATTATAAAGCTGATAGATTTAAGGGATTCAAATGATAAAATATCCCCAAATACGCACGCGCGCGCGCACACACACACAAACTCTAAACACAATTGCGTTCAAAGAGAGACTACAATAACATATAGATTAGGTTGCACAGTTGTTGTATTTTGTAACGTGGGAACACGTTGATTTGCGCGGCCTCTTTTTCATGTCTCTTGGTTAGACTGGAAAACGCAACATAGCAAGGATAGCACATGAAGTTATTTGCCAATTTCATACAAATTCGTTTTTGCTGTGTCACCGACCCAAAGTTTTATTATCCATTGGTATAACATTTGATTATCAATGAATTTGTTATAGGCCTATACTCCAATTCACTTTGACACATTATGATGAAAGCTATATAGATGTAAGGTGAATTAAGTGGTGTAGGCCTATGAGTTATATCGTGTTAAAGTCGATTTCCACAATAGCGCTATACAAATTATTTTTTATGTTAAAATAATTTTCATTTTGAAGCGATCACATTGATCGACATGACCCCCTCAAGGGTTAAGAAAGGTTCCCAGATAGGCTACAATAACATTTACAAATTCTATATGGTTGTTGTATTGTGACCGTGGGACTCCGAACGTGTTCAAAGAGACGCTACAATAACATAGGTCAGGTCGACCTAACCTTATCTTCTGGACCTGCCTATACTTTAACCTAACCTATATAAAGCCACGTTTCACTCTCATTCTGTTGCTTGCCTGAAGACGAAGTTCTGCTCGATTTAACAGCAACTATACACAATGGATTTGCAGAGCATCCTACAAAGCGGGCACACAGCAGCATCTTCTGCATCATCCTCCTCCTCCTCACCATACCAGCTGACGCGCCAACCCACCATAAAGCTGAAGGCTGTGGCGGCCCGCGAGAGCCTCTGTGTCCGGGAGTGGGACTGGCATCGTGAAGGGGGCATTAAGAATGCCCTCTCCTCCACCAACCTACATGTGGCGTTCACGGACGGCGTGACCATCGCTAAAATGGTGCTGTTTGAAAGGCAGGCCCCCAGGGTGAAGACGGGCACCACCTACATGGTGAGAAGCTACAGGGTCACTGCGCACGGTCTGCAGTGCTGGGGAGACACCGGCTTCTACGCCACATCGCCTCTGCACGTAGATGAGGCCATAGAGGCGCGATGCGAGGCCCTCGTCAACCCCCCATCCAAGGCGCTGTCCCTGGCCGACATTGCCACAGCGGCAGCAGGCCGGCTGGTGACAGTGCAAGGCTACATTACTGATGTAAGTCGACCTTTATTATATTATTATAACACTCGGAATGTTGGATGGTGTACCCAAACGAGTAACTAATAAGTTAACATGTACTCCAATATAGGCATATAGCCTACACCGTACAAATATGCAGTATAAATACTATAATCATGCAATAAATATATGAATGGGGATATAATTTCTTCTCATTTCTATCACAGATGGAGCCGGTGCGCAAACACCAACCGGAGAAGGCAGCGGCTGTTCCCAGACAGAACATCAAAATAAATGAGGTACGTTTTATAATTTAGTATAGCCTGTTGGTCTTTCAATGTTCACTTCCAACTCTGTGTATATAGTTAATACCATTAAGATCTGTTTAATGCACATTAACGTTGTTAGTTCATTCATACTGTTAACGCCATGTGATTCCGTCATTGCAGAAAGGAGTTGAGGCCACGGTCCAGCTCTGGCGAGAGGCCGTCCTTCTGCCAAACCTTGAAAAGGGACAGCTGGTCCGCTTGAGTCACCTTACTGTCAAGCATGGCACCCTCGCCTCTACCGGGTTCACAAAAACCGAGGTAAGCCTGTCAATACAAATTAGGCTACTGTTTGTAACTGTATTGTGTAATTTCATTTGCAATATTGTATTGTGTAATATTTTAACATTAGCCGTAGTGAAAGGTCTTTGCTACATGTATGCATTATATGTTAAACGAATGACTGAAAACAATGTTTGATTTCAACAGGTTGTGGAGCCGGAGCTGCCGAAAGAATATCAGCTCCTTGGGGCGATGGAGGCGGCCAGCGGAGAGATGGAGCTGCTGCTGGACAACGACCAGGTGGTTACGGTCTCCTTGCCAGCGTTCGAGAAACTGTTCCCCCCCGGTGAAATCACCTATCCACGCACCGTCATCGTCGAACAGACAGCTGATGGGACGGAGGTGCGGGCCTGCAGTCAGCACCTCGAAATGGAGCTTCTGTTCGACGATGGCGACGCCGAAGAAGTGCTGGGGGGGGAACAGCTTCTTGAAAGCTGGCAAGGAGATGAGCCCGCAGCCGCGGTGAAAGACTAAGAGAAGATTTTTTGCTATTTTATTTATTGCTATTTTTGCTATTTTTTCTACATTTTTTTCTACCGTTTTTTCTACTATTTTTTTCTGTATATTTCACGTGTTCTAAATGCCTAAATTGTAAATTGTTCTGCGTTTATAATGTGTAATAAATATATGTTCAAATACAATACTTGTTTTATTCCATCCAAGATTCACACATGGTTTCAGGAATGAAATGAGCAACTAAAATGATTAGCTTTCACTGTTTTAATAGCATAATATAGACTTGCTTGATTCATTGAATACTTTAATAACTTTATCTAACAGAAAAAAGCACGAGAAAGTACATGTTCTGCTAAAAGGAATTGTTTATAATTATAATTTGATATTCATATTGAATGCATGGGGAACAATGACATACAAAATTACAATATAATAGGCTTATGCAAAATAAAATAAAAACCTCATATAAACGGTTAGAAACGCTATTATGTATAGCCTAATGCTCAAAGTTTAACTTGTATTTTTAAACATTTCTGCTACTCTGTGTTTAATCGTTCAAATGAAATATAGGTGTTTTGGAATATCAGTCAATGAAGTACAAATTCCAACAGGTGGCAGCACTTCATCAATGAAAGTACTTCATCTATATAAAATATATGAACCTTGAACCGGAAGTTATCCTTGTGACTACCAAAACACACATACAACCAATACTCTATGCATACAACGAATCTTCTAATGGGCGCACTGGTCAATGGGCTGCGGATAACATGCATGTCCACCGGTTTGACAAGCAAAGTATGGTAAATTCCACCAAAACGAATCAATAGATGTGTAACATCATGGGTAAATACAATGATTTAACGTGGTCCGTAGCTCTTGTCGAATGTTTAGGAGTTGTGTTACTTTACTTAAGTCACACCCTTAGTAACAGCGCTAATGCTAATGCTGGCTAGCTAAGCCGATGTTAACTTTTCACCTTTAACTATATCGTATATAAATACGATACAATGTAGTAGATTGGTAAAACCTAAATGCATATTACACGTGTGATAAAGTCGCTAATTTGATTAATTATTACCACATCTTAGACTTAATCTGGTTAATCTGATCTGACATGTTATCTCATGCGCATAGATGTTTAATGGTTCATGTGTCATGTTGGAACTTTAATGTTAAACGTCTGCATAAACGTTCATATAGTTCAAATATAACTGCTCACGTTTGGACCACGGATGTTACACGCAAGATACGGGTGCTAATACCTGCCCGAACACAATTGTAACATTCGTGACCATAGGGTGAGCAGTTATATTTGAAATATGAACGTTCATGTATTGTAGACGTTAATGTTGTAAAGCACGTTACCGTATTCATGTTGCAGGGCTATATACCGGCTATGTAACACGTTGTGTCATAACTGTCATGTTTCAAGCCTAGTTATCATAACATTAATATGGTAGAAAAACGTAAAGTGTATGTATCGCATTAATGCTGTAAAATGTCTCAATTATTGGTAGTATTAGCATTGTTTTGTCATTGTAAAGTTATGTTGTAGCCATCACAGTAAAACAATACATGGACATCATAATTATGTTGTCAATATACACTATATAGACATTATACTACTGACTAGTAGCATAAATATATCTTGAGTTTAAAATGATATTGGTGGGTATAATGTACACTGTTGTATTACATTGCTTTAAAAAAAAAAATCACATAGTACAGATTAACACATGTGTGCAATGATTGATTATCTTTCATTAAGTTAATTTCCATAACTTTGAAAGTGGATGGTTAAACTTTTCACTTCAGATTTGTGTTGTGTTCTGCACTTGTCAACATGTTGAATTGGTTCTTTTAAATCTTTCTCTGATTACAGAATGGAGACGAGGACAGCATTTTGCTCTGGGGTGAAACTGTCATCTCACCAAACCTTCATTATGAGCAGATCTGGCCCACAATCTAGCCGACTGTTCTGAAGTCCTCATCAATGAGAACTGCGCTGCCCTGTACTCCACAACCTGTATGGCCATTGAGGTACATAGTAATATAACTATTATATAGTAATTGTAATGTCATTAATTTGAAGTCACGTAAGTCAGAGAGGCTTATTGTCAATATCAGCCAGAGTGCGGGAGTCTATATACAGTTGTGATCAAAAGTTTACATACGTTTGTAAAGGACATACTGTCATGATAGTCCTGCCTTTCCAATAATTTGTTCAACTCTTATTTTTCTGTGATAGGTTAATTGGAGAAAATACTTCTTTGTCATACAAATAAATCTTGAATGTATTTGTATTTTTATGAATGTTTAAGGGTTTTCTGAAAATGTGACCAAATCTGCTGGTTCAAAAGAATACATACAGCAATGCTAATATTTGGTTGCATGTCCCTTGCCCATTTTCACCCCAATTTGACGCTTTTGGTAGCCATCCACATTGTTCCACAAGCTTCTGGCAAAAAACTAATACTGTAATAATAAAAAATCACACCCCTGTGAAGTGAGCAGTGCAATTGCACAGGGGTGTGATTTGTATTATTATTACAGTATTCGTTTTTTTCTTATGAAAGCAGAGAGTCTTCTGTTTCATACGGTATATAGTATGTACATGTCGCTATAGGCCTTATTTTGTGAATAATAGTTCTTCAGGTCCATGCCTTCTCTAAAGTTCTCTCTGGTGAGCGCAAGCTGCATTCAATAGCCAATTACTGACAAACTGTACATGGGATCAATGTGTATTTGTTTCCCTCCTAAAAGTAGACATTCAGGGCTTTCATTCAGTGTGTAGTATGTATATGATATTATTTGTGTTCATTTTTATATCTGTCTGTCAATGTCTGTCAACTTCAACCTTCCATATCTCTGCTGTTTTTTCAAGCGAGCAGAGTGCAGGCAAAAGCAGGTGTTAGAAAAAGGTCAATATCTCCAGAATGGAAGATGGTAAAATCATGATTTTTGTTTAAAATTGAAGTGGACAAGTTAGGCTTTCTTTTGATTTATCTCGCTATAAGAGGCCCCTCGCTGTGGGCCCCTAAAAAGTTCAAAAGTCCAATGTTAATCGCTTAGCACCACCAGGCCTGAGCTCACTTTAAACTCTAGCATACAAAGTATTAAACATTTTTTTGCACAGTTGATCTTGGGACCTGTAGCTGACTAGAAATGACTTTCCTGACTTGTTTAAGTCTATTATTCGCTTTTTCAGATCCATGCTGAGCTCCTTTGACTTTCCCATTTTATTGTTTGTGGGTTGTGGCCAAACGAGCCCTAAATAAGGCTCAGAGAAGTGAACAGACCAGAAGTAGTCAATCATAATCACTCAGTTTAAGTTAAGAGGCCATGCCACAAAGCTAATTTGATTGACACAACTTTCTACATTACCATATGGGACATAATATGTATGCTGTATGTATATTTATGAACCAGCGGATTTGGTCACATTTTCAGAAAACCCTTAAACATTCATAAAAATACAAATAAATTCAAGATTTTTTTGTATGACTAAGAAGTATTTGCTCCAATCAACCTATCACAGAAGAATAAGAGTTGAACAAATTATTGGAAAGGCAGGACTATCATGACAGTATGTCCTTTACAAACGTATGTAAACTTTTGATCACAACTGTATATATATATATATATATATATATATATCGTATCATGGCCTCTGTATCATGATATATCTATCGTGAGATTGCAAGCAATATTCACCACTCGTAATCAATGTATTCAGCCCGCAACACCTCCTCCAGTACCTCTATGAAAATGAAGTGGACTGACACCTGAATGTACAGATCTACAATTTACAATTTACAATTTAGGCATTTAGCAGACGCTCTTAATCCAGAGCGACTTACATTAAGCAAGAACAAAAAGCATGGGAATACATCACATAAAGACATTTATCATGAGACATGCGTAGCTAAGAAAGTAACAGTGGAATATCTATAATGAAACTATACATATAAGCTATACATCTATACTACTATGCTACACATATGTACTATGACGTGCTATGACTACATACAATGCACTTATGCTGTCTACATAACATGCTATAAGTCTGTATCAAATGCTATCTAAGTCTACAGAATTGCTATCTAAGGGGGTGGGGGATCTAAAATGAATCTACAAGTGTTTTTTCCCAGCTTCTTTGTACTTATTTGAGCTCTAACACTAAAATGTTTCCCTCAGCTATAGTACTATTTGACGGTAGCCTATACACATTCCTGAACGTTTGATGGTATAAAGATTCAGAAATGAGGTTAACCAAACTTACTTCAAATCAGCACGCAGAGGCAACCATTCGATTTTATGATTCTGGATAAGTGGGAAAAATCTCCCCAAACGAATTATCCCTTCAAATTACTTTGACAGCTGTCCATCATATTCATCAATTGTAAACTGTTTACTGTCATGGATCAGACGGACCCATCCACTGTGTGTTGTGTTGTGTTGTCCAGCTCAAAGGCAGCCAGGAACCAAAGGCTAAGAAGAGCCGTTCCAATCAACCAGCTGAATCCAAATAGGAATAGTGTCACAATGGTAACTATAATAACTCATAAATATGACCATGTGTCTTACAGCTCAAACTCATGTAAACTACTTAAGCAGAACAGGTTAAGAAATATGTTACTACTTGATGTGAAAACGATGTCGACTGATCTAGAAAATGATTTACTCCAAGTTATGGATATAAACAAACACGTGCACACACATGGAGCAGATTTCCACTACATTTCTGTTGTGTTTCACACCAAGGATCCAGAGCCTGAGATGGAAGCAGTGATCCCCAGCCAGGAGAGCCCGTCTCCTCGTACCCAATACAGCAGCCTGAGAAGCTGTCGGCCTTGACGCAGACCAAGAACGCCAGTTGGGGGTCGCCTCACACCCTGCTCAAGTACACCAAGGACGTGATGAAGCAAGACAAGAGAGACAGAGCGGGTGGTCCGAGAGGCCTTGGAGAAGGTGTGTGTGTGTGTGTGTGTGTGTGTGACCTGAACACCCCATTGAGAGCTGGTGCAGGGAATGTATACATTGAAATGTACAAAGCTAGATGCGTGAAGTTGAAAAAGAATGTGAAACCCCAGCATCCATATTCTGTACGCAGGGGAACATTACCCAAACAGTGTAGCAGATCTGCAAAGAAAATATTACAAAAGACAATAATATGGCACAAGTTTTAGAGCCTATGGAAATGTTGGGGAGGGACTTAGCGAAGGTCTAATTAGAAAAAACAATTTACAAGTTCAGCCACCTGTTGGTATTTCAAATCATCATTGTCATTATTTTTTGTATATTAGACCTGTGCCCGTTGGCCACCAACCTAGCTGGGAACGATGCTAGTTGGGAACCTAGTATGCAATACCTGTTTTAACCATCTGTCTGTGTCCCGTATGGAGATTTCTGTATCTGTCTGCCTGTGTGAAGAGTGCAACCTGAGATTGACATGACAAAAAACATTTATTCTAGGAGCCATGGTTGCTGTTGGCAGGCCAGATGACATCACTTTTACCATCTCCCCAACATCCGAGAGAGCCTGCTTTTCCCTGGAAACGTCAACATCAGCTTCCCTCGCCATGCCAGGAAAAAATACCTCTTCTGCAAGCTCAAATTGTGTCGCAATGTCACATGTTTTGATCTCTACAGGGTTTCTGTCCGACATGTATACATGCTCAGGGTCATCTTTCACTGGTGTACAAACATGATATTTGTGATTAGGGTTGTTCAGAAGAGTAACCCAGGTATGGTGCGCATCTGCGGGTATGTTGTCAGGATGTGTTTTCACAGCCTAGTACTTGCATAGGATATTCAAATCTAGGCAATATAATTAATTACACATAAAGGTAAAATTAAACATTATTGTACTGTAACTATTTCACAGAGTTGAAAGTGAACATTGAAAGACAAGTAGGCTACTAATTTTAAAACTGATCTGTAATTTGTAGGCCTATGTGACAGAAATGAGAAGGTGTATGTTTATAGTATTTATACTGCATAGTTGTATGGTGCATATTGGAACAGCTGTTAGCCCCCACAGATATCCATGTCTCATGTACTCAAACTTTGATAGGGATCAAATTTTGTGTGTATATTTATATAACTAACATGTATGGTAGTGTTTGATATACAAGCCCCTAGTGAATGGAGGCCATACATACATGGTCTGAATGTATCACCTGAGCTACAAGTAAAACAAAATAAAGGTGTTGGAGTTTAACTTAGATGATGGGGCCAAGAGATATTTGTATGTAGTTTTGTGTCCCTTGAAAGCATGACATCGCCACTATGTTCATAGTTGGAAGCATATCAGGTTTACAAATGTAAAGAGGTGGGTAAAATTGGTTGTCAGCTCCACAAGCTACATGGCAAATTCATCAAATGATTAATCTGTAATTCATCTGAAAATGATATATTTGATGTTTAATGTCAACTTGTTTAATGCCATTGTCAAGTTATAGCTCTGATTGTGGATTACCGGTAAACGGCCAGCAGGTGGCAGCATGCATAAATAATCAGAATGCTGTCTTTTGAACTATTTTGTTTTAATGTAATTATATGCACGTTATAGTCTATCAATGCCTCACAGTTTAATAGGTAATGTACGGTTTATTTGAACAATCTGTAACAGATAAAGTATACTTGAATACAAGATCGTTACTACATCATCCCTCGTGTTGAGCTGACCCTTAATATTATGTCAAAAGGCATCGTAATGTTATGGTGCAGAATGCTGGAGGTGTGTCTTGAATTGAAAAGTGTGTGGGTGTGTGTGTGTGTGTGTGTGTGACTGTGTGTGTGTGTGTTTGTGTGCGCGAGCGCTGAAGATGACGTAAAATCGTGGGTGCATGGGGAAATCACAGCTAATACAATGTATAAGCCAATCCCTCGTTAATCCTTGATTTGTGTTAATGTTAAGGGTTTAAATTATCCAAAAAAAAAGCATCATATGCATATCACCGCGGTGAAAGACTGAAAGACAATTTTTTTTCTACAATTTTTTACATTTGTTCCTCCTGTTTTTGTATATTTCATGTGTTCTGCGTTTATTTGTGTAATAAATATATGTTCAACTACTTGTTTTATTCCATCCAAGATTCACACATGGTTTCAGGAATGAAATGAGCAACTAAAATGATTAGCTTTCACTGTTTTAATAGCATGATATAAAAAGCACAAGAAAGTACATGTTCTGCTAAGAGGATTTTAAACCCAACAAAGCTATGAGTTAATTGTTTATAATTATAATTTGGAGTCATTCATATTGAATGCATGGGGAACAATGACATACAAAATTACAGTATAGGCCTATGCAAAATAAAAATAAAAACCTCATATAAACGGTTAGAAACGCTATATGTAGCCTAATGCTCATGGTTTAACTTGTATTATTTAAACATTTCTGCTATTCTGTATTTCATTAAGGTTAAAATAAAATAGATAGGATGCTATAAAATATATAATGTATTTTCAAGCCAATCCCTCGTTAATCCTTGATTCGTGTTGATAAAGTTAAGAGTTTAAATTATCAATGAAATGCATCATATGCATTATGCCAATAAAATTAAATCTGTAGGGGCTGCTCCGAGGCCATACGCTGAGAGACACGACACACACACACACACACACACACACTTAACTTCAAAGAGAGGCTATACAATAACATATAGGTTAGGTTGTATGGTTGTTGTATTTTGTGTCGTGGGATCCCCGAAGTGTTTACATGAATTCTTCATTTTGATGTTCGCGGCCTCTTTCATAATCATGTCTCTTTCAAATGCAGGTGTTAATGATTAGACTGGAAAGCAGACTTGTGGGTCAGCAAATTGGTGGACTGGCATTTGAATTGGCATTTGTGAGAAGATGACGTAAAATCGTGGGTGCATGGGGAAATCACAGCTAATTAACTAAAATATATAATGTATAAACCAATCCCTCGTTAATCCTTGATTTGTGTTAATAATGTTAAGGGTTTAAATGATTTAAAAAAAAGCATCATGCATATCACCCAATAAAATAAAATAAAAGATCAGTATAATATATAAAGTAGGCTAACGTGTCAGTGCAGGCAAGCATATGCAATGCAACACAGTGAACGTCCAATAGCAAAAATAATCAGCTATACAAACGCAGTCCAACACAGACATGAATTACTTATTAGTATAGGTATATGGTTGCAAGTTCATTAGACAATCTATATATTACGCAAATGTTAGTGTTTTTGGACGAGAAGTGCAGATTTTTTTCTTCCTATAGTTGGCATGTTAATGTCATAGATGCAAATTATTTTTTCAAGGCTAGAAACATTTGTTAGGCCTTCTGGTTTCAAGAAAATTCTGCAGATTATAAAGCTGATAGATTTAAGGGATTCAAATGATAAAATATCCCCAAATACGCACGCGCGCGCGCACACACACACAAACTCTAAACACAATTGCGTTCAAAGAGAGACTACAATAACATATAGATTAGGTTGCACAGTTGTTGTATTTTGTAACGTGGGAACACGTTGATTTGCGCGGCCTCTTTTTCATGTCTCTTGGTTAGACTGGAAAACGCAACATAGCAAGGATAGCACATGAAGTTATTTGCCAATTTCATACAAATTCGTTTTTGCTGTGTCACCGACCCAAAGTTTTATTATCCATTGGTATAACATTTGATTATCAATGAATTTGTTATAGGCCTATACTCCAATTCACTTTGACACATTATGATGAAAGCTATATAGATGTAAGGTGAATTAAGTGGTGTAGGCCTATGAGTTATATCGTGTTAAAGTCGATTTCCACAATAGCGCTATACAAATTATTTTTTATGTTAAAATAATTTTCATTTTGAAGCGATCACATTGATCGACATGACCCCCTCAAGGGTTAAGAAAGGTTCCCAGATAGGCTACAATAACATTTACAAATTCTATATGGTTGTTGTATTGTGACCGTGGGACTCCGAACGTGTTCAAAGAGACGCTACAATAACATAGGTCAGGTCGACCTAACCTTATCTTCTGGACCTGCCTATACTTTAACCTAACCTATATAAAGCCACGTTTCACTCTCATTCTGTTGCTTGCCTGAAGACGAAGTTCTGCTCGATTTAACAGCAACTATACACAATGGATTTGCAGAGCATCCTACAAAGCGGGCACACAGCAGCATCTTCTGCATCATCCTCCTCCTCCTCACCATACCAGCTGACGCGCCAACCCACCATAAAGCTGAAGGCTGTGGCGGCCCGCGAGAGCCTCTGTGTCCGGGAGTGGGACTGGCATCGTGAAGGGGGCATTAAGAATGCCCTCTCCTCCACCAACCTACATGTGGCGTTCACGGACGGCGTGACCATCGCTAAAATGGTGCTGTTTGAAAGGCAGGCCCCCAGGGTGAAGACGGGCACCACCTACATGGTGAGAAGCTACAGGGTCACTGCGCACGGTCTGCAGTGCTGGGGAGACACCGGCTTCTACGCCACATCGCCTCTGCACGTAGATGAGGCCATAGAGGCGCGATGCGAGGCCCTCGTCAACCCCCCATCCAAGGCGCTGTCCCTGGCCGACATTGCCACAGCGGCAGCAGGCCGGCTGGTGACAGTGCAAGGCTACATTACTGATGTAAGTCGACCTTTATTATATTATTATAACACTCGGAATGTTGGATGGTGTACCCAAACGAGTAACTAATAAGTTAACATGTACTCCAATATAGGCATATAGCCTACACCGTACAAATATGCAGTATAAATACTATAATCATGCAATAAATATATGAATGGGGATATAATTTCTTCTCATTTCTATCACAGATGGAGCCGGTGCGCAAACACCAACCGGAGAAGGCAGCGGCTGTTCCCAGACAGAACATCAAAATAAATGAGGTACGTTTTATAATTTAGTATAGCCTGTTGGTCTTTCAATGTTCACTTCCAACTCTGTGTATATAGTTAATACCATTAAGATCTGTTTAATGCACATTAACGTTGTTAGTTCATTCATACTGTTAACGCCATGTGATTCCGTCATTGCAGAAAGGAGTTGAGGCCACGGTCCAGCTCTGGCGAGAGGCCGTCCTTCTGCCAAACCTTGAAAAGGGACAGCTGGTCCGCTTGAGTCACCTTACTGTCAAGCATGGCACCCTCGCCTCTACCGGGTTCACAAAAACCGAGGTAAGCCTGTCAATACAAATTAGGCTACTGTTTGTAACTGTATTGTGTAATTTCATTTGCAATATTGTAATGTGTAATATTTTAACATTAGCCGTAGTGAAAGGTCTTTGCTACATGTATGCATTATATGTTAAACGAATGACTGAAAACAATGTTTGATTTCAACAGGTTGTGGAGCCGGAGCTGCCGAAAGAATATCAGCTCCTTGGGGCGATGGAGGCGGCCAGCGGAGAGATGGAGCTGCTGCTGGACAACGACCAGGTGGTTACGGTCTCCTTGCCAGCGTTCGAGAAACTGTTCCCCCCCGGTGAAATCACCTATCCACGCACCGTCATCGTCGAACAGACAGCTGATGGGACGGAGGTGCGGGCCTGCAGTCAGCACCTCGAAATGGAGCTTCTGTTCGACGATGGCGACGCCGAAGAAGTGCTGGGGGGGGAACAGCTTCTTGAAAGCTGGCAAGGAGATGAGCCCGCAGCCGCGGTGAAAGACTAAGAGAAGATTTTTTGCTATTTTATTTATTGCTATTTTTGCTATTTTTTCTACATTTTTTTCTACCGTTTTTTCTACTATTTTTTTCTGTATATTTCACGTGTTCTAAATGCCTAAATTGTAAATTGTTCTGCGTTTATAATGTGTAATAAATATATGTTCAAATACAATACTTGTTTTATTCCATCCAAGATTCACACATGGTTTCAGGAATGAAATGAGCAACTAAAATGATTAGCTTTCACTGTTTTAATAGCATAATATAGACTTGCTTGATTCATTGAATACTTTAATAACTTTATCTAACAGAAAAAAGCACGAGAAAGTACATGTTCTGCTAAAAGGAATTGTTTATAATTATAATTTGATATTCATATTGAATGCATGGGGAACAATGACATACAAAATTACAATATAATAGGCTTATGCAAAATAAAATAAAAACCTCATATAAACGGTTAGAAACGCTATTATGTATAGCCTAATGCTCAAAGTTTAACTTGTATTTTTAAACATTTCTGCTACTCTGTGTTTAATCGTTCAAATGAAATATAGGTGTTTTGGAATATCAGTCAATGAAGTACAAATTCCAACAGGTGGCAGCACTTCATCAATGAAAGTACTTCATCTATATAAAATATATGAACCTTGAACCGGAAGTTATCCTTGTGACTACCAAAACACACATACAACCAATACTCTATGCATACAACGAATCTTCTAATGGGCGCACTGGTCAATGGGCTGCGGATAACATGCATGTCCACCGGTTTGACAAGCAAAGTATGGTAAATTCCACCAAAACGAATCAATAGATGTGTAACATCATGGGTAAATACAATGATTTAACGTGGTCCGTAGCTCTTGTCGAATGTTTAGGAGTTGTGTTACTTTACTTAAGTCACACCCTTAGTAACAGCGCTAATGCTAATGCTGGCTAGCTAAGCCGATGTTAACTTTTCACCTTTAACTATATCGTATATAAATACGATACAATGTAGTAGATTGGTAAAACCTAAATGCATATTACACGTGTGATAAAGTCGCTAATTTGATTAATTATTACCACATCTTAGACTTAATCTGGTTAATCTGATCTGACATGTTATCTCATGCGCATAGATGTTTAATGGTTCATGTGTCATGTTGGAACTTTAATGTTAAACGTCTGCATAAACGTTCATATAGTTCAAATATAACTGCTCACGTTTGGACCACGGATGTTACACGCAAGATACGGGTGCTAATACCTGCCCGAACACAATTGTAACATTCGTGACCATAGGGTGAGCAGTTATATTTGAAATATGAACGTTCATGTATTGTAGACGTTAATGTTGTAAAGCACGTTACCGTATTCATGTTGCAGGGCTATATACCGGCTATGTAACACGTTGTGTCATAACTGTCATGTTTCAAGCCTAGTTATCATAACATTAATATGGTAGAAAAACGTAAAGTGTATGTATCGCATTAATGCTGTAAAATGTCTCAATTATTGGTAGTATTAGCATTGTTTTGTCATTGTAAAGTTATGTTGTAGCCATCACAGTAAAACAATACATGGACATCATAATTATGTTGTCAATATACACTATATAGACATTATACTACTGACTAGTAGCATAAATATATCTTGAGTTTAAAATGATATTGGTGGGTATAATGTACACTGTTGTATTACATTGCTTTAAAAAAAAAAATCACATAGTACAGATTAACACATGTGTGCAATGATTGATTATCTTTCATTAAGTTAATTTCCATAACTTTGAAAGTGGATGGTTAAACTTTTCACTTCAGATTTGTGTTGTGTTCTGCACTTGTCAACATGTTGAATTGGTTCTTTTAAATCTTTCTCTGATTACAGAATGGAGACGAGGACAGCATTTTGCTCTGGGGTGAAACTGTCATCTCACCAAACCTTCATTATGAGCAGATCTGGCCCACAATCTAGCCGACTGTTCTGAAGTCCTCATCAATGAGAACTGCGCTGCCCTGTACTCCACAACCTGTATGGCCATTGAGGTACATAGTAATATAACTATTATATAGTAATTGTAATGTCATTAATTTGAAGTCACGTAAGTCAGAGAGGCTTATTGTCAATATCAGCCAGAGTGCGGGAGTCTATATACAGTTGTGATCAAAAGTTTACATACGTTTGTAAAGGACATACTGTCATGATAGTCCTGCCTTTCCAATAATTTGTTCAACTCTTATTTTTCTGTGATAGGTTAATTGGAGAAAATACTTCTTTGTCATACAAATAAATCTTGAATGTATTTGTATTTTTATGAATGTTTAAGGGTTTTCTGAAAATGTGACCAAATCTGCTGGTTCAAAAGAATACATACAGCAATGCTAATATTTGGTTGCATGTCCCTTGCCCATTTTCACCCCAATTTGACGCTTTTGGTAGCCATCCACATTGTTCCACAAGCTTCTGGCAAAAAACTAATACTGTAATAATAAAAAATCACACCCCTGTGAAGTGAGCAGTGCAATTGCACAGGGGTGTGATTTGTATTATTATTACAGTATTCGTTTTTTTCTTATGAAAGCAGAGAGTCTTCTGTTTCATACGGTATATAGTATGTACATGTCGCTATAGGCCTTATTTTGTGAATAATAGTTCTTCAGGTCCATGCCTTCTCTAAAGTTCTCTCTGGTGAGCGCAAGCTGCATTCAATAGCCAATTACTGACAAACTGTACATGGGATCAATGTGTATTTGTTTCCCTCCTAAAAGTAGACATTCAGGGCTTTCATTCAGTGTGTAGTATGTATATGATATTATTTGTGTTCATTTTTATATCTGTCTGTCAATGTCTGTCAACTTCAACCTTCCATATCTCTGCTGTTTTTTCAAGCGAGCAGAGTGCAGGCAAAAGCAGGTGTTAGAAAAAGGTCAATATCTCCAGAATGGAAGATGGTAAAATCATGATTTTTGTTTAAAATTGAAGTGGACAAGTTAGGCTTTCTTTTGATTTATCTCGCTATAAGAGGCCCCTCGCTGTGGGCCCCTAAAAAGTTCAAAAGTCCAATGTTAATCGCTTAGCACCACCAGGCCTGAGCTCACTTTAAACTCTAGCATACAAAGTATTAAACATTTTTTTGCACAGTTGATCTTGGGACCTGTAGCTGACTAGAAATGACTTTCCTGACTTGTTTAAGTCTATTATTCGCTTTTTCAGATCCATGCTGAGCTCCTTTGACTTTCCCATTTTATTGTTTGTGGGTTGTGGCCAAACGAGCCCTAAATAAGGCTCAGAGAAGTGAACAGACCAGAAGTAGTCAATCATAATCACTCAGTTTAAGTTAAGAGGCCATGCCACAAAGCTAATTTGATTGACACAACTTTCTACATTACCATATGGGACATAATATGTATGCTGTATGTATATTTATGAACCAGCGGATTTGGTCACATTTTCAGAAAACCCTTAAACATTCATAAAAATACAAATAAATTCAAGATTTTTTTGTATGACTAAGAAGTATTTGCTCCAATCAACCTATCACAGAAGAATAAGAGTTGAACAAATTATTGGAAAGGCAGGACTATCATGACAGTATGTCCTTTACAAACGTATGTAAACTTTTGATCACAACTGTATATATATATATATATATATATATATATCGTATCATGGCCTCTGTATCATGATATATCTATCGTGAGATTGCAAGCAATATTCACCACTCGTAATCAATGTATTCAGCCCGCAACACCTCCTCCAGTACCTCTATGAAAATGAAGTGGACTGACACCTGAATGTACAGATCTACAATTTACAATTTACAATTTAGGCATTTAGCAGACGCTCTTAATCCAGAGCGACTTACATTAAGCAAGAACAAAAAGCATGGGAATACATCACATAAAGACATTTATCATGAGACATGCGTAGCTAAGAAAGTAACAGTGGAATATCTATAATGAAACTATACATATAAGCTATACATCTATACTACTATGCTACACATATGTACTATGACGTGCTATGACTACATACAATGCACTTATGCTGTCTACATAACATGCTATAAGTCTGTATCAAATGCTATCTAAGTCTACAGAATTGCTATCTAAGGGGGTGGGGGATCTAAAATGAATCTACAAGTGTTTTTTCCCAGCTTCTTTGTACTTATTTGAGCTCTAACACTAAAATGTTTCCCTCAGCTATAGTACTATTTGACGGTAGCCTATACACATTCCTGAACGTTTGATGGTATAAAGATTCAGAAATGAGGTTAACCAAACTTACTTCAAATCAGCACGCAGAGGCAACCATTCGATTTTATGATTCTGGATAAGTGGGAAAAATCTCCCCAAACGAATTATCCCTTCAAATTACTTTGACAGCTGTCCATCATATTCATCAATTGTAAACTGTTTACTGTCATGGATCAGACGGACCCATCCACTGTGTGTTGTGTTGTGTTGTCCAGCTCAAAGGCAGCCAGGAACCAAAGGCTAAGAAGAGCCGTTCCAATCAACCAGCTGAATCCAAATAGGAATAGTGTCACAATGGTAACTATAATAACTCATAAATATGACCATGTGTCTTACAGCTCAAACTCATGTAAACTACTTAAGCAGAACAGGTTAAGAAATATGTTACTACTTGATGTGAAAACGATGTCGACTGATCTAGAAAATGATTTACTCCAAGTTATGGATATAAACAAACACGTGCACACACATGGAGCAGATTTCCACTACATTTCTGTTGTGTTTCACACCAAGGATCCAGAGCCTGAGATGGAAGCAGTGATCCCCAGCCAGGAGAGCCCGTCTCCTCGTACCCAATACAGCAGCCTGAGAAGCTGTCGGCCTTGACGCAGACCAAGAACGCCAGTTGGGGGTCGCCTCACACCCTGCTCAAGTACACCAAGGACGTGATGAAGCAAGACAAGAGAGACAGAGCGGGTGGTCCGAGAGGCCTTGGAGAAGGTGTGTGTGTGTGTGTGTGTGTGTGTGACCTGAACACCCCATTGAGAGCTGGTGCAGGGAATGTATACATTGAAATGTACAAAGCTAGATGCGTGAAGTTGAAAAAGAATGTGAAACCCCAGCATCCATATTCTGTACGCAGGGGAACATTACCCAAACAGTGTAGCAGATCTGCAAAGAAAATATTACAAAAGACAATAATATGGCACAAGTTTTAGAGCCTATGGAAATGTTGGGGAGGGACTTAGCGAAGGTCTAATTAGAAAAAACAATTTACAAGTTCAGCCACCTGTTGGTATTTCAAATCATCATTGTCATTATTTTTTGTATATTAGACCTGTGCCCGTTGGCCACCAACCTAGCTGGGAACGATGCTAGTTGGGAACCTAGTATGCAATACCTGTTTTAACCATCTGTCTGTGTCCCGTATGGAGATTTCTGTATCTGTCTGCCTGTGTGAAGAGTGCAACCTGAGATTGACATGACAAAAAACATTTATTCTAGGAGCCATGGTTGCTGTTGGCAGGCCAGATGACATCACTTTTACCATCTCCCCAACATCCGAGAGAGCCTGCTTTTCCCTGGAAACGTCAACATCAGCTTCCCTCGCCATGCCAGGAAAAAATACCTCTTCTGCAAGCTCAAATTGTGTCGCAATGTCACATGTTTTGATCTCTACAGGGTTTCTGTCCGACATGTATACATGCTCAGGGTCATCTTTCACTGGTGTACAAACATGATATTTGTGATTAGGGTTGTTCAGAAGAGTAACCCAGGTATGGTGCGCATCTGCGGGTATGTTGTCAGGATGTGTTTTCACAGCCTAGTACTTGCATAGGATATTCAAATCTAGGCAATATAATTAATTACACATAAAGGTAAAATTAAACATTATTGTACTGTAACTATTTCACAGAGTTGAAAGTGAACATTGAAAGACAAGTAGGCTACTAATTTTAAAACTGATCTGTAATTTGTAGGCCTATGTGACAGAAATGAGAAGGTGTATGTTTATAGTATTTATACTGCATAGTTGTATGGTGCATATTGGAACAGCTGTTAGCCCCCACAGATATCCATGTCTCATGTACTCAAACTTTGATAGGGATCAAATTTTGTGTGTATATTTATATAACTAACATGTATGGTAGTGTTTGATATACAAGCCCCTAGTGAATGGAGGCCATACATACATGGTCTGAATGTATCACCTGAGCTACAAGTAAAACAAAATAAAGGTGTTGGAGTTTAACTTAGATGATGGGGCCAAGAGATATTTGTATGTAGTTTTGTGTCCCTTGAAAGCATGACATCGCCACTATGTTCATAGTTGGAAGCATATCAGGTTTACAAATGTAAAGAGGTGGGTAAAATTGGTTGTCAGCTCCACAAGCTACATGGCAAATTCATCAAATGATTAATCTGTAATTCATCTGAAAATGATATATTTGATGTTTAATGTCAACTTGTTTAATGCCATTGTCAAGTTATAGCTCTGATTGTGGATTACCGGTAAACGGCCAGCAGGTGGCAGCATGCATAAATAATCAGAATGCTGTCTTTTGAACTATTTTGTTTTAATGTAATTATATGCACGTTATAGTCTATCAATGCCTCACAGTTTAATAGGTAATGTACGGTTTATTTGAACAATCTGTAACAGATAAAGTATACTTGAATACAAGATCGTTACTACATCATCCCTCGTGTTGAGCTGACCCTTAATATTATGTCAAAAGGCATCGTAATGTTATGGTGCAGAATGCTGGAGGTGTGTCTTGAATTGAAAAGTGTGTGGGTGTGTGTGTGTGTGTGTGACTGTGTGTGTGTGTGTTTGTGTGCGCGAGCGCTGAAGATGACGTAAAATCGTGGGTGCATGGGGAAATCACAGCTAATACAATGTATAAGCCAATCCCTCGTTAATCCTTGATTTGTGTTAATGTTAAGGGTTTAAATTATCCAAAAAAAAAGCATCATATGCATATCACCGCGGTGAAAGACTGAAAGACAATTTTTTTTCTACAATTTTTTACATTTGTTCCTCCTGTTTTTGTATATTTCATGTGTTCTGCGTTTATTTGTGTAATAAATATATGTTCAACTACTTGTTTTATTCCATCCAAGATTCACACATGGTTTCAGGAATGAAATGAGCAACTAAAATGATTAGCTTTCACTGTTTTAATAGCATGATATAAAAAGCACAAGAAAGTACATGTTCTGCTAAGAGGATTTTAAACCCAACAAAGCTATGAGTTAATTGTTTATAATTATAATTTGGAGTCATTCATATTGAATGCATGGGGAACAATGACATACAAAATTACAGTATAGGCCTATGCAAAATAAAAATAAAAACCTCATATAAACGGTTAGAAACGCTATATGTAGCCTAATGCTCATGGTTTAACTTGTATTATTTAAACATTTCTGCTATTCTGTATTTCATTAAGGTTAAAATAAAATAGATAGGATGCTATAAAATATATAATGTATTTTCAAGCCAATCCCTCGTTAATCCTTGATTCGTGTTGATAAAGTTAAGAGTTTAAATTATCAATGAAATGCATCATATGCATTATGCCAATAAAATTAAATCTGTAGGGGCTGCTCCGAGGCCATACGCTGAGAGACACGACACACACACACACACACACACACACACACACACACACACTTAACTTCAAAGAGAGGCTATACAATAACATATAGGTTAGGTTGTATGGTTGTTGTATTTTGTGTCGTGGGATCCCCGAAGTGTTTACATGAATTCTTCATTTTGATGTTCGCGGCCTCTTTCATAATCATGTCTCTTTCAAATGCAGGTGTTAATGATTAGACTGGAAAGCAGACTTGTGGGTCAGCAAATTGGTGGACTGGCATTTGAATTGGCATTTGTGAGAAGATGACGTAAAATCGTGGGTGCATGGGGAAATCACAGCTAATTAACTAAAATATATAATGTATAAACCAATCCCTCGTTAATCCTTGATTTGTGTTAATAATGTTAAGGGTTTAAATGATTTAAAAAAAAGCATCATGCATATCACCCAATAAAATAAAATAAAAGATCAGTATAATATATAAAGTAGGCTAACGTGTCAGTGCAGGCAAGCATATGCAATGCAACACAGTGAACGTCCAATAGCAAAAATAATCAGCTATACAAACGCAGTCCAACACAGACATGAATTACTTATTAGTATAGGTATATGGTTGCAAGTTCATTAGACAATCTATATATTACGCAAATGTTAGTGTTTTTGGACGAGAAGTGCAGATTTTTTTCTTCCTATAGTTGGCATGTTAATGTCATAGATGCAAATTATTTTTTCAAGGCTAGAAACATTTGTTAGGCCTTCTGGTTTCAAGAAAATTCTGCAGATTATAAAGCTGATAGATTTAAGGGATTCAAATGATAAAATATCCCCAAATACGCACGCGCGCGCGCACACACACACAAACTCTAAACACAATTGCGTTCAAAGAGAGACTACAATAACATATAGATTAGGTTGCACAGTTGTTGTATTTTGTAACGTGGGAACACGTTGATTTGCGCGGCCTCTTTTTCATGTCTCTTGGTTAGACTGGAAAACGCAACATAGCAAGGATAGCACATGAAGTTATTTGCCAATTTCATACAAATTCGTTTTTGCTGTGTCACCGACCCAAAGTTTTATTATCCATTGGTATAACATTTGATTATCAATGAATTTGTTATAGGCCTATACTCCAATTCACTTTGACACATTATGATGAAAGCTATATAGATGTAAGGTGAATTAAGTGGTGTAGGCCTATGAGTTATATCGTGTTAAAGTCGATTTCCACAATAGCGCTATACAAATTATTTTTTATGTTAAAATAATTTTCATTTTGAAGCGATCACATTGATCGACATGACCCCCTCAAGGGTTAAGAAAGGTTCCCAGATAGGCTACAATAACATTTACAAATTCTATATGGTTGTTGTATTGTGACCGTGGGACTCCGAACGTGTTCAAAGAGACGCTACAATAACATAGGTCAGGTCGACCTAACCTTATCTTCTGGACCTGCCTATACTTTAACCTAACCTATATAAAGCCACGTTTCACTCTCATTCTGTTGCTTGCCTGAAGACGAAGTTCTGCTCGATTTAACAGCAACTATACACAATGGATTTGCAGAGCATCCTACAAAGCGGGCACACAGCAGCATCTTCTGCATCATCCTCCTCCTCCTCACCATACCAGCTGACGCGCCAACCCACCATAAAGCTGAAGGCTGTGGCGGCCCGCGAGAGCCTCTGTGTCCGGGAGTGGGACTGGCATCGTGAAGGGGGCATTAAGAATGCCCTCTCCTCCACCAACCTACATGTGGCGTTCACGGACGGCGTGACCATCGCTAAAATGGTGCTGTTTGAAAGGCAGGCCCCCAGGGTGAAGACGGGCACCACCTACATGGTGAGAAGCTACAGGGTCACTGCGCACGGTCTGCAGTGCTGGGGAGACACCGGCTTCTACGCCACATCGCCTCTGCACGTAGATGAGGCCATAGAGGCGCGATGCGAGGCCCTCGTCAACCCCCCATCCAAGGCGCTGTCCCTGGCCGACATTGCCACAGCGGCAGCAGGCCGGCTGGTGACAGTGCAAGGCTACATTACTGATGTAAGTCGACCTTTATTATATTATTATAACACTCGGAATGTTGGATGGTGTACCCAAACGAGTAACTAATAAGTTAACATGTACTCCAATATAGGCATATAGCCTACACCGTACAAATATGCAGTATAAATACTATAATCATGCAATAAATATATGAATGGGGATATAATTTCTTCTCATTTCTATCACAGATGGAGCCGGTGCGCAAACACCAACCGGAGAAGGCAGCGGCTGTTCCCAGACAGAACATCAAAATAAATGAGGTACGTTTTATAATTTAGTATAGCCTGTTGGTCTTTCAATGTTCACTTCCAACTCTGTGTATATAGTTAATACCATTAAGATCTGTTTAATGCACATTAACGTTGTTAGTTCATTCATACTGTTAACGCCATGTGATTCCGTCATTGCAGAAAGGAGTTGAGGCCACGGTCCAGCTCTGGCGAGAGGCCGTCCTTCTGCCAAACCTTGAAAAGGGACAGCTGGTCCGCTTGAGTCACCTTACTGTCAAGCATGGCACCCTCGCCTCTACCGGGTTCACAAAAACCGAGGTAAGCCTGTCAATACAAATTAGGCTACTGTTTGTAACTGTATTGTGTAATTTCATTTGCAATATTGTAATGTGTAATATTTTAACATTAGCCGTAGTGAAAGGTCTTTGCTACATGTATGCATTATATGTTAAACGAATGACTGAAAACAATGTTTGATTTCAACAGGTTGTGGAGCCGGAGCTGCCGAAAGAATATCAGCTCCTTGGGGCGATGGAGGCGGCCAGCGGAGAGATGGAGCTGCTGCTGGACAACGACCAGGTGGTTACGGTCTCCTTGCCAGCGTTCGAGAAACTGTTCCCCCCCGGTGAAATCACCTATCCACGCACCGTCATCGTCGAACAGACAGCTGATGGGACGGAGGTGCGGGCCTGCAGTCAGCACCTCGAAATGGAGCTTCTGTTCGACGATGGCGACGCCGAAGAAGTGCTGGGGGGGGAACAGCTTCTTGAAAGCTGGCAAGGAGATGAGCCCGCAGCCGCGGTGAAAGACTAAGAGAAGATTTTTTGCTATTTTATTTATTGCTATTTTTGCTATTTTTTCTACATTTTTTTCTACCGTTTTTTCTACTATTTTTTTCTGTATATTTCACGTGTTCTAAATGCCTAAATTGTAAATTGTTCTGCGTTTATAATGTGTAATAAATATATGTTCAAATACAATACTTGTTTTATTCCATCCAAGATTCACACATGGTTTCAGGAATGAAATGAGCAACTAAAATGATTAGCTTTCACTGTTTTAATAGCATAATATAGACTTGCTTGATTCATTGAATACTTTAATAACTTTATCTAACAGAAAAAAGCACGAGAAAGTACATGTTCTGCTAAAAGGAATTGTTTATAATTATAATTTGATATTCATATTGAATGCATGGGGAACAATGACATACAAAATTACAATATAATAGGCTTATGCAAAATAAAATAAAAACCTCATATAAACGGTTAGAAACGCTATTATGTATAGCCTAATGCTCAAAGTTTAACTTGTATTTTTAAACATTTCTGCTACTCTGTGTTTAATCGTTCAAATGAAATATAGGTGTTTTGGAATATCAGTCAATGAAGTACAAATTCCAACAGGTGGCAGCACTTCATCAATGAAAGTACTTCATCTATATAAAATATATGAACCTTGAACCGGAAGTTATCCTTGTGACTACCAAAACACACATACAACCAATACTCTATGCATACAACGAATCTTCTAATGGGCGCACTGGTCAATGGGCTGCGGATAACATGCATGTCCACCGGTTTGACAAGCAAAGTATGGTAAATTCCACCAAAACGAATCAATAGATGTGTAACATCATGGGTAAATACAATGATTTAACGTGGTCCGTAGCTCTTGTCGAATGTTTAGGAGTTGTGTTACTTTACTTAAGTCACACCCTTAGTAACAGCGCTAATGCTAATGCTGGCTAGCTAAGCCGATGTTAACTTTTCACCTTTAACTATATCGTATATAAATACGATACAATGTAGTAGATTGGTAAAACCTAAATGCATATTACACGTGTGATAAAGTCGCTAATTTGATTAATTATTACCACATCTTAGACTTAATCTGGTTAATCTGATCTGACATGTTATCTCATGTGGAACTTTAATGTTAAACGTCTGCATAAACGTTCATATAGTTCAAATATAACTGCTCACGTTTGGACCACGGATGTTACACGGCACGCAAGATACGGGTGCTAATACCTGCCCGAACACAATTGTAACATTCGTGACGATAGGGTGAGCAGTTATATTTGAAATATGAACGTTCATGTATTGTAGACGTTAATGTTGTAAAGCACGTTACCGTATTCATGTTGCAGGGCTATATACCGGCTATGTAACACGTTGTGTCATAACTGTCATGTTTCAAGCCTAGTTATCGTTAATATGGTAGAAAAACGTAAAGTGTATGTATCGCATTAATGCTGTAAAATGTCTCAATTATTGGTAGTATTAGCATTGTTTTGTCATTGTAAAGTTATGTTGTAGCCATCACAGTAAAACAATACATGGACATCATAATTATGTTGTCAATATACACTATATAGACATTATACTACTGACTAGTAGCATAAATATATCTTGAGTTTAAAATGATATTGGTGGGTATAATGTACACTGTTGTATTACATTGCTTTAAAAAAAAAATCACATAGTACAGATTAACACATGTGTGCAATGATTGATTATCTTTCATTAAGTTAATTTCCATAACTTTGAAAGTGGATGGTTAAACTTTTCACTTCAGATTTGTGTTGTGTTCTGCACTTGTCAACATGTTGAATTGGTTCTTTTAAATCTTTCTCTGATTACAGAATGGAGACGAGGACAGCATTTTGCTCTGGGGTGAAACTGTCATCTCACCAAACCTTCATTATGAGCAGATCTGGCCCACAATCCAGCCGACTGTTCTGAAGTCCTCATCAATGAGAACTGCGCTGCCCTGTACTCCACAACCTGTATGGCCATTGAGGTACATAGTAATATAACTATTATATAGTAATTGTAATGTCATTAATTTGAAGTCACGTAAGTCAGAGAGGCTTATTGTCAATATCAGCCAGAGTGCGGGAGTCTATATATATATATATATATATATATGTCGTATCATGGCCTCTGTATCATGATATATCTATCGTGAGATTGCAAGCAATATTCACCACTCGTAATCAATGTATTCAGCCCGCAACACCTCCTCCAGTACCTCTATGAAAATGACTGTGGACTGACACCTGAATGTACAGATCTAAAATGAATCTACAACATTAACTCAAGTGTTTTTTCCCAGCTTCTTTGTACTTATTTGAGCTCTAACACTAAAATGTTTCCCTCAGCTATAGTACTATTTGACGGTAGCCTATACACATTCCTGAACGTTTGATGGTATAAAGATTCAGAAATGAGGTTAACCAAACTTACTTCAAATCAGCACGCAGAGGCAACCATTCATTTTTATGATTCTGGATAAGTGGGAAAAATCTCCCCAAACGAATTATCCCTTCAAATTACTTTGACAGCTGTCCATCATATTCATCAATTGTAAACTGTTTACTGTCATGGATCAGACAGACCCATCCACTGTGTGTTGTGTTGTGTTGTCCAACTCAAAGGCAGCCAGGAACCAAAGGCTAAGAAGAGCCGTTCCAATCAACCAGCTGAATCCAAATAGGAATAGTGTCACAATGGTAACTATAATAACTCATAAATATGACCATGTGTCTTACAGCTCAAACTCATGTAAACTACTTAAGCAGAACAGGTTAAGAAATATGCTACTACTTGATGTGAAAACGATGTCGACTGATCTAGAAAATGATTTACTCCAAATTGAAGTTATGTGTTGAACAAACACGTGCACACACATGGAGCAGATTTCCACTACATTTCTGTTGTGTTTCACACCAAGGATCCAGAGCCTGAGATGGAAGCAGTGATCCCCAGCCAGGAGAGCCCGTCTCCTCGTACCCAATACAGCAGCCTGAGAAGCTGTCGGCCTCGACGCAGACCAAGAACGCCAGTTGGGGGTCGCCTCACACCCTGCTCAAGTACACCAAGGACGTGATGAAGCAAGACAAGAGAGACAGAGCGGGTGGTCCAAGAGGCCTTGGAGAAGGTGTGTGTGTGACCTGAACACCCCATTGAGAGCTGGTGCAGGGAATGTATACATTGAAATGTACAAAGCTAGATGCGTGAAGTTGAAAAAGAATGTGAAACCCCAGCATCCATATTCTGTACGCAGGGGAACATTACCCAAACAGTGTAGCAGATCTGCAAAGGGATGTCAAAGTGATGGGCACATGATCACACTGTTTCAAACTGAGAAGGGCTGGACAGACAGGAACCCTAACCCATTGAGAGCTTAGGCTGACAAATGCCATCTAAATTATTAGTTTTCATGCCAAGGACACCCAAATGTATTTTATTTGGTTGCAGACCCAATCTGAAAACATTTAGTGACAGGGACCCCCAGAAGAGAAAATTTGTGTTATAATTATTTGTGTATATTATTAAAGATTTGTGTTAAACTTAAAATATATAACTATTCAAGATTCAAAATGTTTAAAAAAAATAGCAGATGTCTTGAAGTCTCAGAAGCTTGCACAAGGCAAGTACAAGGCACAGAGGAACGTGCTACAAAATGTTACAACATTTTAGTAATGGGAAAATGGTGTATCTATTATTGTTTGTTCGTTACATTTAAAGGTTTGGGCATTTATTTATTTGATTTATTTTCTTTATGTCCTGCACATACTTCTGCATTCATTCAGACTCCTCAAACTGACTGGGGAGAGACTGCGTTTGGAAGATTATTTCTCTCCAATGATCATTACATCCTGATGTGAAAGACAATAATATGGCACAAGTTTTAGAGCCTATGGAAATGTTGGGGAGGGACTTAGCGAAGGGCTAATTAGAAAAAACTATTTACAGGTTCAGCCACCTGTTGGTATTTCAAATCATCATTGTCATTATTTTTTGTATATTAGACCTGTGCCCGTTGGCCACCAACCTAGCTGGGAACGATGCTAGTTGGGAACCTAGTATGCAATACCTGTTTTAACCATCTGTCTGTGTCCCGTATGGAGATTTCTGTATCCGTCTGCCTGTGTGAAGAGTGCAACCTGAGATTGACATGACAAAAAACATTTATTCTAGGAGCCATGGTTGCTGTTGGCAGGCAGATGACATCCTACATCCTACAAGAGCCTGCTTTTCCCTGGAAACGTCAACATCAGCTTCCCTCGCCATGCCAGGAAAAAATACCTCTTCTGCAAGCTCAAATTGTGTCGCAATGTCACATGTTTTGATCTCTACATGGTTTCTGTCCGACATGTATACATGCTCAGGGTCATCTTTCACTGTACAAACATGATATTTGTGATTAGGGTTGTTCAGAAGAGTAACCCAGGTATGGTGCGCATCTGCAGGTATGTTGACAGGATGTGTTTTCACAGCCTAGTACATGTACAGTAGGTAGGTAGACATAATTATATGATTTTTCGTTTGTTTCTCTTCCAAGAAAATGGGGAATCAGAAGGTGGATGATGAAATTGATGATCAAATATGTTTATATATCATTGTCCTGTAGTGTTATTCATGTAGAATGTCATGTTTTTATGTTCTGTGTGCACCCCAGGAAGATTAGCTGCTGCTATGCACCAGCTAATAAAACTCTGTATC
The DNA here is from genome assembly GCF_963924005.1 of Protomyctophum bolini. Lineage (NCBI taxonomy): Eukaryota > Metazoa > Chordata > Actinopteri > Myctophiformes > Myctophidae > Protomyctophum > Protomyctophum bolini. Next base: position 4,451,172 of record NC_137867.1, read on the forward strand.
TTGCATAGGATATTCAAATCTAGGTAATATAATTACACATCAAGGTAAAATTAAACATTGTATTGTATTGACAGTCACACTAGTATTATCTTGGTGGTTGTATAATTTGTTGGGTTTTTCCCATTGCTCTGAACTGAACCCAACACATTTTGTGTGTATATTTATATAAATAACATGTATGGTAGTGTTTGATACACAAGCTTCTAGGGTGAATGCAAATTGGCAATTCATCACATTTTGAACATGAAAGTATCTGATGTCAATATCAACTTGGTTAAAACCAAGTGCTAGGTCTGCTTGTGGATAAAACGTCCAGCAGGTGGCAGCAATTCATCAATATTCAGAATGGTTATGTAATTTGAACTATTTTAATGCAATTATGTACACGTTATAGTCTCAATGTCCCACAGTTTTAACAGGTAATGTACGGTTTATTTGAACAATCCAGTAGCATAAAGTATACGAATTCATCTAACCGTGAATTCATTAAGTTCAGCATGCTATGTACTAAAGATAAAAATAAAGAAATGAGAGCTCAAAGATGTTTTGCTTTTCAAAAATGTATACAGTGGCGGAAAATAACTAAGTACATTTACCAATGTACTGTAGGTGTAGGCTTATTACAATTTTGAGGTATTTGTACTTACTATTTCCAATAAATAGGCCTATACTTTTACTTCCACTGCAGTACATCTCAGATCCCAATATTGTATTTTACCCCACTACATTTATTTGACCGTGAGTACTGTTTACCTTTGACAGTATGTTAAGTACATTTTGATACCAATACGTGTGTACTTTTATTGAGGTAGCCTATATTTTGAATTCCGGACTTTTTTTTACAGTAGTAATTTTGGATTATTATTGATATTGAAGTATAAAACGTGAGTACTTTTTCAACCATTATGTCTTAATAAAATAATTGTAATTATCTTGAATCCAGAGATCTGGATAACGTTCCCACATCCAACATTAAACTGTAATCTTTACATTTTATCAAAGATACATAAATATATAGTAAGAGACACTATAGTGACTCCCATTGTAACAATGAAATTCGGAAGTGCTCAATCTATCTCAATGGGATAGTTCCACGCTGATAAATCCGAGGTTCCTTTTAACTGCGACACCGCAAATTACATCACTCACTTCCTCTTCCGAAATTCAAGGTATGTCGCGCTGTGATCATATACACTAGAAGTTATTTCAATTTATTAACTAAATGCACAAATTCCGTTTAAACCTGTTAATCACTCTGTTAAACAACACACCGCGGCACCATTACGTGCCTTTATGCGTTCGTTTATTTACGTTTTAATCATGCTATCGGGCTATGTTGTTCAGGCTAACGTATGTGCTAACATGAAGCTATAGTGAACAGGCTAGGAAGCTATGAGGCCCGAGCGCGGCAACGCTTACCGCACTGCCGTAACACGAAGAAGTTTACTGTTTTTTGTAATCGAGCTATCTACCCGCTATGATTTGCTATTAACACAGCTGGAATCTATCGTGAAATCATGAATATTGCATTTTTAACGGACTGTGCGTCCGTCAGTCAGTTTCTATGAATTTGTTGTACAGAAATAGTGTAGCCTAATTTAAGCTACTTCAATCATACACTGAAGCCTATATGTTGCATTACATTAGTGATAGCTGTGTGACCTTGTAGATATTTGTTGGCATGATGCTTAAAAACAACATTGTGGTTTGAGATCTATCTAACTTTTTCCTATCCTCCCTCCCCCCTCTCCCCTGGTGACTACTAACTTTACGTAAGTAAAGTAAGACGATGTATTTTTTGTGTGAGCTGAAACATAATCATTTAATAATTATCTTAATGGTGTCATGTTGTCTTTTTATTAGCTTAACAATTACGTTACTTTGCTGAAACATTATTATTAGTATTAATAAAGTATAGCTTGTATCACAGCTAGTTGAAAGTAGAGCTTGTAGATAAGCTATTTTCAATTCGGCTATTTTCGATTTACATATACACATACTTTAAAACAATTTTGCTTTTGATACTATAAGTATATTTATGCCAATACTTTTCTATTGTATGGCCATGCAAAATAATACTGGTCATTTTTAGTAGGTGGGGATTTTTTTATTTTATTTTATTCTTTCGTGGGAAGGATGGGTAGCAAGATTGTTATCTTTTTTGTCCGAGATAGGGCTTATTTGCCTGAGTAAGTCCCTGAGAACGCGTTTCTCAGGCCAGGTGGCCCATTAGAGCAGGTGCCCTAATTATGGATATTAACAATACAATTTATTAATACCTTATATTTCATATTGTGAGCTTGTGGAACCGTTCACAGTGTTGCCAAGTCTAGTCATTATAAGCTACTTTCGACTTGTTTATCTGTAAAGTTTCTTTAAAATATTGGTGGTCCTTGAGATGAAAATGTTTAAGAACCACTGCTCTAAAACAACATTGGACAATTATGTTTGACAGTCGGCACTATAGTTGCTATTTTTTTTCGGATTTTCTGACTTGATCTAGCCTGTTAACCTTTTCATAGACCTGGTTGCTTGTTTCTCTCTCAGTCACAAAATGTGGCAACCGTCAAAGCACGTCCCTAGACTAGAGTTTGTTTTGATGCATGATCTGCGTTAGGGTCCGCGCCCCACGCAGACTATCGCGGACCCCCGCGCCGAACTCCGCGGGGGTCCGCGCCGAGCAAACGCAGACCATCGGTCGAATTCTGACTTTTTTTCATTTTTTTCCCACCAAATGCCAATAAATGTCCTATTACGGCCTATTAAAGTGAAAGTATGACTACCAGTAGACTTTTTACTTCATATTGAACACAAACAACTGATTAATTGCTGCATGTCCTCCATTCTGCAGATTAAACTACATCATGACCCTACCTGCACCTGAGTAAGTATTTACTGTATCGGCTTAATGCTGTCCCATCTGTGTGTTCAGACTGGCAGGCAAATCCAGCCTGAATCAGATCTGTGCCACATCCAGATTTAAATCTGTTTTATTTAAATAAGTCAAAACTTTAGGCAATAATGACAACAATCATACCCACCAATTCTTATATTAATATATAAGCCTCTACCAACAGTAGATATGTCACTTTGTGGTAAATGTGCAATCTAAAGTAGCCTAAACGAAAAACTACTAGGCCTATTTGCTATGAATAAATACAACTTCTTCTAATTCATTGTTATATTATAATCACAAAAAATCTGAAATGGTTCTATAAGTAGGATTTTATTCCTGTCTATAAACATGCTCTACCAAACTTCTGAATTGTCTGTCAGTGATAAAAGGCAGTGATGCTAAGATAATACATTGACCATTTATAATGTAGAACAAGGAATCTAAATCATTCAGTAGAGCATGTTAACATTCTTTGACCATTGTTATGTTTTACTGTATCAAGCTAGATGATCATGTTCAGTAACATCTCTGAGTTGATGTGCAAAAAAACTTGTAAAGCATGGTATGTGAATCCACAGTGCCATCTAGTGGATTTTGTTTGCATAATACACCTCAACCAAATATAAATGACTCAATCAGCTTGAGTCCAGTTTCAGCATTTTCAATGAGTATTTAGTATTCTACGTCTCTAGGAGATGAACAAGGTCAATGCTTTTTGATTTTCAAGTGCCCCCAAATTATCATGCATAGATAGATAAGTGTGAAAATATGTTGTCAGGAACATGTTTTTATTTTTGCTCATTGCTATTTTCAAATAGCCAAAGAATAAATGTATGTTGAAGTGCTTGCATTGATTTAGATGCTACATTAACTATGTTAGCTGGGAACCCCCTCAAGGAACCCTTGGGGTTTCCCGAACCCAGACCCCACTTTGAGAACCACTGCCTTAAATGACCAACTGTCAACCTAGCTTTAAGTGGTCATCACTAATACTCATAAGATGACACCATTCCTGCCTACCCACTTTGTCGCAGAGGATAGCAATGTGTTAGTGATGGCCAATTGAACGATAGGTTGAAACTGTGTGAAGTGTTTAAATTGGAGCAGATTGATTCAATGCAAGCTGTTACAATGTAAGCCATTTAGTTAGAAATATGCAGCAGTGTGCATTGAACTTTACTCCTTTACCAGGAAATGATTAACCCATTTAGACCTGAGGACACATCTCTGTCACCCTATAGCTTTTTTTTTTCCCTGATGAAGGCTTAACCGCCGAAACGTTGGATATTTGTCTTACCTGCTGTCCGAATAAATATTGGTACTCTGGCTATTGGTGTGTGCGGCCACCTTCTTGTTCATTCAAGATCTCCTATACAGTTTTCTCCCGTGCGACGGCACCGCCACAAGGACTTTGGTGTGCGTAGAGCCTCTTTGTACACCCTATAGCTTTTAACCATGACTATAAACTTTACCTGAAAAATGGCAGATCTACATGCTCTGAGTGCTGCGCTACGAGCTTGTAGCTTGTTTTCTTTAACTCAAATCTTTGCTTCTGGGGGGGTCCCTGCTACAACATATTTTCAGATGGGGTCTGTGGCAAAATACAGATAATTCTCGGGGTCCTTGACATGAAATGGTTTGAGAACCACTGATAAGGTTTTGGAAGACATATTGTAGAATCTGGTGCCAGATCTCAATGGGTTAACAACACAAAAGAAAAATATTCTTTGAACAATTAAGTAATTGCTGATTTTCTCCTTTTCATTCTGCAGACTTAGCTGGTTGCTGTTGACCTACACTTGAGTAAGTATTAGTTATCAACACTGATGATGTTTTTACACAATATTTGTATTCAAGTTGAATATAGGTGCAAGAAGTGATGTCACACACACACACACACACACACACACACAATTTTGACACATAGTAACCACTTAGGCGTTATTCCTAGTATGGACTTTCAGTGGTGAGGTGACCACCGAACTACAACATGACGTCACTGAGCCGCGGTGAAGAGCATACCACGGCCACCGCCTCAGCCCTACTCTCTGTTTTTACTCGCCACCGCTCCACGCTATTTCAGCTCCGGTGGTCACCTCGCCACCGAAAATCCACACTATGAATAGGCCTTTAAGCCCTGTATGATTAGCAAAAATAGCAGACCGACAAGCTCACAACGTGACTTGTGAATTTGTAGCTTTATAGCTTAAAAACATACTTATGTTTATGGTGGAGGGGCAGATGTTTTGGTTAGGGACCCTTTGACCAAATGGCCACATTCTGAGCTTGTAGAACTGCTATTTGCAGCACACACCACTGTTGTACGATGGAACACACATTATACTTTAAATATTGAATACTATGGTTGATGTAATTAGCAATTGCATATTCTATACAGTACAGTAACTGACTACATAAGGCTTATTAATCCTGTGGGGAAGATTCTGCTCCAATCTCATGATTTTCAAAAGATCTGATTTTTTTTATTGTAAATCTCAAAGAAACATGTATAAGCAATGAGATTTTGTAAACTGTTTATGCTAGCAAAGTTTGTGTTGTAACTTTATATATTCCATGAGAGGTGGAGTTAGTTGCTTTAGCAAACAACACAAGGTTTCTTCCCGACAGCAACATTATGCATTTATGTTACTGATATACTTGTATAAATGTGACTATGAATATTCTTTCTTTCAGGTAAACCTTGCACAGTGAACCCTGGGTTCCAGTGGATCCTGTTTTTCTCTTAATCCAACACCCCAAACCCTTCTATCTCCCTGCTGCCTCTCTGTCTTTTGTCTCTACCTTTTCTCTATCTCGCCCAGAGAAGTCTCAGAGTTGGGAGCAACTCTGAGAGATCTTGCTCTGCTCCCTTAAGCAACCCCTTATACGCAACTTGATACACGTTTTGATGCAACCCTGATATGAAACCTGATACAACCCTGATATGAAACCTTGGATACAGTTTTTCTCTTAATCCAACACCCCAAACCCTTCTATCTCCCTGCTGCCTCTCTGTCTTTTGTCTCTACCTTTTCTCTATCTCGCTCAGAGAAGTCTCAGAGTTGGGAGCAACTCTGAGAGATCTTGCTCTGCTCCCTTAAGCAACCCCTGAAACGCAACTTGATACAAGTTTTGATGCAACCCTGAAACGCAACTTGATGCAACCCTGATATGAAACTTGATACAACTTTTGATGCAACCCTGATATGAAACCTTGAAACCTTGGATACAGCTTTTTGAGACATTTGTATTGCCACACCTTTGAGCCATCTTTGTTTATTCACCTTTTGTTTTGGTTAAACATCCATCCACCTAAACACCATTTCCACATTCCTGAGTGATAGTTTTTACATTCCGTATACATTCATTTTTGAAATTATTTGTTTCTGGCTATCCACTATCTGGATCCGAACGCAGCCTCAACTCGATCAGCTTGGTGTCTGCACTCTACATACTGAACCAGGACCGGACTGCGTACTGGACCAGGATCATCAAAGCAAACACATTTCACAAACTGTTTAGAAATACTCTTAACATTAGTACAGTATATACTCCTAGCAAGGCCAACCTCTCTTTATTGTTCAGCTTCTTTATACATTGTATAGTAAAATATACTTGAGTAAAAATAAATGTATGGTGGTTCAATAGGCTTGTTTAGAATTCTGTTTGATAGTTAAACTATTTGCAGCTCTGACAAGTGGACCTGTCTGTGATCACTATTGAACAGCGGTCCATCAACTGAAGTAGCCCAACTGCTATATTAAGTGTATACATTACCAAGATAATTTTCCTAATCATCACTATATTGTTAAGCTATCACTGAATATTTAATCAGCACTACTTGAAGGTTTGTTGCTTGTGCTAACATTTGAGAAACATTTCATTGGTTCAAAACAAAACGGTCATTTCCACATTCCTATACATTTAGTTTAATCTTTGATCAAATACTAAATCTACAAAGGTAGTGTTCATATCTATATTAACTGTCTATACTGCCTTATAGATACACTGATTTAATGAATGACTGGTATTTGTTTGGTGCACTAATCGTTTAGTCTAACATTGCCTGTATTGCATTAAATGCAGCCCGTTTTTTTAAATTAATTGCAAACTTGACCACATTTCCTCTTTTGAACAGTTCTTTAAACTAAACTGCTTATTAATACTGTTGTAGCCTACATTGTTTAGAAAGTGAGATAATACAAGTGGACGTGTGACAAATCACTTGCTTCTGTTTGGTACTATAGTGAATGTCCCTCAGTGATTGAGATTGCATTGTGGTTTTCAGTAGCTCACATCTGGTATATTACCTAGAATTCTGTGAAACTACAGTTGACGTCTGGTCCTATATTACAATTGTTTCATACTTTTCTGGGTGTCTATAGAACAAGTTGCTAGTGAACTGTAGCCTACTGTATCAATCACTACATTCTCTGAAGATATTTGTGAATATCGTAGTCCCTATTAAGTTACCATAAAAACATTGCAAAGCACAAACTTATACGCAATATTTAAGGTTTACCAGTGTGACAAATAGCCTACAAGAACAAAACGTTACCATGCCGAGGAAAGGGAAAAAAAGTCAAGCTAAAAAACAACACTGGTCCAAGTTGAAATTATCTGACGATGTGATACCAGGTCAACAAATGCATGTTCCCCACAGCTGCAATGATGTGAAACCGATGTACTACACTGATGCTGTAAAACAGGTTAGTCACAGTGAAGTTGGACATCTGTCGGGGACATCTCATATTCAACACAAAGGCCAATCTGACGAGACGAGAGTTAAAGCATCCCATAGTCAAAACAGCACTAAATACGATGTATTTTCCAGGAATAAGCAGTGTGCCTGTAGTTCTCTAACATTTCTGGCATTCCTTCATGAGGAAGAACACATTACAGCAGCAAACCTGGACCTTGTATTGCAAAAGGGTGACAGCATGTACACAAAGGTCAAGTGTCAGTTAGATGCAAAAGTAAAAAAAACAGCCGATCTACAAGCTCACGAAGGGGGACAGTTACCTAAAACAAAGAAAAAAATTGATTATACTCATCTAGCTACAGATGAACTACCGGACAAAGTGTCTGCCCGCGACCATGACTACCATGTAACAAAGCATTATGATCTTTCCCAGTACGGTTCATTCGGAGATCCTCCATCTAATTATGCAGAAGAGTACCTAGATCTAGAAGCAGGACTTAGCTGTTTGTTAACAGAGGTGAACTATGCATTGCTGGTAATGACTGGTTTAGTAATTGCTGTGTTCAGGAACAGATCAGGAAAATTTGGTTTCTTTGACCCACACTCTAGAAGGCCTGATGGATTACCATATAATGAAGATACTCAACACTTAGGCACTGCTGTAATGATTACATTCACAACATTGAAAGATATGATTGACAGGATTATTGAGTGCCAACTGTTGTTTAAGACATTACCAACATGCATGTATGAACTCATGCCTGTAGGATTTCACAGTGACGACGTGGATAACAGTGATGTCACTATTGCCGACTCCATTGACCTGTCACCACGAGCTGGAATAGAAATTCCAACAACATCAAACACAGATGTCTACAGCACACATCATGCAAACAGGCAGGCTAAACATTCATTGTCAGAAATGTCTGATGTGATTGTAGGACATTGTACAGAATATCAAACAAGCAAGTGTATTGATGACAGTGCTGTATCACCTATGAGCGAGCAGAAGGATGCTAAAGTGCATTGCCATAAAGACTGTTTATCTAAGAATTTGACACATTATCTTAAAAAGCGTGTAGGACCCATGGGTGAGCAGGAGTTTAAGGAGCGTTTTTCTGACAACATCACATACTGTGTTAAGGATACAATCGTGACAGCAGGTCAACAAATACAATGTGCTCCCCACAGCAGTAAAACACCATTACAGAAGATGTCTTCCACTGATGCTGTCAAACAGGTGTCTAAAGTTAGACATGTGCCAGGGACATCTAACCGTATTCAACACAAAGGCCAATCTGATGAGACATGTGTTGCAGCATCCCATAGTCAAAACAGCATTACATATCCTACATTTTCCAGGAATAAGCAATGTGCCTGTAGTTCTATAACATTTCTGGCATTCCTTCATGAGAAAGAACACATTACAGCAGAAAACCTGGACCTTGTATTGCAAAAGGGCGACACCATGTACACAGAGGTCAAGCAGCAGTTGGATGCAGAAGTCAGAAAAACAGCCGATCTACAAGCTCACGAAGGGGAACAGTTACCTACAAAGAATAAAATTGCTCATACTCATCTAGCTACAGATGAACTGCCGGGAAAAGTTTCTGCCTTCAACCATGACTACCACGTAACACAGCATGTTCGCCGGTACGGTACATTCGGAGACCCTCCATCTAATTATGCAGAAGAGTACCTAGATCTAGAAGCAGGACTTAGCTGTTTGTTAACAGAGGTGAACTATGCATTGCTGGTAATGAGTGGTTTAGTAATTGCTGTGTTCAGGAACAGATCAGGAAAATTTGGTTTCTTTGACCCACACTCTAGAAGGCCTGATGGATTACCATATAATGAAGATACTCAACACTTAGGCACTGCTGTAATGATTACATTCACAACATTGAAAGATATGATTAACAGGATTATTGTGTGCCACCTGATGTTTGAGACGTTACCAACATGCATGTATGAACTCATGCCTGTAGGATTTCACAGTGACAACCTGGTCAACAGTGATGTTACTATTGCCGACTCCATCGACCTGTCACCACGAGCTGGAATAGAAATTCCAACAACAACACACTGGGTTAAAGAGCATGTTTCTGACAATGTCACAGCAGGTCAACAAATACAATGTGCACCCCACAGCAATAAAACACCATTACAGAAGATGTCTTCCACTGATGCTGTCAAACATGTGCCTAAAGTTAGACAAGTACCAAGGACATCTAACCGTATTCAACACAAAGGCCATTCTGATGAGACAAGTGTTGCAGCATCTCATAGTCAAAACAGCACTAAATACCGTGTCTTTTCCAGGAATAAGCAGTGTGCCTGTAGTTCTCTAACATTTCTGGCATTCCTTCATGAGGAAGAACACATTACAGCAGCAAACCTGGACCTTGTATTGCAAAAGGGCGACACCATGTACACAGAGGTCAAGCGTCAGTTAGATGCAAAAGTCAGAAAAACAGCCGATCTACAAGCTCACGAAGGTGAAGATGGTGCATCTTTACCTAAAATAAAGAATAAAATTGCTCATGATCATCTAGCTATAGATGATCTACCGGACAAAGTGTCTGCCCGCGACCATGACTACCATGTAACAAAGCATCATGATCTTTCCCAGTATGGAACCTTTGGAGACCCTCCATCTCATTATGCAGAGAAGTGCCTAAATCTAGAAGCAGGACTTAGCTGTTTGCTAAAAGACGTGAACTATGCATTGCTGGTAATGAGTGGTTTAGTAATTGCTGTGTTCAGGAACAGATCAGGACAATTTGGTTTCTTTGACCCACACTCTAGAAGTCCTGATGGATTACCATGTCAATATTATTATCAACACTTAGGCACTGCTGTAATGCTTACATTCACAAAGTTGAAAGATATGATTAAGAGGATTATTGAGTGCCAACTGGTGTTTGAGACGTTACCAACATGCATGTATGAACTCATTCCTGTAGGATTTCACAGTGACAACCTGGATAACAGTCATGTTACTATTGCAGACTCTGGAATAGAAATTCCAACAACATCAAACACAGATGTCTACAGCACAAACAGGCAGGCTAAACATTCATCGTCAGAAATGTCTGATGGGAATGCAGAACAGTATTTTCACACCGGCAATATTGAGTGTACTGATGACAGTGCTTTATTATCACCTATGACTGAACCGGAGGTTGACATAACGTCTGCTGTTGATCATCAACATTGTAATGTCACTTGCAATCAATTATCAAGTGCAGATTTTGAAACCCCACACACTAACTTAACTCACACTGAAGCCTCTCAAAGTATGACTTCCTGTAAGTTTGTGACTGAACAATCTTTCAAATTCACAATGAGCAAGGACCAGATAGCACACATGTCAAAATTGTCCAAAGGTAAAAGACGAAAATTTAAGAGGACTTGTGAAAAACTTGCATTACCAAAAACTGGCATAAAGAAACAAATAACAGTACAGAGAAAGGAAACAAAAAACTTGAAACAAAGGACTTTGTATGCTAAATATGAATTTTATAGACAACAGAAAAAGTTGTATATGAAGAACCGTTTGGCAAATGATAGTGCATTTAAAATGAAACATGTGCAAACAATGAAAAAAATCAGTCAGCACAGATACACAAATGATGATGAATTTAGACTCAGAAAGAAACAAAACATTCAACACAGATACAAAAATGATCATGAATTTAGACTCAGAAAGAAACAAAACATTCAACACAGATACAAAAATGATCATGAATTTAGACTCAGACAGAAACAAAACATTCAACACAGATACAAAAATGATCTTGAATTTAAACTCAAACATATTGAAATCATGAAACGAATCAATCAACACAGATACAAAAATGACCCAGATTTCAGACGGCTTCATTTACAGAAATGTAATGCTTATTTTTATAAAAGATATCACAGTGAAGCAGCATATAGACTCTTTCATAAGATGCGTTGCACACGGAAAAAAATACAACAATACAGACAAGAAGATGCACTACGTGTACAACAACGTAACATTGTAATGCAACAAGCCATATCTGCTTTTAGAACAAGCATACAAGATGGCCCCACTAATGTCTGCACAGTATGCCATAGAGCATTGTTTCCAGATCGAGTAAAACACTGCAATAGGACAGCCTACGTAAAAAATCCAGATGTGGTGTCTGCTTGCTTGACAGGAAAATATGTGCATGTTTGCAATGATGTATGCAGAGAACCACAACATTGCACAGTACCCAATGAGAGGAAGCAAGAATGGATCTGTGCCACCTGCCATGACTATCTTAAGAGAGGGCACATGCCACCACTTGCTATGGCTAATAATTTGGAGCTGGTAGAAATCCCCCCTGAATTGTCTGATCTTAACATATTGGAGAGGCATATTTCATCCAAGTACCTAACATTTGCTAAAATCATAGCTCTTCCCAAAGGCCAGCAGAGATCACTATGCGGTAATGTAGTATGTGTGCCATCTGAAGTAGAGGCGACTGTCAATGTTTTACCCAGACTTAGAAGTGATTCTCAAGTGATGAGAGTAAAGTTGAAGAGACGATTGCACTACAAAGGACATCAATTGTTCCAGACTGTCACTATGTCTAAAATTTTAAAGGCATTGCACACTTTAAAACAAATTCACCCCGAGTATAAGGACATAACTATCAGAGATGAGGCCGAATTGTGTGACCCGACAATTTACGACGAGGAAGAAGGTGACAATCAAATTGATGATATCATGGAAGATGATGAGTATGATGATGATGCATTGAGGGACATTGACAGGTGTGAGCAAAATGCACTGAATCAGCCACACGATAGTCTTGGTGAGGAACAACATATCGATATCCTGCCTCGTAATGACAATCAACAACAGGATCACTCAAACGATACAGAACTAGAGGGTGAACAGCCAACTGGTGGCATTGCCCTCGAATCTTGTCTACAGCCAATTGACATTGCAGACCAGCTATTATCGTTCAGTGAAGGAATTTACTGTATTGCGCCTGCTGAAGGTAATAAGCCGGTCAACTTTTTCAGAACACCTAAGCTTGAGTCTATGGCATTCCCAGTGCAATTTCCCACTAGTGTAAACACATTTGATGATGCAAGACCCATTAGGTTAACACCCAGCAGTTATTTTAAATCAAGGCTTACCTCTGTAGATAGTCGTTTTGCCAGAGATACAAATTATTTGTTCTTTTCACAATTCGTAACAGAAATACATTTGGCTACTTCCAGTATGTCAATACAACTGCGTAAAGGAAAGCCTAAGACACGAGATGGACGCAAAATAACCTCCAGGATGCTGCAAGACAAACACGAGGTTCAAAAACTGGTGCGAAACAAAGAGGCAATCAGATTCATGCAGCCACTGAGAGGAACCCCTGCCTATTGGGAGAAAACAACCAGAGATCTGTTTGCTACCATCAGACAATTAGGAAAACCGACTTGGTTTGGTACTGCTTCTGCTGCAGAGATGAGATGGCCTCAGGTGATTGAAGCAATTAAGAAACAACAAGGTGAACAGGTTAATTTTGAAGAACTTGACTGGGCAACAAAGTGTGAAATATTACGAAGCAATCCGGTTACAACAATGCGCATGTTTGATAAACGTGTTGATGAATTATTCAAACTGTTTCTGAGTGCCGCGCAGCCGCTTGGCAAGCTTGTAGATTACTGGTATCGTTTAGAGTATCAGAGTCGTGGGTCACCTCATGTTCACTGTTTGTTATGGATAGAGGGTGCACCCGTGTATGATGAGGACTCTGATGAGACTGTGTGCAATTTTATTGACAAGTACGTTACAGCCCGGTTGCCTGACCCAAATACTGAGCCAGAACTATACAGAAAGGTTAAAGAGCTTCAGACACACAGCAGAAATCACTCCAAGTCATGTCGCAAAAACAACAAACCTGGCTGCCGATTTGGATTTCCTAAACCCCCTGCGAGTGAGACCATGATAACGAGACCTACAGATCCTAAGCAGTTCAGTGCAGCTAAGACGAAGCTTAAACCAGTGGTTGAGTTGCTTGACGACCCTCAAACTGAATCTCTGGATTTACCACAGCTACTGGCTGCATGTAATTTAAGCATGGAAGAGTATACAAAATATCTCGAATCACTGACCAGCTCCAATAAGGTTATACTGAAACGTGATCCAAAGGAATGCATGGTGAACCCATACAATCCTTATATTCTTGATGCCTGGGATGCCAATATTGATATCCAGTACATTCTGAATGCATACTCGTGTATCATGTACATCACAGCCTACGTCACCAAAGCTGAGCACGGGATGAGCCAGTATCTCAAAACAATGATTGAAAACTCAAATCAAGACAATGCCAACCTAGACGAACGTGGGGAAATGATGCAAGTAATGCAGGCGTACACCAAAATGAGAGAGGTCAGCGCTCAGGAGTGTGTAACTCGTGTATGTGGTATAAAAATGAAGAGGTCTTCACGCAGTATCCGTTTCATACCAACAGATGACAATAGACTGAAAATGAGTTATCCCCAATCACGCTTGGAGAACACTATACCAGACTCAGAAGATGTGTGGATGACGGGGTTAATTGAAAAATACCATGCTAGACCTGAACGTCCAGACTTTGAGGTGATGTGCTTGGCTGATTTTTCTTCCACTTGCAATATTGTCTATGGCAGGCAGAAATACACAGCTAAAGATGTTGTGCCTCTACTTAATGAGATGGGATTTGTGAAGAAAAGAACAAAGGGGAAACCTGCCATCATCAGATATTACCACGTCTCAGAGGAAAAGAATCCTGAGGGATATTTTGGCACACTACTCAAACTGTACCTCCCACACCGCTCAGAGTCGCAGCTGAAAAGTGACAACTTTCAAACATACCAGTCCTTCTTGCATAGCGCCTGTGTTCAGCTACCTGGTTCAAACCAACTCCAGCCAGTATTTCTCATTGTCAAAGAAAACAAATATAAATATGAAAAACACAGTGAAGAGATCCAGAGTGCCATCGACGAATATGAGCAGAACGGGCCCATGCAAGATGAATGGTGTAATCTGGCTCCTGAATCTGAACTGGTGAGGTTGGAATGTATCGCAGAACGCGAAACACAACATTTGGATGACCAACATGAACAAGAAGATGTCCCAGACTATAGCGTTGAGTCTGAAGCTACAACAGCTGCACCGATGATACAAACCTTTCAGATAGACCCTGTAGTATTACGCCAAATGTATCAAGGTCTGAACCAGAAGCAAGCATGCATATTCTACACAGTTAGAGACTGGTGCATGAAGCGTGTTTGTAATCTACCCTCAGAGCCATTTTTCTGGTATATAAATGGTGGTGCTGGAACAGGGAAGTCACATCTAATCAAATGCATCTATTCAGAGGCATCCAAGATATTGTCCAGGCTCGAGAGAAATCGTGAGGAAACTGACATATCGCAGCCTACTGTTCTGTTAACCGCATTCACCGGTACGGCAGCTTTCAACATTTTAGGCAAAACGTTGCATTCCATCTTTAAGCTACCAAGATCCATTCAACTTCCATTCCCAGGACTTGGCAACAAACTGGATGAAGTGCGAGCAGAGCTTTCAAATGCTGAAATTATTGTCATTGATGAAGTGTCCATGGTCTCAAAGAATCTCTTTGCCTATGTAGATGCCAGACTAAAACAAATCAAAGGAAGTCAAAACCCTTTTGGAGGAATGTCAGTACTCGCTGTTGGAGACTTCCATCAGATTCCACCAATTTCACAGACTAAACCTCTCTGTGTCTATGAATCATGTCAGATAGACCTTTGGCGCGACCAATTTCAGATGATCACATTGACAGAGATCATGCGTCAGAAGGATGACATCGCTTATGCTGAGACGTTGAACAGGATCCGTGTGAAACTAAAGTCAGATACCTTGTCTGAACAAGACAGAGATATGCTTTCACAAGCCATCACCGAACCAGCACTTTGCCCAAATGATGTACTTCACATCTTTCCTACTAATAAGGAGGTCAATGAACACAACGCAAAAACGTTAGCGCTGCTTCATTCTGATGTCACAAACATTGATGCAGATGACTATAGAAAGGACAGATTTTCAGGAAGAATGGCCAGACAAGCAAAACCATGTCGTGGAACCAAGAACGACTTACCAGACACACTACAAGTTGCTGTGGGTGCTCGCGTTATGATCACCAGAAACATTGATGTGGACGATGGACTTGTGAACGGCACATTTGGTAAAATTGCCCGAATAGTTACCTGTGAAAAAGATGGTGCTATATATACAAAGATGCTTGGGCTTGAGCTGGACAATACAAATGCAGGACAGAGGCACCGTCATAAAACACGCGGAGGACCTGATAATGTTGTGTACATCGAGAGGATAGAGGAAAAGCTGAAGCACGTAGTACGCAGACAGTTTCCCATGAAGCTCGCATTTGCCTGTACAATACACAAAGTGCAAGGCATGACAACCTCTACTGCTGTAGTGTCCCTAAAAAAGATTTTTCAACCCGGTATGGCTTACGTAGCTCTCAGCAGAGTAACCTCTCTCAGTGGAATGCACATCATTGATATGGATGAGACTAAAATCTATGCCAACCCTGAAATCACTGCAGGCCTCGAGAGCATGACCCAACTCAGCTTTGAGGACATAATGCCACTTGCTCACAGCACGCAAACACTGAACACGCCTGACACTCTCACCATCATCCATCACAACACAGAAGGACTGGCACCTCATATCAGTGACATAAAGAGTCATCATGAGCTGGGTCTAGCAGATGTGTTGTGTCTCACGGAAACTCACCTGCATGGATCATTTGTTGCTGAGAGTCTCCATTTGGATGGCTACAGTATGTTCAAGCGAAACAGAAACGTTTCCTACACTAACAATTCTTGCATGGCCAACAGTAACGGGGGTGGAGTTGCTGTATATGTGAAAAACAACATTCAAGCCCGTGAGAAGCCGTACATACATAATGTAACTGACCTGGAGTTTGTGGTTGTCAAAGTTGAAGCCCCAGTGAATGCACTGATTGCTGCTGTGTACAGACCTCCAAACTACGGTGTTAATCAATTCCTCCCAAACCTGAAAAGCCTCTTGGACTCTTTAGAGATCATGGATCATCACCCAATCATTGTGTGTGCAGACTTCAATGAAAATTTGCTGTCCAGTGGAACGCATGCAATATTTGATCTGTTTGAATCCAGAGGATATGCACAGCTAATCACAACTGCGACCACTGAAAAGAACACACTGTTGGACCACATTTTCATCTCTCGACCACAGCATTGTGTCCAGTCAGGTGTATTACGAACCTATCACAGTTACCACAACCCTGTATACTGTGTAATAACCTCTAACGTGTCTCAGTAGAGTAACAATTATCAAACGATATCAACTTGTATTGTGGAATCTTAAATCCGTATTGTGAAATCTTACAGTGCAATATTTTAAAGTCTTTCATTTTATATGTCAAATTATGTGCTACTGACCACCAATTTACTGTTGGCATTATGACCAATCAATTTAAAGCTATTTCAGGTGAATAATCTGTAGGCTATTGTGCCTTGTTTTTCAAATAAACAAACAGCCAACATCTGATTTAAAGTAGATTTACAAAGTCACATTTAATAGACTATTGATATACAACATTGCACTATATTTAATTATTGTTTAATAGAGTAAAGCATAATGTAATGTAGTAGTTTAATTCAGCATAGATTAACAGAACATAATGTAATTAAACAAATTCAACACAATATAATCATAATAGACATCACTGTACATTTTTATGTAGTTTAGAAAAAACAATGTTTAATATAGCAAAACATAATGCAATGTAGTTTAATTAAGCATAGATTAACAGAACATAATGTAATACAACTAATTCAGCATTATTATATTATTCAGACATTACTGTATATTTTTATTTAGTTTAGAAAAAACATGTTTAATAGAGTATATAGAGTAATAGAGTAACGCAATTAAGCTTTTGAATAGATTAACAGAACATAATGTAATACAACTAATTCATATAATAGGGGGGGGGGGTCCTCCATGCAGCCAAGCTCCACCACCTGCCTTGGCTGCCCCAGCCTCTTTGAAGCTGAGAAAGAAAGAGGGATGGACATAGGACCCCACAACAAAACCACAACACTTGGTTTCCAAGAGACAGAAATAGGACCCCCCCCCCCCCCATAACAATACCCAACCACTGGATGTGGCAGTCGCAGCCCATCCATCCTGCAGCCCCCGATTCCATAGCTGCAACATTACAAGTAAGTTGTTTCCATGGCATGCCAAATATAATGTATTGTAATCCTTGTAATGTGAGTAAGCATCCAATGCTTATTTTGTAACTAACCAAATGCTATTTACAGCTATCTGCAAACAACACTACAACTCTTGGTTTGAGAGGAGCAACAGATGGAAGGAGGATACCCCACCCCTCCCACAAACAAGAACACACCACAGACAGCCCATCCACCCTTCCATAGATACCCTACCTGTTATATGTAAGTTAATTGTATATTAAAATGTATTACAATCTACATAATACGATTAAGCATTCACTACTCAATTTGCAACAATGCACAATTCATATGTATTAGTGATACATGTGTGCTCGTGTGTGTGTTTTTACAGGAGGTATCAACCACACTATGAAAAGCTTCACATTTCCAGAGAATGCCAGTCAATCCTGCACCACGTCTCACAGTTCCTGCACTACTGCTACCTGCTGAAGGCTTATCTGGGCTGACGACTTACTGCGTTTCATTTACTTTGCATAAGATCCTGGACACTGGGGAGCACTGGATAATTACATTCCACGTTTGGAGCCAGAAGTAGGCGAGTATGGCAGGCTGGTTAGCCAATGACGGGTAAGATCCCACATGGGTAAAACACCCCGGGACAACCTAAGACAGGCACAGTCACAATTACTCAGCCTTAAAGTCACAGTGAGTATCATCTCACCAACGGGTGACAAGTGTGTGTGTGTGTGTGTTTGTGTGTGTGTGTGTGTGTGTGTGTGTGTGTGCGCGCGCGCGCATGCATGCATGTGTGTGTGTGCACGTGCCCTAGCCTCGACAACCTTACAGGCGTATGCAAAGGCTCAACTTTTAGATATCAGTTTATGTAGACATAGCACTCTACAGTGTATACACATAGTTTCATTATAGATATTCCACTGTCAGAGGGATGTTAAGTTCTTAGCTTGCGCATGATTCTTGATGACTATTATGTAATTTGATGTATTACCATGTGTTCTTGCTTACTCTAAATTGCTCTGGATTAAGAGCGTCTGTCAAATGCCTAAATTGGTGTGTCTGTGGGTCGGGGGGGGGGGGGGGGGGGGGGGTGCCAGGGAAAAACTGGGATGATGGAAAGTGTTAAACATGGAGGTCACAACTCATTGTTAAATTTATGCTGAACAAATGTTTTCTTGTATATGTCAATGTCAAAAATATCACGCAAAATACTGTTAATAATAATAATAATGCATCAGTAATGCCCTCTATTAATACATATCTAATAGCTACTTTAGCTGGGGGGTGGGCGTAGGGAACTGTGATGGACATTGTGAATCTGTTTTCTTTAACTGTATGTAATGTGTTTTATTTTCGTTTTTCGTTTTATTTTTCGTTTTGTCATTATTTATTTATTTTTGTTTTGTATTTATTATTGTCAATTCATTTCGTGATAAGATTTTGTTTGTATTTGTGCTGCCAGAGGGATGTGGGGGGGGGGAAATACATGTCAATTGTTGAAAATACTTATGTGTAATATAAAGAAAATGAATAAACATATGTTTAAAAAAATAAATAGCTACTTTAGTTTACCATTAAGACTGTTATAATGCATCAATAATGTCCTCTATTAATACATCTGATAAATACTTAAGCTATATCACTTTTCTTATTTAGTGAAGTACTAGCCATTGCATGGCTCAATTATTGTCTAAAATGTATGTCAATTTTGTTTTTATCAATCTAAACTTTGCACAGATGAACTTGTATGCAAAATGCAAAATACAAATCCTTGTATGTAAAAAATGTATGCCCAAACTCGTGATTTTTTAAAGGTACAGTAGATACTAGTAGAGCCCATCTAAAGTAAGGACTTGTTATGCCTTGTAAAGTATGTATACATGAGATAGAAGCAGTTATATAGAAAATGTCCATACCATCATTAAGCACATTAAAGATTATGTTATTAACCTGGAATTAAACATTTATAATTGTGTCTACAAATGTTTCGGAAGTGGTAACGACCCACCAAGTTTGAGACCTGTAGCATGTTTAGAGATTATCTGGAGTTATGGCCCAGCCAATAGGAAGACAGTGTGGATGGGGCATAATATGTTACAGCTGTAACATATAGTAAGACCACCCACAAACTTTGAGACCTGTAGCATGCTGGGAAACAGAGTTAAGGCTGTTTAAAGCCTTAAATTGGCTGTTTAGAGCCTTACATTGCGCATAAAATGCAATGTATAAAGTTATTGCCGTGTCAAGTTTGAAACTCGGGGACCGGAGTAATAGTTTTCCCATTGGTGGTCTAAATCCATAATCAAAATTTCGGGACTGTAGCATATTGTAAACAAAAGTAGAAAATGTATTAAAGCTGAAGTAAAAGTTTAAAAAAGTATGAACATTTGGAAAAACTATAGTTTAAGCATAAATAACTGCATAAAGCGGAATAAAGTATGTGGAAGTTGTAGAAGTGTTTTAAAAAGTTTTTCTTTAAAGGTAAAAAAAAAAAAAAACTTTATTAAAAAAAATCAAGTTTATTCTTTTTAAGTAAAAAAAAAAAAAGTTTAAGTTTTTTCTTAATAAGTAAAAAAAAAAAAGTTTATTAAAAAAATAGTAAAAAAAAAAAAAAGTTTAAGTTTTTTCTTAATAAGTAAAAAAAAAAAGTTTAAGTTTTTTCTTAATAAGTAAAAAAAAAAAAAACTATTAAAAAAATATTAAAAAAAAAAAAAAGTTTAAGTTTTTTCTTAATAAGTAAAAAAAAAAAAAGTTGAAGTATTTTCTTAATAAGTAATTTTTTTTTTAAGTTTTCAATTTTTTTCAATTTTTTCATTTTTTTTCATTTTTTTCATTTTTTTCAATTTTTTTCAATTTTTCAATTTTTTTCATTTTTTTTCATTTTTTTCCATTTTTTTTCAATTTTTTTCAATTTTTTTCAATTTTTTTTCAATTTTTTTTAATTAAAAAAAAAAAAAAAAAAATCAAAAAAAAAAAAAAAAAGTTTTATTTTTTTTTGCGTGCGTGCGTGCGTGCGTGCGTGCGTGCGTGCGTGCGTGCGTGCGCTTGCGAGAGCTGTGTAAAGGCCAGCCAATAGGAAGACAGGGTGTGTGTGTGCGAGCGTGCGAGCGAAGACAGGGTGTGTGTGTGTGTGCGTGCGTGCGTGCGTGCGTGCGTGCGTGCGTGCGTGCGCTTGCGAGAGCTGTGTAAAGGCCAGCCAATAGGAAGACAGGGTGTGTGTGTGCGTGCGTGCGTGCGAAGACAGGGTGTGTGTGTGCGTGCGTGCGTGCGTGCGTGCACTTGCATGTGTCTAGCCTAATTGCACAAATAGCAGACCTACAAGCTCACAAGGTATCGCAGAGCAACTCATTGAGATCTTGTAACTTTAATGTCAGCCCTGCAATTAAGCCCTTATATGTCTCAGCTGTGGAAGTAAAAAGAGTTCTACTACTTGCCAGCACTATGACTGGGAGATTTCAATGGTCCTGGATGGGGGAAAACTATGTCCGAACAAATTGCTCTATCGCAAAAAGTAAAAGTCGAATGCAAATATTTCTTTCGCTGTGAGTGGCCTGAGATATTGAGGTACACCATGTGCGATTGTGGTGTTGGTACGATTGAAAATGTGGTTATAAGAGCGAGTTAAGAATTGTCAGCGCGATAATTTCCTCGTAAGAATTATACAATGGAGGTCAATGAGCAGATTGACTGTTTTTGTGTCACTTAAAAGGCCGTAGTTCACATTCTGTATGTCTCTGTGCTTTGGTGGTCACATTGTGTGAAAGAGGACATGTGTGACTACAAAATGACAAAAGAACATGCGTGTAAAATGAATACTTTGGCCGGGACGACAATTTGTTTGGTAAATTTTCAAGGAAAGAATTTCAGTCTCCACACTCTAGTCAAAGAAGGCCCGCACTCTAAAATGGCACTAATTACACGAAACGGCCTGCGATTGAACTGCGATTTCGGAAAAACCGTTTAACGTATTCGAATATGGTTTCAACCACGAAAAAGTCCAGAGTCGTGTGAGCGTTCTAAAGTTTAAATCACGTTTCTACGACAAAGTATGCCAGAGTAATGAGGCTGCAAAAGTGAGGTTGATTTAGAGATAAATCCCATTCATTGTCTATGGGAGGCAAAAACTATAAATAAAGTTAAATATTTTAAAAAGTATAAACTTTTTCAAAACAACTTTTTCACCAATGAAAGTTCAAAGATAGATGAACATTATAAAGTTTGAATGAAGTTTCAAAGTGAAAGTATGACGGAGTAATAAGAGCTCAAAAAAGTTAACTGTGAAAAATGGGACCTTTCTTCCATCCACTCTCATTATAAAGGATGTTAAAAAAAGTTAAAAAGTTAAAAAGTATAAAAAGTATAAAACTTTGTAAAAATAAAAATACAAGCACCCATCACTGCAAAGAGCTGAACAGTTTGAAGTTTGAACTAAATTTCTAGCATAAAGTATGTGGAAGTAGTTAGGTGCCAAAAAAAGCGGCAGAATAAAGAAACATAATAAATATAGGCTGGCAATAACTAGTGTGTGCTCGCTGTAGCGAGCCCACAACTAGAAAGCAGTTCCCTACAGAAACTGCGTGGGCTCGCCAAAAGACGCAATGTATATAATGTACAGTAGAAAATGTATTAAAGCTGAAGGAAAAGTAAAAAAAAAGAATGTATAAAAATGTGTAAAAAGAATAAGCATAAATAACTGCATAAAGCGGAATAAAGTATGTGGAAGTTGTAGAAGTGTTTTTTAAAGTTTTTTCTTAATAAGTAAAAAAAAAAAAAGTTAAAGTTTTTTCTTAATAAGTAAAAAAAAAAAAAGTTAACGTTTTTTCTTAAGTAAAAAAAAAAAATTCAAGTTTTTTCTTAAGTAAAAAAAAAAAATATATATTTTTTTCATAAGTAAAAAAAAAAAAGGTTAAAGTTTTTTTTTTTTAAGTTTGCATTTTTTTCAAAAAATTTCATTTTTTTCAAAAAATTTCATTTTTTTCAAAAAATTTCATTTTTTTCAAAAAATTTCATTTTTTTTCAAAAAAAATACTTCTTTTTCAAAAAAATACTTCTTTTTCAAAAAAATACTTTCTTTTCAAAAAAATACTTTTTTTTCAAAAAAATACTTTTTTTCAAAAAAATACTTTTTTTCAAAAAATTACTTTTTTTTTTTTTTGCGTGCGTGCGTGCGTGCGTGCGTGCGCTTGCGAGAGCTGTGTAAAGGCCAGCCAATAGGAAGACAGGGTGTGTGTGTGCGTGTGTGCGTGCTCTTGCGAGAGCTGTGTAAAGGCCAGCCAATTGCACAAATAGCAGACCTACAAGCTCACAAGGTATCGCAGAGCAACTCATTGAGATCTTGTAACTTTAATGTCAGCCCTGTAATTAAGCCCTTATATGTCTCAGCTGTGGACGTAAAAGACTTCCAAGTTCTATGCCAGTACTATGACTGGGATATTATAATGGCCGTGAATGGGGGGAAACTATGCCCCGAACAAATTGCTCTATCGCAAAAAGTAAAAGTCGAATGCAAATATATTTTTCGCTGTGAGTGGCCTGAGATATTGAGGTACACCATGTGCGATTGTGGTGTTGGTACGATTGAAAATGTGGTTATAAGAGCGAGTTAAGAATTGTCAGCGCGATAATTTCCTCGTAAGAATTATACAATGGAGGTCAATGAGCAGATTGACTGTTTTTGTGTCACTTAAAAGGCCGTAGTTCACATTCTGTATGTCTCTGTGCTTTGGTGGTCACATTGTGTGAAAGAGGACATGTGTGGCTACAAAATGACAAAAGAACATGCGTGTAAAATGAATACTTTGGCCGGGACGACAATTTGTTTGGTAAATTTTCAAGGAAAGAATTTCAGTTTCCACACTCTAGTCAAAGAGGCCCCGCACTCTAAGATGGCACTAATTAGCCGAAACGGCCTGCGATTGAACTGCGATTTCGGAAAAACCGTTCAACGTATTCGAATACGGTTTGAACCACGAAAAAGTCCAGAGTCGTGTGAGCGTTCTAAAGTTTAAATCACGTTTCTACGACAAAGTATGCCAGAGTAATGAGGCTGCAAAAGTGAGGTTGATTTAGAGATAAATCCCATACAAAGTCAATGGCAGGAAAAAACTATAAATAAAGTTAAATATTTGAAAAAGTATAAACTTTTTCAAAAAAACTTTTTCACCAATGAAAGTTCAAAGATAGATGAACATTATAAAGTTTGAATGAAGTTTCAAAGTGAAAGTATGACGGAGTAATAAGAGCTCAAAAAAGTTAACTGTGAAAAATGGGACCTTTCTTCCATCGACTCTCATTATAAAGGATGTTAAAAAAAGTTTAAAAGTTAAAAAGTATAAAAAGTATAAAACTTTGTAAAAATAAAAATACAAGCAAGCATAACTGCAAAGAGCTGAACAGTTTGAAGTTTGAACTAAAATTCTAGCATAAAGTATGTGGAAGTAGTAGGTGACCGAAAAAAGTGGCGGAAATTGGAATAAAGCCGGAAGAATAAATATAGACTGTGGATAACTATTGTGTGCTCGCTGTGGCGAGCCCACAAATATAGGCTGGCAATAACTAGTGTGTGCTCGCTGTAGCGAGCCCACAAATATAGACTGTGGATAACTATTGTGTGCTCGCTGTGGCGAGCCCACAACTATTGTGTGCTCGCTGTGGCGAGCCCACAAATATAGGCTGGCAATAACTAGTGTGTGCTCGCTGTAGCGAGCCCACAATAAAGTGTTACAGTTACAAGAGTCTGGTTGCCCCTTTAGGGCAACCACACTAATAATAAAGTGTTACAGTTACAAGAGTCTGGTTGCCCCTTTAGGGCAACCACACTAACTATCACTATAGCTGTCAGCCTGTCACCAACACCCCTGTGACTGCACCCTTAAACCTTCTAGACTTGATCAACTGGACCTCAGTTGGTTCTGTACTTGGACTGATTAATTTTTTTACAGTCTACACTAGGCCTGTCACAATGATTTGCTATTTTAACATGCATTATGTGCAAATTCAAAACAGGTGCTACGCAGGACTGTTGACTGAGTGATTAGTCAACGAGCGCTTCCAAACTGCCAATACTCCAATTCCCTACAACCCCCCCACACACACACTGACACACCCCTTCTTGTTTGTCCCTCTTTTGATTTTGATTTTGATTTCTAGTTTTTAACCTTTTAAACTTTTTTAAATAGTTTTCTAATAAAAATGTCTGTACTCTTTCTGTAAAGCGACTTTGGGTACCTAGAAAAGCGCTATATAAATCGTATATATTATTATTATTATTATTATAGGTCCGAGAGTAAAAAGGTGTTCCTAAATTGGTTAAAACATCTTAGTTCAATAAATGTGGATGGCATACTACGAGTCTACGAGTCACATTTGAGAAGCACCGCACTGCACAGAAGAAAGTGGGAAAAAAAGACTCGACTGTCGCCGCAAGAGTGCCGAAATTTAGAAGCAAAGGCTATCGAAGGAGTGCCAAAACGCGCCGTTGAAGTGTCAGATTTCCTTGCTGCACCCGCCAACCCCCCCAGCCCCCCCCCCCCCCACACACACACACACACACACGCCCCTCTGACAAAAACGGTCCCGGCCGGGAACTACACCAGAACGGGTCGTATATAGCACCGGGCACCACCACGAAGGGTTAATCCTCCCCTGCACGCACGCACACACGCACACACACACACACACACACACACACACACACACACACACACACACAGCAACATGTTGTATTTGCATTTATTGTGTTCATGACTAGTAGCTGTTGTCTGATCTCACCCCTTCATTTGACTGGGAAATGTCATGTTGTATTTTATGTGCTGTGAATATAGTTACTGTACATGATGCACTTACTTGGTATTCCGTTTCTACTAATGCCATGTGAGTTAGCGTTACGGTTAATGCTGAAATTCTCACCTTCCCTGCAGAGTTTCTGGGATGACAGTAAAGCCGCCTGTGAGGGTCAGGTCAGCGACCTAAAGGTGGCCTTTTTTTCGTTAAGTTTCGTTAAGAGAGGTGTGCATCTCGAGGTCGGCTGTACCTTTGACTATAGCCTGGAAGAAGTATCAGCAGCTAGTGCAGACCATCTCACAGCTAGGCTACAGATATAAACTTTTAGTTTTTATCTTTGGCAGCCTAGGGCATGTGCATAAGTTGGTTGTGAGGGGCTTATACAAATGGCCGGCCTTTCCAAAAGGAGAGCCAAGCAGTTAGCGAGGTATTGCTCAGTTTCAGTCATTATAGGAAGCCGCTCAATTTGGAGGAGGCGTTGTTTCCTTTATCCATGATTTATGTCTGCTGCCCTGTGTCCGACATGTCAGCTGTACTGTATGTAACGATGCTGTCCTGTGTCCGACATGTCAGCTTTACTGTATGTAACCATGCTTTGCCGTCCATGCACGTTGTAACTGGCTGCTCTCCCACTGTCAAACTGCACTGGCAGTGTTTATGTCCTTTGTACAAGGTATTCCTGTACTTCTCATTATGTGGACATAAATAAAGATTTCAAACGTGTGGCAGTCAGGCTATTCATCATGGTCATGGACAAATGGGGACTGCCCATAAGTTCGACCTCCCGTTAGTCCGACCTACGTGGACGGTTAAGAATGATGCGTGGCGGTTTAAGACTGAGGTTAGGGTTAGCGAACTACATGGCCGGTTAAGACTGATTGTGTGGCCTTGCTCATTCCCTGATGGACTGATCGAGGGTAGCTACTGGGATGTAATTCGGGATTTGGCGCTCCCAATATGTTTGCACAGCTTTTTGAAATCATTATACCCATACCTAACACCACGCCAAAATAAAAGAAAACTAGTCACCAAAAGCCAAATCTTTACAAGTGCGACCCCGGCTATCAATGATTAATTTTAAAATGCATCGCACTGTGTCAATGTTTAAATGTCGGCTACTTACTGTAAACTTCCAAGACCATTCTAGCGAAGCGACGTAATGTGCATGGTCCTGTTCCAATATAGTACGTGTACGTGCAGACAGACACACACTGTAGGAGACAAGCAGTACCTGAGCATTTGCCTGCCGTAGGGGAATGGATGATAGAGACATTCCTTTATGCGAATAATATGTGGCTATTCCCACGCTGTCACGGCCCCATCCTCCGCCCACTCATCAGTGGCTGATTGGTGGCAGTATAAGTTTCCTTTTCACGTACCGGTATGAGGTGCCAAGTTCATAGGCCCATCATATTTTTAACGATCATACAAATATCCCTTGCTAAAACCAGTCTCTTGCCAAACCAAAACAAAGCTTTTGTTTTGCCCACAAATTAAGTCTAGTTGATGGCGAGAAACAAATAACAAGGAAACAAGTCTGCACCATTTCTGAGACATGGGGGTGTGAAGGTTGCGTCATAGTTCCGGTCTAGTGAACAATCTATCATGCAGAATGACCTAAAATGATCAGAGCCGATTACTATGGGCGGATTAGGTTTAAGTATTTTAAAAGATAAAGAAATTATTACTATTGAGGATTGGTTTAGCTCCCGTTTATGCATTTGAACTATTTGGTTCTTTAAACTGGATTTGCATCGTTTGTTTTGATGCCTGCTCCCTTGGCCAGGTCACGCTTGGAAAAGATATTTAGATTTTTAAAAGAGGGATATTGAAACAGACGAGAACAGTAAAATGTAGGCCCTACTGGTACTTTTGATTGGGTGGGCAGGATGAACGTTTACCCCCCCCGCCCGTGATATTCTAAAAATCACACCCGTGTGAAGTGAGTGGTGCAACTCCGTATGGGTGTCCCCGGAAGTTCCAGATGTATGAAAAACATCATTGAAGCTGAGAAGGGCCATGCCAGTGTCTGCTATGGGGATTAATGTGGTTGACACGCACTGTAGGAGGAGAAGATTAGTTCAGATATGTACCAGTACCACTGTCTGCTATTTGCCTGGACCGCTGAGCCACGGCCAAGGCCACCGCAAAGCATTTCTAATCAACATTTTATATCCAGGAATGAATTCAGATTGCAGACATTTCCACTGACTCACAAACCGAGGCTATGCGTTCTTTTGACCCATCTCGTTCAAGGCGCTTTGTACTTTGAAAACTCAGTCCAGCACTTGGGTATTGTTGCCTAGATGATGAAATGTTTGGTTAAGTCATTTCCAGTAAAATATTTTCAATGAAATACAATAATTACAATAGGACAGGAGTCTGCACAGGAGAGGTTTAACCACTTTTGTACTTTGCACGTCATAATTCCAATACTTTTGTAAAATGTGTACGTTTTCACCTATAATGATCTGCTCAAAATAAGGTTAAAATAAGTGGTTAATATGTAGCCTAACTTAAAGCTCACAAAGTAAGCTTGCTGTAGGCACAGCTTGACAGGTAGGTCATTCCATTGTCCTCAAACAGTGATATGTAGTCAAGAACGTTTCTCCATGAATGACTTAGATAAATAATAAAGCAGGCGTTGTCATGTTCTTTTGTTAGATTGTATAGTGATTCTATACTAACATTGCACAGTTAGTAGTTAGGTTTATAAGATAAATTTTGTTAAGATAAATGATCAATATAGCAATGGAGTGTTTGTTCAGGGGTTTCAGATTTTCCTGTAAGACCTAAAGGGTCGAAACGTTTGCATTTTTGCCATTAATAAAGTAAGTCTCTTTGGAGGTCTACATCATCATTTAGAATGATAGGAAAAACCTTTATAGGAAGGGAGAGAAGTTAATGATGACGTCGATTTCTCTCCCTTACTGTAAAAGTTTTCATACTCACTACAGTGACTTCTCTCCATTTCCCTCCATCCTCATACATAGTATAACATACCAACATTTATACTTTTTTTCTATTTATATACCGTATTACTTTATTTGATTATATTTATATATATATATATCTTTTGTGTATGTAAAGTTCACTATTGGTCTGTAATAGTCAGGTGTGCACACCCAGGTGTTTGTAGTATCTCTGCATCATTCTAAATGATGATGTAAAGTGTCAAACAGTCATCCTCAGTTGACCCTGACGAAGGCCCATGTAGGCCCTGTCTTCTTCTGAATACAATTAATGTTCTTCTGCCAGTGCCTTGTGTCTGAGGTACTCCTCCAGACATTGGATGGCAATGACATCCATGTCTACATCAAACTTATTGGCAAAAAGGTGGTGCTGCTCAATTAACCACTTCAGATCACCAGCAGCATATATGCATATTGTCCTAACATGTTTGCCATGGCACATTGGGTACACAGCCCCCAGTTGACCCTCTGATCCCTCATCGGACTCCCACTTCACTAGCCGTGCAATAGCGTTGACATCGGTCATGTCGTACTTGCCGTTTGGCCAGACTGATCCAGGAACATTAGGGATGCGCTGAATGGTGGCCCAGAGATTCTCATCGGGACTGTAGGTGTCTTCAAACCATTTCTTCAGTTCCTGTACACGGTTGTCCTCCAACACACTGTTTACATAGCCCCGGCTAACCACGATGTAGGCGCTTCCTGAGAAGATGGGCAGATTGAAGGGTGGTGGGTCCTTAGCCTCCCCCGTCGCCTTAGATAAATGAGGGGATAAATTAATGACTATGGATCAATTTCTCCTCCAAAAGAGAATGAAAGGCAAAGAACCAATGTCAACGATAAAATCAAAAACACAATATGGAACACAACTTGAAAAACAAACAAGAAAATAAATAAAACAAACATCACACGTGACATGAATGATTACCTGGAGCTCTCCATCTACTATTTGATGAACTTTCTGCCACCTCTGTTTCTTCCGGTCAGGAACGTGTTCAGACTCCAAGCCGTTTCTACCCTTCAGTACCTGCAGGCTCCTCACAATTTCTAGGTTGGTTTTCAGGGGGAAGTCTTGACCACACAGGTTGATAAAATACTTCCAGGTTGTGCTAACGTTGTAGAGATCGGCCATGCAGTTGAGATCGGCCTGTACACGTGACCAGCTAGCGTAGACCACACTCACAGGCTGGCTGACCATGAAGACATTATGGAAACAAGAAGAGATACCCGAGACAGCAGCATGGACTGAAGCCTCTGCCTTCTTGTCCACATGGATGCAGTAAACATTCTGAGGGACGTAGATGGCTCGCAACAGGCGCTCAAAGTTCTGCACCTACAGTATATGAGAAAGGGGGAATTTAATTAAATTCTATTGGCTACCAATATTCACAATTTGTAAATAGGGTGACTATCATTTCAACTGAATTTAATTGATAGCAATATAGTCTTGAAAAGTGCACTCTTAGCCATTCGGAAATGGAACAAGACAAACCTGACACTGCACATCTTGATCACATCATTCCAAAGATCTGTACCAATTTGTGTGAGTATTAGCATAAACTATCAATTATTTTGACTCTGACGAAATGGAACTATAATCGTGTTTGCTGAATAAATCGATCTATAAATGCACCAAGTCTCTGTGTGTACAGTACGTACGTACGTGTGTACGTCTGTATTCCACGTAACTCAAGAACCATTTGCCGCATCGACTTAAAATTCAAAAACATATATGGGCATAAAAGGGACACAGGCATAATAATTGGGCGGGTCATTCATTTCCAACTTGCATCGTTCCAAGTAGGCCAGCGCCACCTCTCTAGTATTTTAGGTCCCTGTGCTCCGGTAGCTTTCCCAGTGGCAATATAAATACATATTTAATATAAATACATATTTAATATAAATACATATTTAGAAAAATATTATACTGTAGATATTATAATACCGGTATGTTTGGAAAGAGTATAATTTTGTATACCTTTTGATGGAGAACAATAGAAAAGGCTAGGGGGAAGTCCTTCTCTTCCTGGCTTAGAGGGAACGTCAAATACTTCCTTCTAAGCTTGAACATCCTGAAATGTGGTGAAAGATGGGGGTTACATGGTACAAACATGGTATATCAAATATTGAAATATAGATAAGTTTGGTTTACAAAACGATACCTGCAGTCCTGGGTGGCATTAATATAATACTCATCAGGGATCTGGACAGTCCTCTTGAAGTCTTTAGTGATTAACAATAGCTCAGCCTTCTGCAGTGTCTCTGTGTCTCCTTCCAGGATTGAGGAGCATTTAACGTCATCTTCAGGGCTCCCATCAGCAGCTGTGTATTCCAACCAGGTAGAACTGCGGTTGCTAGCATTCCAGCTCTTCTCTGAGACGTTATGCATTAAAAGCAGATACACCATCATCAGGATGACAGTGGAAATTAGCCCGCAGAGATACCTTCTAGTATACTGGTATGCCATCTATGGAAAGAATTTCACTTGCAACAATCAATATGTAAGACCTCAGATTTACACTGCTCAGTGAGTCATAATCAAGTTACAGTCCATCAAAATCAATAAAATAAGAAATCCATGTGTTCTCTTGTCATATATGCTATATCTGTTGAAGATGTTTCATCTTAAGGTCCACAAATGCAGGTGGCTGGTCTCTTATGTCAGAAGTTATTAGTCCTGAAAGTAAGAAAGAAAATGCAATAAATACATTCATCCTTGCTACAGATAACATTGTCATTCATAGCTGGGGACGAACTCGTACGAAATCACCACGATTTGGCTTTTGGCGACTAGTTTTTGAATTTTGGCGTGGTTTTGGGTATGGGTATAAGGTTTTCAAAAAGCTGTGCAAATATTAGATACGTATAGCTATGGTTGTAAACCAATATAATTGATAAAATAGATATTCAGAGTTTTCTGGTTGAAACCATCCGAAGGGGCTAGTGACAGGGGGCTTAGGGGTAGAGTGACCAGATGGTCACCGAAAGGTTCCCAGTTCGAACCCGGGCTCCCCCAGAGTTAGTGTCGAAGTGTCCTTGAGCAAGACACTGAACCCCTAATTGCTCCTGATGTGCAGGTTGGTGCCTTGCATGGTTTCCCCCGGCATCGGTGTGTGAACGTGCGAGTCAATGGGTGAATGTAATGCACATCTATGTAAAGCACCTTGGATAAAGGCGCTATATAAATGCACTATTTACCATTTGTGACAGGCAGCACACAATGTCATTACTCGTGTTCGTCTAATGTCTTGTATTTTATTTAGTCCTACAAGCTGACAACAGGTAATAAACCTGGAAACTAAGGAATAAACAGTATTGCAATTATTGCATTGTGTATTCTTTTGAATACACAATGCAATAATTAACAGTACATTATGTTATTGCAATATATTTTTACAATATAACTGCTGAATATAAATGCAAACATTATTTCACAGCTCCTCTCACTACAGATACAGACTTCATTATAAATATATACTCCTTGAACATGTAATATATATATCTACACATGATGTACATTGAAATATATATAAAGTAAACAGTGCAACAGTTTCTTTAACTGCTACTACAGCAGAGCTCAGCAGACTGGAAATAACTAGCATTAACTACATTACCCAGAATGCATTGCACTCAAAATAACTAGCATTGTTTAACTACAGTGCCGGTTCTAGGAGTGGCCCTATGCAGGCACGGATTGGACGGTCTGCCAATTCTGCCCAGCCAGAAGGGGCGGGGCAGGGTGGGGCCGGTCGAGCGCCCAGAAATAAATAGATAAATAAAATCCCTCGCAAAAAACAAACAAACCTAGAAACAAAATTTCAAGAAATTTTACTGGGTGCCTGAAGCTCGCCAAGTCTGTGCAGCATTTGAGCCACGGACCACCATTTGATGACATTTAGCCTCTCAGAAGGATCCATTGTGTTACATGTGAGCCAGGTCTCTCCATTGACTTTCAATGGGGTAATTTGTCTAAGTTTATTGGGAATGTTAGCATTGCTAGCATGCTAATGCTATCATGTTAATATGCTAACATGCTAATACTAACATGCTATCATGCTAATATGCTAACATGCTAATGCTAACATGCTAAGATGTCTGAGCTGTAAGGGTCCATTTGGTTTCGTTCAGGGGGGGGCGTCCCGGTTTCGGCGAGCCGCCCCGCGTCTGAGACGGTTGAGAAATGACAAAGTTACATGTTTCCCGGATATTCTCCATTGACTTTCAATGTGTGTGTGTGTGTGTGTGTTTGTGTGCACATGTGTGCATGTGCGTGCATGTGCGTTTGTGTGTGCGCGTGTGTGAGAGGTGGTCAACATGGAGCAAGTTTCAAGACTGTAGCATGTTGCAAACAAAAGTTATAGCTGTTTAAAGGCCAGCCAATAGGAATACAGAGGGGCGGGGCTTAAGCAATTAAGCCATTACAGCTTGTTCCTCTTGATGGTCTACGTCCATGTACCAAAGTTTGAGGCTGTAGCATGTTGTAAACAATAGTTAGAGCTGTGTAAAGGCCAGCCAATAGGACGACAGAGGGGCGGGGCTTAAGCAATTAAACATTTACAGCGTGCTCCTATTGGTGGTCCAAGTCCATGGAGCAAGTTTCAAGACTGTAGCATGTTGCAAACAAAAGTTATAGCTGTGCAAAGGCCAGCCAATAGGAATACAGAGGGGCGGGGCTTAAGCAATTAAGCCATTACAGCTTGTTCCTCTTGATGGTCTACGTCCATGTACCAAAGTTTGAGGCTGTAGCATGTTGTAAACAATAGTTAGAGCTGTGTAAAGGCCAGCCAATAGGAAGACAGAGGGGCGGGGCTTAAGCAATTAAACATTTACAGCGTGCTCCTATTGGTGGTCCAAGTCCATGGAGCAAGTTTCAAGACTGTAGCATGTTGCAAACAAAAGTTATAGCTGTTTAAAGGCTAGCCAATAGGAATACAGAGGGGCGGGGCTTAAGTAATTAAGCCATTACAGCGTGCTCCTATTGGTGGTCCAAGTCCATGGAGCAAGTTTCAAGACTGTAGCATGTTGCAAACAAAAGTTATAGCTGTGCAAAGGCCAGCCAATAGGAATACAGAGGGGCGGGGCTTAAGCAATTAAGCCATTACAGCGTGCTCCTATTGGTGGTCCAAGTCCATGGAGCAAGTTTCAAGACTGTAGCATGTTGCAAACAAAAGTTATAGCTGTGTTAAGGCCAGCCAATAGGAAGAGAGGGTTTGTGTGTTGGTGTGTGTGTGTGTGTGTGTGTGTGTGTGTGTGTGTGTGTGTGTGTGTGTGTGTGTGTGTGTGTGTGTGTGTCCATTTGGTTTCTCTCAGGGGGGCGGCCCGGTTCCGGCGAGCCACCCCGCATCTGAAACGGTTGAGAAATGACAGAGTTACGTGTTTCCCCAATTTTCTTCATTGACTTTCAATGTGTGTGTGTGTGCGTGCACATGTGTGCATGTGCGTGCGTGTGCGTTTGTGTGCGCGCGTGTGTGAAGGGTGAATCATTAACAATGTATCAATTTCAGCTGGGCTAGTCTATGCAAATGCCACCACTATTGAAAGTTAACCCATTCTGAACGGGAACCCCTTTTTTTTGTTATGCTGAATTTGTTCAGATATACGGTCCGAACAAATTGCTCTAGCGCAAAAAGTAAAAGTCGAATGCGATTTTTGTTTTTGCCGTGAGTGACCCGAGACATTGAGGTACGCCGTGTGCGATCGTGGTATTGGTACGATAAAAAACGTGGTTATAAGAGCGAGTTAAGAAATTGTGTTTGTGATGAAAAAATTGCTGACTCATTCAGGCAGTTAACATGGCGTCTTATGACACATTATGATGGTACACCTGTCGCTTTCAGGGCTGTAGTTCACATACCGTATGAATCTGGGCTGTGGTTGTGACATTGGGGGAAAGAGGACGAGTGTGGCTACAGAATTACCGAAACCCATGTGTGTAAAGTTAATATTTTGGCCGTGAGGACGATTTGTTCGGAGAATTTCGCTACAGTTTTGACACTGGCTGCTCACTCTGACCCGGTCTCTCTCTGGGCGTGAGACACTCTAAGTCGAGATTTTTGCTCAGACCACACACACTTTGAACTGCGATAGCGGGCAAACCGTGCAACGTATTCGAATTCCGTCTCAACCAGGACAAAGTCGATGGCCTCCTGTGCTGTTTGACGTTTAAATCGTGTGTCTACGTAACAGTGTGCAAGAGCAATGTGGCTCCAAAGTAACGTGTCGTTTTCTGTTTTTACCCGCGTTTCCCCATTGACTTTGCATGGGGCATTTTTCGCGTCGTTTATTGCGAATTACGTCGGCACGGTAACTCGAATCGGAAAGAAAAGCACAAGCACACCATTCCCGGCCGAGCCGCACGTTTCGATGTATATATTGTGGGGCTTTGGTAAACCGTGCGGCCGGCCATAGACGTCAAAGTTTCGTGTCTTGAATACGATTATTAAGTATTGGTTTCGGATTTCAACCTGTGTTTCTGCCATTGCATGGCAGGCACCCAGAAAAAAAACACATACCGGCCACCGGCTCTATTAGAGAATTGGGCCGGCCCGGTCCATAGGGGGGTTAAAGTGATTTTGCCATTGGTTGAAGGGAAGCAGAGACCCCCACCGGCCGCTAATGTGGTTGTGGTTTGCTCCATCTGGGCCGTCTGACTGACGTAAGCCTTGTTCTAGTTCTACCAGCAGGGGCCTATTTCACGAAACTTGGATTAGAGATTAAGCCGGGCTTTAACACATATCCTGGCTTAATATATCCTGGATCAGTGCTTAACCGGTTTCATGAAAGCTGGTTGATCTTGCCAGATTAACTTAACCAGTTAACCTGGATATGTTGAGGCTTGATTCGGTTTCATGAAAGGGATGCTACATAAATTACCATGGGAATTTATGCTTTGGACTTAGCCTGCTCCGGACCAGGCTAACAGCCAGGTTTAACCTAATCCTGATGTCTTTACTGTTCATTAAGCAGTCAAACTGATCACAAACCAATGATGTTTTCCAGATTTATTCAATTATTATGGGTTTATGTTGCCTTATTTGTATCGGTCTGCATTAAAGGACTAATTTAAGCACTATATAAAATCAAATAACCAAAATATATAGGCTGCACAACATCATGACAGCTTGTGAGCTTGTAGATCAGCTGCTTTTGGTGAATGTTCCCCATGAATAGGTTTGCTGTCGTGCAAGTGCACGGTTAAGAATAATTATTATATTATATTATTATTATTATTCTTTGTAAAAGTGAAAACCACTAAATATTACCATTACTCATTGTTTTACAACATATTGTAACGTTTCACCCACTACTAGTCCTACATACTTTCACCTAGAAACCCCATTCAAACCTATTTAGGTTCATCCTACGGTGGACATGTGTGCCTGAAAAGGAATCTTTGAAATGTTTCATAGTTTTAGAAATATAGTGCTTTCAAATTTGAGACATTTATAGGCAGATAGTGGCACTTCAAAAAATCACTTTCACCTAGAAACTCCATTCACACTTTGTAAAATTCAGCTTACTGTGGAAACACATGCTGGAACTTTTTACTTTGAAATGTTTTGTAGTTTCTGAGTTATTTAACTTAAACGCCCAATGCATTCTCAATGGCAATAGCACAAACTTTGGCATGCTAAATGAACCCATGAACCTATGAACCTCACCAGTCTGGCCCCTGTCTGGAAAACAACCCCCTTCCCCAAAGGTATAGCTCCCTCAGAGGAGGGAGTTATGGCCAAATATCACAATGCGACAATATCATTATGCTTACAATATTAAGAATTCTGTTTTAAGTTAATAGTAGTGGTAAAATGTAAACTATATTTTTGGGGTAGTTAATCATTCAGTCTATCCACTATTGAGAGTATGTTCTCTCTTTAATTACAGCAGCAGTATTTATTTTAGAAGCTTAAATCCTTGTATCAGTTGGTCTTGAATAGATTAGTAAAGATAATGAGATATACAGAAGGGGGCTGTAATGCAACTATTAAGGATGCAAACTGCCTTAATACCCCATGAAGAAGAAGGATCAGTAAATCTTTGATCCACAGAATGGGTCTAGAGATAACAAGCCAGACTGTCTATTAAGCCAGGCTTGCTGATCCCGGCTCGCCAAATCCGCCAATTCTGAGCCTCGCTTGGCTTTAGTGGAACGGAATAAACCAGGCTGTAAAGATCAGGATTTAAAAAGCCTGGCTTTGGCCTATATCCTGGATTAGTTAATCCAAGATTCGTGAAATAGGCCCCGTTCTACTGTATCAAACCAAAACTATTTGTTTTGGTATGGTTACGGCAGGAAGCCGCTCAATTTGGAGCCGGCTTTGTTTCCTTTATCCATGATTTATGTCTGCTGGCCTGTGTCCAACATGTCAGCTGTACTGTATGTAACGATGCTTTGCCGTCCATGCACCGTCCTTGTAACTGGCTGCTCTCCCACTGTCAAACTGCACTGGCAGTGTTTATGTCCTTTGTACAAGGTATTCCTGTACTTCTCATTATGTGGACATAAATAAAGATTTCAAACGTGTGGCAGTCAGGCTATTCATCATGGTCATGGACAAATGGGGACTGCCCATAAGTTCGACCTCCCGTTAGTCCGACCTACGTGGACGGTTTTACCCTCTAAGACCCAGCGTTGCTTTTTAGCAACAATTTTATTTTAATTAATTACTAATATTTTTTTTTTTTCTGTTATTTTTTCAACTAAACGTCATCAGTGATGTTCATTGCAATGCCATTTCAATGCCATTGGTCATGATATTTGCATATAAACACCCCCCACAGAGGCTGAAATTCACACAAATAAAAAATGTTTGAACATTTTTTAATTTAAGACTTTTGACCTTTACCCTAATAAAAGTAAGTAAAATAATTGTAATATATGTTTTTTTGTGATCATTAGAATGTCTAGAACATGTTTTATTCATTATTGTGAAAGATATCCCCCAAATGTAAATTATTAATTTATTATATTATTATATAATTATTATAATTCTTTCATCAAACTTTATTTTTTTTAACATCTTTTTTAGTCTTAGTCCTAGTAGTACAAAGTAGTAGTAAGGTTGAAATCTATTTTTTTGCAAGTAGAAATTAATGCGGGTGTTAGAGGGTTAAGAATGATGCGTGGCGGTTTAAGACTGAGGTTAGGGTCGGCTCATTCCCTGATGGACTGATCGAGGGTAGCTACTGGGATGTAGTCGGGATTTGGCGCTCCCAATATGTTTGCACAGCTTTTTGAAATCATTATACCCATACCTAACACCACGCCAAAAAAAAAAAAAAAAATAGTCACCAAAAGCCAAATCTTTACAAGTGCGACCCCGGCTATCAATGATTAATTTAAAATGCATCGCACTGTGTCAATGTTTAAATGTCGGCTATACTTACTGTAAACTTCCAAGACCATTCTAGCGAAGCGACGTAATGTGCATGGTCCTGTTCCAATATAGTAGATATAGGCATGTGCAGACAGACACACACACTGTAGGAGACAAGCAGTATGTAATGGAATGGATGGATGATAGAGACATTCCTTTATGCGAATAATATGTGGCAGGATGAGCCTGAGTTCCCACGCTGTCACGGCCCCATCCTCCGCCCACTCATCTGATTGGCTGATTGGTGGCAGTATAAGTTTCCTTTTCACGTCCCTGAGGTGCCCAGTTCGGGGTCGTCCCCATGTTCCCTCAGCCCTATGTTCCCTCAGCCCTATGTTGTCCCATTCCAAAACAGACCCTATGTTCCCTCAGCCCTATGTTGTCCCATTCCAAAACAGACCCTATGTTCCCTCAGCCCTATGTTGTCCCATTCCAAAACAGACCCTATGTTCCCTCAGCCCTATGTTCCCTCAATCCGATAAGTGTAATAAATGTAATAGTGTAACTAGACAATTCGCAATTTAAAAAGATTGCAGAGTGTGGTTGCCGCAGTGGCTTACATATACCCCTCCCACTAATATTGCCAGCCTATTACAATTTCAAGTCACACCTTAGATCATGTGTAATTGGGAGGGGATTTAACCCCCAAAATTCATGTTTTTGCGACAAACGGTTACATTTTAGAACTTGGTTGATTGAACCACCCCGGACATGTGATTCAAATGTGGGATGGATTGTACATTCCGTTTGTGATTTATGGCATTTTTTGTGACATAGGCCCCTTCTACTAACTTCGGAAGACGATTACGGCCGAACGATACGCACTACCTTCATTCTATTCTGGTTTTCAATCTTTGTACGTGTGGCCTTAAGAGGCATGTGGGGGTGAGAGAGTGAAAGGGCGGGGGACCTAAAACACTTTCAGAGTAGCCTGGGCACCATTTCATTTCGGTATGAGCCGGATGATATGCCTACGTCACGTTGTATGCAGCTTCCCAAACAGGATGTACCCAAAATAATCCCCCCTCCCCCGCGATCAAAATGTTAGTTCCCCCCCGACTTTACTCGCCAGTTGCCATTGTGCCGCAATCTCTAAAAAGCACTCACATTTATATTTATTTTGTATTTTAAAATTCAACGAAACTAAAGTACGCCGCATCAGAAGCATATTAATTGGTAGGAACTAACATTTTGATCGCGGGGGAGGGGGAATTATTTTGGGTACATCCTGTTTGGGAAGCTGCCTACAACGTGACGTAGGCATATCATCCGGCCCCGGACTTTTGGAACAGAGACCAGGCTTTCCTCCGAGGCGGTGGAAAGCCTGGTGATGCGAGGTTACTTTCAGAGAGGTAACATCACAGAGGGCCAGTCAGAGAACAGTATCAATACCCAGTGGAGTTCCACTGAGCTGGGCTGAATGTCTGCGTTATGTCCAAGACGGAGGTTGCGTGTTTGCACATGCGTCCACGTGCGTGTGATAGACAGTGGCGTAAAGAAACTACGTACATGGACTCAAGTACTGTACTTAAGTACAATTTTGAGGTATTTGTGTTTTACATGAGTATTTCCAAGGTACTAGTTACTTTGGTAGATATGTTATTACAAAACATACATTAACCACTTCAGCCCTATATACATTTTGGCCATTTGAAAGCAGCCAATCTGCCAATAGTACATTTTGATACCAATACATTCGTACTTTTACTCAGACTTAAAACATGTCAGTACTTTTACCCACCACTCACTGGTGCGTGTGTTTGTATGTGCGCACGCGTGCGTGCGTGCGTGCGAGAGAGACGGGGAGAGAGAGAGAGAGAGGATTATGTGTGCATGTGTTAAGAGGATGTAGGTGAGGTTCTGTCTAAATGTTTCTGTTTTCTCTCGTCTCCCGGTGTGGAGGAGCCACGGCTTGGAGCGACAGAAGGTAAAATAAACAGAGCAGCAGACTGACTTCCCCCGGAACGGAACACAGGCCCAATCCCCACAAGAACCCTGGGAATGCCTGCTACCGCTCTCACCACATCCTGGAAAACGCTCCGTCGACCGAACCCATACTATATATCCACAGGACTATGGCAAGAGAGAAAGAGTGTTTTTGGGGTGGAGAGAGGGAGCAACGGCAAGGTGAGAGAGGCGGACAATTATCCATGGCTTCATTTGTCACGGTACGAAGACATTACTAGGTGTCTGTCACAAATCAATTCTACCAGCGGTTTTCAAAGTTGGGTCCGGGGAACTCTTCATCAGTCTGTCCTGATTTTAAACAAAAATCGTTAAACCAAAGGATATGTTCATGTTCTTGTCTCTTATTATGATTTCTGTCCTGTAATGTCTATCGTTTTGCAATGTATTGTGTCTGTGTCTTGTCTGTATCTTGAATCGGTGATGTCATGGACACAAATCAAATTTCAGTACAAAGCTGACAATAAAAGACCATATCGTAACTCAGAGTTTACAAATGGAACCAGATTTTACAAAAAGAAGTGTGGGTCCCAGAGATAGAAATGTGGGGGTTCATAGCCTATTGCATGTCAAACTGGGGGTCCTTGAAATTAAAATGGTTGAGAATCACTGCTAGAGCCGTAACAATCTTCTCTTACGGGGGGTCCGCAGGCTTGTAAGTCTCAATGTGGGGGTCCTTGACTTGAGAACCACTGAGTTATACAGTACGTTACAACAGTCTTCCTTACCTGATATTCGAATCTTGAACTTCCCGCTCTGGCCAAAGCCGCCCTCGATGACACCGGCCTCGCCCGTCGACAACGTGACCTTCAACCCAACGAACAGCTGCATGTTGGTCTCTTTCTTGAACAGGCTTCGACCAATGGCGGTGTAATCGTCAGTCACCTGAACGTAAAATGGAAGATATCTGTTTTTGTTAAACCTCATGAACTGTGCACACGTAAACACGGAAAACCCCCATTAATGCAAGCAATACAAGAAAATATGCGAGGGGTTCATCTCATTACAACAACAGTTCAAGGTTCCTTCAGCATAGAGGGCTCAGTGTGCGTCTATATGAGATTCACGTTCTATCCTCTAATCTCTCTAGACTCTGTGGGTCTCCATGCTTCCACCGTGTCTGCTGAGGAGGATGACTTGACCTGACTAACCCCTACCATCATCATCCGTCTGTCTGTCT
Source organism: Protomyctophum bolini (assembly GCF_963924005.1). Taxonomy (NCBI): domain Eukaryota; kingdom Metazoa; phylum Chordata; class Actinopteri; order Myctophiformes; family Myctophidae; genus Protomyctophum; species Protomyctophum bolini. The sequence goes on from NC_137867.1 coordinate 4,492,315, forward strand.
CACTCTCTTCAATGACCATCCTTCCTTCCAAAGGTTTGCGGTGCTCATTTGTGTTGTCCTCTTATCTCCTCATCGCCAAGTTGCACTCACCTGCGCGCCACTGATCTGATAAAGGGAGGGCACCGCTCTGTCTGCGGCTCACGCATTCTTTCTCTACCTTTCTTAAGCCCATCGCACACCGTCTGCGACCGTCTGCGGCGCGTTGCTGCGCGGCGCCGCCTGGAAAATAGAACTGTGTTCTATCGGCGCGCCGGGCGGCGCGGCGCGGCGGACGGAGCCGGTGTGCGATAGGTTCATTGAAAATAATGGAGGCGGTTGTGTCCGGCGCGCAGCGCCGCGCGGCGGACACAGCCGGTGTGTGGTGGGCTTTACTTTCTTACCTAACCCCCCCCCCCCATTCAGTCATGTGTACATGTGGCCCTGGCATCCGTCGAGTGTGACGGATGGACTGATAAAACGCGGTCGGTCGGGTGTGTGCGTGTCTGACAGACTCCGTGAGGTATGATGATGACTGGACGGTGCATCATCACACAGACCGTATCTCAACTATGTCACATATGTGCCCTCTCTCTCTCTCCAGAGACACGAGGAGTTCAAAGTGTGACTTCCTCTCAAGCTGGCAAGTGGAACGAGACCGATGTTACGACATCACATGACCCGCGTCTGACCTCTGGCACGCGCGGTTCAACTCCGGCATCGTTAGCCCTGCATAATCTGTGCCATTTGGCTGATTTCGGATTATGCCTCCGGGGTATGGGGTTTTCCGAACAATGCAAGTTGTAACACAATTCAAAATAGAGCCATACGGTCATTTCTTGGAGTTCATAAGCTCACGCCTATCTTGGCTATTAGCGGCGATATGGGAAGGATGCCCGCAGACACAAAGGGGAGATGTTGAGGCTTTGGAATAGACTTGTTAATATGTCCGATGACAGACTGACCAAAAAGATTTTTAACTGGGACATTTCTAATGGTTACCCCTGGGCAAATGAAGTAAAGTCTTTGTTCTTTAAGAATAATTCATAATTTATTTATTTAAATAGACTACGCTGTAATATTCATGAAATACAGAACTGTATGTTCCTTGGGTATAAGGAGAGTTGGGCTGTTGAATTATGGTATAAACCAAAACTAAGAACATATCGTCTTATTAAAAATAATTATGGCCCTGATCCTTATGTTACACAAAATATATCCAAAAGTCAGAGATCTTTTTGTGCACAGCTGCATTCTGGGACCTTACCATTAGCTTTAGAAACGGGTAGATTCATTGGTACTCCTAAGACATAAGACGTAAAATGACAACCATCTGTGCTGACTTTTTCTGGTTGGAGGACTATGAAAAACTGGAATTTTGTTTTAGGAAAGGTACTTTTGCTTTGGCAGACCTTTTATGCAGGGCGTGGGAAATAAGGCAGAATGTTTTGTTTGTGTAAAAGAAAAAAGGGAATAACAACAAAACAAACCTGTTTCTTGTACACAATGCAATAATTGAAGCAATGATATGGTGTGTCCTGTAAGTCCATGTGGGCTGCCGGGCGCCCACATGGAAAGAAATCTACCTATCTATCTATACCCATGCTTCCTGCATTGTTCATGAGGCAGGGTGCCACATACTGTACGTGTGTGTGTGTGTGTGTGTGTGTGTGTGTGTGTGTGTGTGTGCTCAGTCAGAGAGGCACGCTCTGCTGCCACCGGCGATGACAAACATCCTAACAATTAAACATGGAGACTGAGAGAGAGTGCAAGAAGTGGGTGAACAACACTGTAAGAAAAGCTCGTCTTTTGATGGGAATATTCCCTATTATATCATTGTATCGTTCCCAATTCCCCCCGATAGCCGAGGAGGGGCCTATGAGTACAGGGATTTTCCCCGTAATTTGCGGACATGCGCACATTGGTGTAAAAAAAGCCTGAAGTCGGCCATTAAAGAATCTCTCCGCCCGCACTTTTAGAAATAGGACAGGTCAGGCTGCTGCTGCATGTGTGTTACCTTTGGACTGGAACCTCCTCGCTTCTTTTGGTAAAAAGTTTGGTTGGTACGTTAATTACATTAGTTAATTTATGACATTTATTTATTTATCTCTTGTGTGTAACTTGAACTTCTTTCTGGCCCCAGTTGGCAAGTGCCCAGTTTTCCCGCGTCAAAAGTTGGACACAAGTGTTTTATTTAAAAAAAAAATATGGGTTCAGATTATATTTAGCATTTATTATATTTTCGGGTTTGTCGCGTCCGTTCATGAATGACCATATTTACTTCTGCTTATGCGCTAGCTTAATTTCCTCCCCCCCCCCATAGCTTAGTTGTTGCACTGGTTAGCTCTTTTAGCTACGACCGGAGCTATTGTAACCTCAATTCGCGCTAGCAAGGAGTCTCTACACCCAGACTTGGCTTACCAACAGAGGTATAACTATTTGATTATATTTAGATACCTTATATTGTGTGTGTGTGTGTGTGTGTGTGTGTGTGTGTGTGTGTGTGTGTGTGTGTGTGTTTTAATGGCATAGAAGGCTGTGGTTTAGCTAGGCTAGGCCGCTAGCCAAGACAACAGCATCACCCCTCGATGCTAGCTGTTGGTTAGCTCTTTTCGTGGTGTTCACATTAGGATAAACGTAGCAGCTATACGTTGCCTGCCCGTTCAATTTTCTATGGGCTAAAGCTTGTATTATATTTGCAGGTGTGTGACTGTGTGTGTGTGTGTGTGTCCGTGCTATAATGCACATTTAATGGGTTAGACGTTAGAACGTGTCCGGTGGTGGTTGCATCATTCATCATCATCATACTGCTACATCATACTGCGTCATACTGCTCATTGTCTGCACCAATCGCTCTCACTTTTCACACAGGCATTGACCATAATAATATGGAGATCTTAACTAAACCCTTTTCCCAATTTAACAAATTATGAATTAATAATGAATTTATTAGTGAATTAAATTGCGAAAACCACCCAGGGTGCAGTACCTCCCGCTGGCCACAACGTAGATATATATTATATTATTCAATAGCCTTGCTGCTCATGTTACACAAGTAGTGTAGTGTAGTGTCTGTACAAATAAATAATACTGTAAATACTGTACAACAAGTGCTAATTAAATGTTTGCAGCAGAATATACAGTACTAGAGTAGTTCCCTTTTTATTATTTTTTCCCAAGGGATTTTGTAGCTATTTGGGTCAAATTTTGCTTTTGAAGATAAGGGAATTGAAATAACTACTGGTTCTGTCTGCTGGCAGATGGGGTCACCTCTGATTATTTTCTGATTTTGTCTCATCTTTCACCTCAACATGTTGGCTTGTAATATTTGTGGTTTTAACTGTGTATCTTCGGCAGATTACCTGAAACACTGCAGATCACACAGGAATATGAATAATGTGTTTTTTTCATGTGGCCATAAGGACTGTAGACGGAGGTTCTCCAGTTACAAAAGCTTTTCTGTTCATATGTCACGAACACATCCAGATACAAAGAGCAGACAAACATGGAACCGTAATGTGTCAGTACAGTTGAAGTGTTAATTTAATTTCTGCAGAATATGGAGAGCTTAAAAGTCTTCTCTCTCACTTGGGTAGTCACGTATCTGAGGGTCTGACTGTAACGTGTCCCTTTGATGGATGTTCCACAACGTGTCATAAAAAGTCTTCTTTTTCATCTCATATTTCGAGGTATCATAGAGGGTGGGATGTTACCAAGATCGCTCCTGTTCATTTATGTGAAGTTGCAGACCATGTATTGCCAGGAGAAGGATCAAATGTTGTACAGGCTGAAGTAATTGTTGACGATGCAGAACACGTTGACAATTTGGATGATCAAGTGAAAGACGGCTACACAGAGAGTTTAGCTCAGTTTTTCTTAGGATTGCAGGCAAAGTATTTAGTTCCAGCCTCCACAATTACTGAGATAGCAAGTGAGATGAAAACATTAAACGCTATTCATCAGGAATATACTATGGATGTGTTAGCGCGTGAGCTTGAACAGTATGACGTTCCAAGAGCGACATTCACATGTCTTGGAAATAGTGTATATGAGCAGAGCCCTATTCACAAGGCATTGCATGAAGATGGTCCTTTAACTACACACCACAGAAGGCTGCAATATTACAAGACCCACTATAATTATGTTGAGCCTCTTCAAGTCAGTCTTGGGTACAAAGAGGGGCAGCAGAGGCACTACCATTACATTCCTATTTTGGAAAGCCTCGGAGCAATTCTGAAACAGCAAGGTGCAGCTCAATTCAATAATTATCCTCATGTGGAACTGGAAGATGATATCCTCTGTGATGTTACTGATGGGTGGGCCTTTAAATCAAATGCCATGTTTTCAACAGACACAGACACTTTAAAGGTCCTCTTATTCCAGGATGCGTTTGAGGTAGCCAATCCACTTGGATCTGCCAAGACAAAGCACAAAGTATTAGCTGTCTACTATACCTTGGCCAATTTCCCTCCATGTCAGCGGTCAACTATTGATCAAATACAGTTGGCACTACTCTGCCTAGAGAAAGACATTAAATATTTTGGAGTCAATGAGATTTTCAGTAAGCTTGTGTCAGACTTGTCTAAGCTGGAGGAAAACGGCATACCATTTAATGGACAGATGTATAAAGGTACTGTAGCATGCATACTGGGAGATAATCTGGGCTCCCACATGATTGGAGGTTTTACAGAAAATTTCAGCTCTGCTGAATATTTCTGTAGATACTGTCTAGCGACAAGAGATGAATTCCGGTCTAACCCTCTCACAGTTTTCACTCATAGAAATCCGGCTAATTATAATGAGACAGTGCAGTTTCTGGAAAGTCACCCTGAGGTCCCAATGCATCACGGTATTAAAGGTGACAGTGTTTTCAACAAACTGTCTAACTTTCACGTATGTCAGCCAGGATTGCCACCCTGTCTTGCACATGATCTGTTTGAAGGTGTGGTTGACTTTGATTTAGCTATGTGTTTGCAAGTCTTAATCAAAAAAGAAAAGTGGTTCAGTTATGAGGTCCTTAATAATCGACTCAAATCATTTCCTGGTGAAAGCAAAAACAAGCCATATGCTATTAGCATTACAGGAAAAAAGCTTGGTGGCCAGGCAGCCCAAAACAGGTGGCTTTTGAGATTCTTGCCTATTTTACTGCATGACAGAATTAAAGATGCCGGCAATGCACTATGGGGCATGGTGCTTCTTCTGAGGGAGCTAGTTGAATATGTCTGTGCACCTCGCCTTACAGAGCCACAGATTGCTTATATGAAGGGGCAGATCCAACAATATGTTGAAATGAGGAAAGAGTTATTCCCACTAGTAAGACTTAGACCGAAGCATCACTATCTGCTTCACTATGCTGACTTGAGTTTACATTTTGGCCCACTCATACATACTTGGACCATGCGTTTCGAATCTAAGCATTCATATTTTAAAAGGTGTATTAGGTCATCTAAAAACTTCAAAAATGTAACCAAGTCACTTGCTGATAGACATCAGTTGTTTCAGGCTTATCAGGCTTGTGGTAGTTTATTTAGCCCTCAGGTTCAACTTTCAGAGTCCACCAAGTTCTATCCTGAGCTCTATGATCAAAGCATAAGAACAGCAGTTGACAAATTCGGAATTAACTCAAGTAACGCAGTTGTCACAGAGAAGGTCCAGGTTAAAGGCACGTCATATGAAAATGGTATGCTTGTTGTGCTGAGATATACTAAAGGACAACTACAGTTGGGACACATAGCGAGCATTATTATAAAAAATGAAACCACTGTCCTACTTTTGCTACGGGGGAAAACGGCCAGCTGGGTTCCTGAGCTTGGAGTCTATGAAGTTGATGAAAATGATTCTGATTTGTTCATCTGTGAAAATCTGGAAAAACTTACAGAATATTATCCACTTTTTTCATACCAGAGAGGCGAGAGGTTGCTCATTCCTCTGAAACACATGCCAGCATGGACCCTGTAAAGCAGTTGGTTAAGAACGCCATACCGGCACTTTGTAGTGATAAATTGGATGCAGTCCTAGCCAGATTAGAGGAATTAGGAGTTGCATCTGTGGATGACCTCATCGATGTGCAAGCCTCGGACCTTGAGAACACTCTGTCTGTCATTCAGTGCAGAAGACTCGTCCGCGCTTTCCAAGCTGGTAAGTTTTTCTCCAGCACACATTAGTACGCAAGTTACAAAATTGATGTCTGTATAATCTAGTATTTTGCAAACTTTAATTTAAGAACCGCATACGGTGTCCAAATGAAACCAAATGGATTCCATTTGTACACATTCAGAGTTGCGGGTCCATTTGGTTCCATATGTACACTGATTTACAGACCTGCATGTAAGGTCATTTGGTTCCATATTATGTAGGCCTACAGTTACAGACCTGTAAGGGTCCATTTGGTTCCATGTGTACACTCTCGGAGTACAAATGGACCCTTACAGGTCTGTATATTTAAAGGGTCCATTTGGTTCTATTTGTACACAAATGGCAAATTCACACTTTGTTGGCTTGTGACACATTCTGGGTTATGTGTTCTTAATTTAATGCAAATCTCAATTTCCGATCTGGGGATCACTATTGGTCCAAATTAACCTTTTTTGCCTTTAACTCTGACCCTTAGACCTTTAACTCATTTAGACCTGAGCACACGTCTCTGTCACTGTATAGCTTTTAACCATTATTTTAAACTTTAGGTTTTGGGAAAATAGCAGATCTACAAGCTCATAGCACGGCCCTGAGTGCGGCGCTGCGAGCTTGTAGATCTGCTATTTTCACGTTTTTATTTGATTCTTGGGGTGTCCCTGGAACAACTCATTTTCAGATAGGGGTCCACGGTCAAATACAGATAGTTCTGTGGGTCCTTAACATGAAACGGTTTGAGCACCACTGATATGTTTTTCAGAAAACTGTCAGGATTTGGAAGACATTTTGTAGAATCTGGGCTCAGGTCTTAATTGGTTATGGACCCATTTGTGCCCCTGGTGTTCCCCAACCGGACTCTGAGAACCAGCATATTAATGGTAACATTGATGAGGTGGTTTTGTTATCCATAGATTCACAAGCTTCAACACCCTTCACAAGCCCTGGCCCAACATCTGTACCTCTGCCACAGAGAGACCTGCCGGTCCTGCCCCCAACACCACCTGAGACGACACCAGCAGGCTCCCCATCCTGTCAGACATATTCTGTGCCATGGCACAAAATGCCCTCCACGATCATGGAGTCCTTCACTTCAAAGAAATGGGTACCGACGAAGAAAAGACATGACATGATTCGGTTGCTTGTGGATGATGTCGTCTGTACACATCATGGACAGAGACCTAGTAGATCGCAGCTGCGTGATGTCGCCCAGCAGATGATTGATAAATATCCTCTCTCCTTCCAAGAGACGGAGCCATTTGGAAATAAGCCGTTTGCGTCAGACGGTTGTTCAGTTCTCTTTCAACAGCTAGAAAACAGAGTTGAAAATATGAAGAGAGATCCAACCTCCGGGATGAGGCCAGCCGAGGGTGACACTCCAAGAAGGAAAAGGTCCAGATATTCTGATCGTTATGGATGTGTGGAGTGGCAGCCTGCTGTTGAGGGACCAGAGTGTAGAGCAGCACTGCAGTCTAAACAAGAGGAATTGAAAAGTGCCTTCAGAACCCATGATCACCACCAGGTAAGACTAGACTGCAACCATCCATTATTTAATTGCTGATTATTGTTTAACTATGGATTACCTTTTGGTTAATGGGAGTAATTTATAAAGTTCACAATGGGGAAACATGACCTTATAGATCGGAGGTGTGTGTGTGTGTGTGTGTGTGTGTGTTTGTGTGTAAAACAATCTATTGGATTTCTTCTATTTTTAGGAGTCATCTGTTAGAAAATTGATGACTGAAACGTATCCCATCCAGCGTGAAGCCATAAACGATGGAACATGTGTCATGGTGAGGGTCTGTTTATGATGATAAATATTGTATCGTGATACGATATTCACAGATATCGTATATGTTTGCAATACCTTCATTTATACGTGATACTGCTAGAAAATAATATTGTGATATTGTATTTTTCCATATCGCCCACCCCTATGTCAAGGTCATGAAGGAAGAGTGGCCATTCTTATTTGAAGCTGCTCACCTGTTTGAACACGCATCTCAACTCCTTGGCTTTCCGGTACTGAACAAGCTGGCAGAGGAACTTTCCGGCAAAGAATCGGGCATCAACAACTTCCTTGACTCCAAAGGTAAATTACCCCCCACCCCACCCCTGTTTCCCCAATATACATGTATTGCTACTAGTGTTGAATATGTATTTTCTATTGTATGTCATCCTATTCACTAATATCTTTACTTATGTGGTAGTCTCGCGTTGCCAAACTGTTGCCTCTCGCAACTTCCAAATGCTTCCATCATACAGTCGGAGGCCACGGAAGTTCTATCATGATTAAAATATAAAGCGGAAGTGGAGCCTCCTCCCCACTTCCGTTTTGTCTTTACAGTTACACTTTTGAGCACCACAGATATAGAAACATTCTGTATAATTGGTATGAACTGTTAATAAAGTATTCAATCAATCATAGGGTTGAAGCTGGGTGATGGTCCAGTGGAGCTGATCAAAGGCATTGCGAGATACTTAAAGGAAAACCCTGATCGCCTCTTCTTCCAAAATGAGGTAAGTGTTATGATTGTAAACCCCAGGAAATTATCTCAACATAATTATATTGTAATGTGTGAATCATAGAAAATATTGAGAATCCCTGTAACATTTCTATGTTTCCTCTGACTCGGACACTGTTTGTGTACATTGGAAACATAAAATCATCAAATGCATGCGTGTATCTTGATTTCATCTTATTTTTCTCCTCAGGACACCAACGATGTTGATCTCAGCAACCTCCCATGTACCCCATGCATCCTACTCAGAGGTTAGTAGTTATCCCAGCAAGCTTGGTATATATGCTCCATTTGTTTTTAGTGTTCCTGCTATGACAATTTGTTGTGATGAAAAGGTATATGCAGATTAGGGGCAACATCTTTAAATTACGGTATGTACAAGTCTGAGAAACAAAATGTTGAATACTGTTTCAAAGTATTTTTTTGCTTGTTCTTACCAAAAACTACTAATTACCAGAAATCACAGCAATTCTATTTTTATTTTGTGTGTGGGTGATTTCTTAAATTAATTTATTTTTTTGTGATCTGTTTAAGGTGACCAGCAATTCAATATGGCTGTGGATCAGGTCATTGTAAATGACCACATCACTTCCCCTGTTGCGGCCCTCGCATATGCTTTCTCCCTGTTCTATGTCTGCAATATTGAGTACCCGAAGGAGATGGCTTTGACGCTGGAGTTCGTTCAAAGGTAAGCAACACATGGTTTTGTAATGTTTATATCTGGGCCGAGGAAACCATGCAAGGCACCATCCCGCTCATCAATTGAGAGCAATTGGGGGTTAATCAGAGTCTTACTCAAGGACACTTTGACACTAACTCTGGGGGAGCCCACGGGATCGAACTGGGAACCTCGCCGTTCCCATCCAGCTGCTCTACTAACCACTCTACCCCTGACCCAATGTCCAAATTAAACAAATTGCCCTTCATTACCAGTACATTTTTTACATAAAGATCTATCCTCTGTTACTCTTTACTTCAGTTTCATCTATTTTATGTGTAGCTAAGATTTCTTCTCTTTCCTTAGAGTTTTCTTCGGAATCAATCCAGACAGAGGGTCCAAGGCAGAACAGCAGGGGAAAAAACGGCACATTCCGGCAAGACTGGGAAAGTTTGTGTCTCAACTGAAGGATTTCCAATGGAGGTTGGAATGAGGGTTTTGGACTGTACACACACACACACCCCCCTACCTTACCTCCTGTCTGACAAAGGACACTTAGTCTGACAGAGCAATGTTTTGTGATGCAAGACTGTCAAAGTTTGTGACTCAATGAAGGACTTCGTATGGACCATGAGGTTTTTGGACTGCGTGTACGCACACGCACAACCACACACACTACCTCTTGTCTGTCAGACTGCCAGTCTGTAACAATGTTTTTGAACATTCTCAAGGTGAGAATGCAACAGCATTGCTGTTTATTTAGTTTTGAAATGGAAATGTGTATGGCACTAAGGGGGCATAGGGGTGAAGTACCTGCCCCCCAAAACAGAACTTAACTATCTATCTCAGAATGTTTGATGTTTGAGTATTCTAAAGGTGAGAAATGCCTATTTTGTTGCACTAGATTGCTGTATTGATGTGTTTTATTGTGTTTTGAAATCATTGGAGGGTGATATTTGTTACTGCATCTTCTCCTACAGGCTGGGGCAACACCTATCAGTGGGGAATGATGAGTGGGAGGTGTAGGACGCTTTCTACATCCTCCTGGAGGGGACTCCTCATTCCCCACTGACAAGTGAGTCCGTAGTTTGAAAGCAGTGGCAAATGACGTGTATTTTATTGTGTTTTGAAATAATTGGAGGGTGACATTTGTCCCTGCATCTTCTCCTACAGGCTGGGGCAACACCTGTCAGTGGGGAATGATGAGTGGGAGGTGTAGGACGCTTTCTACATCCTCCTGGAGGGGACTCCTCATTCCCCACTGACAAGTGAGTCCGTAGTTTGAAAGCAGTGGCAAATGACGTGTATTTTATTGTGTTTTGAAATAATTGGAGGGTGACATTTGTCCCTGCATCTTCTCCTACAGGCTGGGGCAACACCTGTCAGTGGGGAATGATGAGTGGGAGGTGTAGGACGCTTTCTACATCCTCCTGGAGGGGACTCCTCATTCCCCACTGACAAGTGAGTCCGTAGTTTGAAAGCAGTGGCAAATGACTTGTATTTTATTGTTTTTTGAAATAATTGGAGGGTGACATTTGTCACTGCATCTTCTCCAGGCTGGGGCAACACCTGTCAGTGGGGAATGATGAGTGGGAGGTGTAGGACGCTTTCTACATTCTCCTGGAGGGGACTCCTCATTCCCCACTGACGGGTGAGTCAGTAGTTTGAAAGCAGTGGCAAAGGACATGTATTTTATTGTGTTTCAAAGTCATTTTTCAGAAAGCTCTTAAAATGTTTATGGCACTTAGGTGGCACAGAGGTTAAGTACCTGTCCAACTGTAGTTCAAATCCCCCATGTTCGGGGGGAGGGAGGGAGGTTGGGTTGGGAGGGTGATATTTGTCACGGCATCTTCTCCTACAGGCTGGGGCAACACCTGTCAATGGGGAATGATGAGTGGGAGGTGTAGGACGCTTTCTACATCCACCTGGAGGGGACTCCTCATTCCCCACTGACGGGTGAGTCAGTAGTTTGAAAGCAGTGGCAAACGATCCCTGTAAAAGTTTTAAAAGAAATGTGTTGCAGTTGAAATGTATATTTTTATTATAGGGAAATGTCTATAAAAGTTGTGTTTCTATGATGGAAATGTAATGGAACTATATGGTACTAAAGCACATTACCCGCCCAGGACCTCAAGCGAAAGAGTATTTTATAGTGTTTATGGGGAATGTTTACAAAAATAATTGCAAAATTATTTTGCAATTATGTTAATTGCACAATGTTAATTGCACTGTTCACTGAAAAGAGAACGAATACAAATAAACATGTTTTATTTGTATATTTGTGGTTTAATCAGATTGATGTCCGTAAATTGTACAAAGAATATCCTATGTAAATCTACTTAATTTTCTATTTTCGGATTAACATAAGTGTCTTTACAGACTAAGACTAAGTCCCTTAAAAGTACAGAATTGTCTGTAGAAAGACCAGACTAAGTTGCATAACAGTACAGAATTGTCCATAAAAAGACCAGACTAAGTTCCATAACAGTACAGTATTGTCCGTAAAAAGACCAGACTAAGTTCCATAACAGTACAGTATTGTCCGTAAAAAGACCAGACTAAGTTCCATAACAGTACAGAATTGTCCGTAAAAAGACCAGACTAAGGTCCATAACAGTACAGTATTGTCCGTAAAAAGACCAGACTAAGTTCCGTAACAGTACAGAATTGTCCGTAAAAAGACCAGACTAAGTTCCATAACAGTACAGAATTGTCCGTAAAAAGACCAGACTAAGTTCCATAACAGTACAGAATTGTCCGTAAAAAGACCAGACTAAGTATTGTAAAAGTACAGAATTTTCCTGAAATATCCGTAAAAGGAACTGACTAAATACTGTAAAAATACAGAATTTTCCGTTTTAGGATGACTGAAGTGTCCGTAAAAGGAACAGACTTAGTCCTGTGAAAGTACGGAATTATCCGTTATAGGGATGACAGAAGTGTCCGTAGATTAACGGTACAATGCATTGGCAGCAAATTACCGGAGCATTTCGCCGTTTTCTAACGGATATTTGATGCGATGGTTCTCACCCCAATAAATCACTTTTTCATCCCCTGTTATTTTATAGCACCTTTTGTCATATTAATGGTATATGAAAAATATGTAAATCTTTCACCCTAATATGCAGTATGTCACGAGGAAAACTGGGGAGAATATGTGTTTCCATTAGGACACATTGAAAATAACTTTTATACTTGGCATTTAACCCCATAAACCCCCAGCATCTCTATTCTGGGGGGACATTCACCAAAAATAGCTCTACTCGTGTCGCGTGTTGTGAGCTGCTATTTTTGATGAAGAGACTTGGTGTACTGTAAGTCTGTTTTAGCCTACCATGTGTAAAAGGTAAGTGGTTAAACTGAAGTGACATTGATAAATTCCAACTATTATTATTGCTATTATGACGGGCTTACTGCCCACAGGAAGAGCGACAGATGGAAAGATAGAGGACAGGTCTGAAGAACAGATAAACAGACAAACAGACAACACGGTAGTGTAAAACTCACCCGTTCCACCTGGCCCTCCTTGTGCTTGGTCTTGTAGATGCGCAGGCCGCGGCTGGGCCGTCTCAACGTAGGCCTTGTCCTCGAAGCCCTCCAGGAGACGTCCCTGGAAGGCCAGCCGGGCACGTGTTGGCATGGACGTCCGTGTCCAGCTTGGAGCTAATCACCAGGCAGAGCGAGGGACAGGCGAGCGCCCACTGTTCGGGGTCGGGCCTTGCCGTCCCGTCCTCTCCCTGACCCCCCGTGACGTAGTCCTCCTGGTGGACGTACTCCCGCTCAAAGGTGAAGGGCGTGTCCAAGGGGTGAGGCTGGGCGTTCGAGGACTCCAGGCCGCCTGCGGGCGGCGGCAAGCCGAAGAAGCTCAGCCTGGCCATGACGGTCTCATGGCCCACGGTGACGTGGAACTTGGCCCGCGCGGAGAGGGACCCTCGGTAATATCCCATCTTCCTCACAGAGATGAGCACCGCGTGGAGCGTCCGCAGCGAGCCTGGGCTGCACACCACGCCGCGCTCCAGCAGCGTGGGGTCAAACTGGGTCACACACACGCCCACACGGTCGCCCTGCATGGCGCCTGACACAGGCTTCCGGAACATCTGCACCGACTTCACCTTCTTGGTCACCTGATGATGTCAGAGGGGACATAAAGGACAGTGATGTCATGTCAGGGGACATGAAGGACAGTGATGTCATGTCAGGGGATATGAAGGACAGTGATGTCATGTCAGGGGACATAAAGGACAGTGATGTCATGTCAGGGGACATGAAGGACAGTGATGTCAGAGGGGATTTTCTGTTCAATAAAGCGTTGTAACCCCTGTTACAGAGCAAACACGCTGTAGAAGTGATTACGGAATCACTGCTGTAATCCGTAATCACTGATTATACATCTATATATAAACTTTGGAACAATACAATTCTTCTTATATAATCTAACATATAATTAAGGAAAGGAAAATGTCTGTCTGAAACACTGTCGCTGCTCCTCACTCGCTGCACCAATCGCTCTGAATTTCCACACAGGCATTGACCATTTCATTATGGCGGTCTTAACAAGGCCCTTTTTTGAGGGCTGTAAACACAAACATTGTGTATTTGTGTAAACACAAACATTGTGTATTTGTGTAAACACAAACTTTGTGTATTTGTGTAAACACAAACATTGAAGAAAGAAGCGAGGACGCAAATTGGACACAAATTGTGATTGGCCAGAATGAGATGAAGTATGATGATAAGAGTGCTTATCACATAAGAGTACTTCACACCGGTGTGATTTTCCAATTTAACAATAGGTGGTGCTATAACAGCCCACTTTACCTTTTGCCCTACAACTCTTGAACCGTAAATCTTAAAATCAAAATCCGGATGACGCATCTCCCCATATAGGCCACGCCCATTTGCGTCTAGAAAGATTTCCCACCAATTTTCTTCAAAACACTTTTTGCTTTTCTACCTTTTGTCCAAATCTCACAAAAAACGGTACAAATCTCTGGACCTATCCGGTTAAAACACCACAGGCAGACTTTTAATAGTCTGTATTGTTCGGCCGTAATCGGCTTCCGAAATTAGTGGGACTGTGGGACAAAAAAATGCTACAAATCACAAACATAATGTCCTAATCACATGTCGAGGGTGGTTTAATCAACAGAGAGCCAAAAGTAATTCCATTTTCATCATAAGGGGCGCCGCAAATGCGAAACATTCAAACATTTGTTGCAAAAACATGCTTTTTGGGGGATAAATCCCTTCAAATTACTTACACATGATCACAGGGGTGACTTGATATTGTAATTGGTTAGCAGAATCAGCCTATATTTCCGAAGGCGTCTGTGCGATAGAGGCAGTCTTTCCTGTACTACTTGCCCGAAGGGCAAGTGCCTCTGAGACCAGACTGATTACACCTCAAAATACATACAATACATCAACAATATGATCTATTAAATCACATTACCCATGCACACTGTACATCATTTGGTGTGCATATATTCAAACAGGTAAGGACTAGTATTTACAACACAGTCAACTTCACAAAATTGTGGATCTTGCTAAAAACCTAAATATAAATAACAATAATCATGCATTACCAAAACTTAGAAAAGCCTAAATCTACTTCAAGCAACCAGCCTGGACCCTGGATTGCAGGCTACAACAAACCTGCTGTAAGTCACACACAGTTATAAGAACTTGAGTAAGTACGCCTGCAGATTGAGATACATTACAGAACTTTAGAGACATTGAAGTGTAGTAAGACTGTGGTAAGACTGTAGTAAAATAGAATAGAGTAGAAATCATAGTAAACTGGGAACAGTTTAAACATTTAAACACATATACCAAGAGTAATGGTGGTATAGTAGCAGTAGCAGAGTAGCAGAGAGTAGCAGAGTAGCATAACAAAGGAAGGCATAACAAAGGAAAGTACCGGGGGAGGGGTGTTAGGTGTGAAGCCAGGTGAACGAGGCAAGCTAGGTGTGAACCTGAACAATGGCAACCATGACAACAGAATCCTTAGCTACACCACACATTCCTACGGCACCAATTCCAATTGAATACCCAACCACATTAAAGTCCAAAACAGCAAAAGATAATTACAAGACTGAACTCCTGGCAAACAACATAGAGACACTTTATGCAGACTGTGACACAAAGAAGGTTGTAACAAACCTAATCTTTTTCACAAATAGACCTCAGGCATGGATTGAAGCCACACAAGAGCACTACACAGAGATAAAAAAGGCACCGCTGACCGAGGGATGTAGTCTTAAATTGCACTCAGAGGAAGGTCACACCACTGTAAGCATTTTCAACTCTGGAAAAGTAACAATCCAGGGGAATAGAATACCCATAGAGAAGGACTTCACTAAAATCAGGGAGATGGCAAAAGGAAAGCTCACTCCAAGCATAGACACAACACATCCAAACACAGTAGAGACCCCACCCCCACCAATCAGTGCCACAAAAGGTCACACCATAGAGCCAAACCTGTTTAGCGAGTTGGCCGACAAATTCTATAAATTAGAATATAAGCAAGTACAGATGGAGCAACAGTTATTGGAGCACAGGCAAGAACAGACTCCCAGAGACAGGGCCACAAAGGAACAGGAAGAGAGTGAGCTTAAAGTAAAGGTGGAACAGCTACAAGACAGTGAGCTGAATATCAGACAGGAGTTTAAACAGCTAGGGGAGCATATGGAAAAGGAGATAAGACAGCTAAGGGAAAGACAGGAAAGACAGGAAAAGGAAATAGCAGATACTAGGGAACGTATGAGAACAGACACAGAGAAGCTAAGGAGAACGACAGAAAGTGAAATAGGACTACTCAGGAGAGAGATAGAAAGGCTTGAAAGGGAGGCAAGACAGCAGGGACGGTTAGAAGTAGCACATAGCAGCGTTGACCAACCAACGGTAAGCCAAGTGACCGTTCAAGAAGAAGACTCACCCCATCCAACGGTACCTCTAAGCCAAGTGATCGTTCAAGAAGAAGACCCACCCCAACCCACCCCCACTGCTACATCCCAACCCACCCTCACTGCTACACCTCCGGAAAACCGTCAGCTACAAAACCCAGAAATTGTACTCCTGACTGACTCAAATGGGAAATACATAGATGCAAGAAAGCTCTTCCCAAAGCACAGAGTTGAACACATCAGATGTCGAAACACAGCACGTGCAATGGAGCTGCTGACCAGGGACCGACTGGGCTCCCCCAGCCACATAATAATCCACACCGGCACAAACGACATATGGGACCTGGAAAACTACCAGATGGTCACATCTACCAAGGGAATGATAGAGAAAGCCACCTCAACATTTCCCAACGCAGAAGTAGTCATCTCGGCACTGCTACACAGAGGAGACACAGACTACAACTACATCGACGCAATCAACGCACAGACTTCCAAAATCTGTGCAAGGAAGCATAAGGTCCACTTCGCAGAACACCCAACCCTGCACAAGGGAAGCCTACACGACGCGGTACACATCCGCAAGGCTGAAATCCCAGCTTTTGCAAAGAGTCTGAAGGACACCGCACTCGACCGCGACTATCCTACAGACGCAACGTCCTACAAACGCAACCAACGTGGACAACATCCTACACCCAGACGACAACGCACTGCATACACAGGACATTCTACTAGACATCACCCCTATCCACCAGGCAGACCCTCTCCTAGACACCCCTCTGCTCCAACCAGACCTCATACCACACTCCAGGGCAGCCCATCCACACCCCTGATGCCCACCCCCACCGCTCCACCCAGACCTCACGACATACACAGCTCACCCATACCACTGATGACCATCCCATACACCCTGGCATCAGTCGCACCACCGCCCTCTCTCCCCCTCCCTCGCCAACCATACACATACGCACAGGCGATGACCAGAGCCATCCCCAGCACACACAGCATCGAGCAGATGTTCATGGATTTCTACACAGCATGGGCCCAGGGCAGAACCCCTGGAATGTAACAACA
This sequence comes from Protomyctophum bolini, assembly GCF_963924005.1. NCBI lineage: Eukaryota > Metazoa > Chordata > Actinopteri > Myctophiformes > Myctophidae > Protomyctophum > Protomyctophum bolini. Next base: position 4,509,576 of record NC_137867.1, read on the forward strand.
ATGTGAACAATGGAGTACAAATCACTCACTGTATCATCCTGGAATATACAAGGTTTGAGGTCAACTGCCCTTGGCATCAAGAGCAGAACCCCAGACTTTGTCAAAGAGATTGCAAACATAGACATCATTATTCTACAAGAGACATGGCACAGAGGGGACGGCCCCACTGGCTGTCCTACTGGCTACAGAGAACTTGTGGTACCATCTACAAAGCTGGCAGGAGTCACCCAGGGAAGGGACTCTGGAGGTATGCTAATATGGTACAAAGCTGAACTAATCCACTCCATTAAGCTAGTCAAAACTGGAACTTCTTCCATCTGGCTAGAAATAAACAAGGAATTTACCACAACCGAAAAGAATGTCTACCTGTGTGCCACCTACATCCCCCCAATTGAATCCCCTTACTTTACGGAGGACTTTTTCCCCACATTAGAAGAGGATATCAGCCGTTTCCAGGCACAAGGTCACATTGTAGTTTGTGGAGACCTAAATGCCAGAACAGGACATGGGCCTGACACCCTCAACACACAGGGAAACAATCACTTACCAGGAGGGGAAAACATCAGCTCCCCAACATGTCCCCCGAGATTCAACCACGACAAAACAACAAACAAACACGGGTCACAACTACTACAGCTCTGTCGCTCACTGGGTCTGTACATCGTTAACGGTAGACTCCGAGGGGACTCATTCGGTAGATATACATGCAGCTCATCCCTGGGAAACAGCACGGTAGATTACTTTATCACTGACATGAACCTGGCATCTTTCAGAGCTTTCACAGTCAGCCCGCAAACACCCTTGTCAGACCACAACAGAACCACAGCCTATCTAAACAGATCAACACACAGACACAAAGAACAAACGCCAAACAAACTACACAATATAAGAAAACGCTACAAATGGAAGGAACATAGCGCAGAAGCCTTCCAAAATGCTATTAGACAAAAACAAGTCCAATCACAACTGGACCAGTTCCTAGAAAAAACCTTTGAAGAAAACAGTGAAAGTGTAAACAGGGCAGTAGAAGGCCTCAATTATATATTCGAACTTACAGCCTCACTAGCAAACCTAAAAGTATCAAACAAGAAAGCCAGAAAAAATGTTGAGAATGACAAATGGTACGATAATGACTGCAAGAATCTCAGGAAAAAATTAAGGAAACTATCAAACCAAAAACTCAGAGACCCAGACAACCACAACACACGTCTCCAATATGGGGAAACACTGAAACAATACAAGAACACAGTAAGAGAAAAAAGAGATCAACACGTTAGAAACCAACTGCAAGACATTGAGGATTCCATACAGACAAACAGCTTCTGGGAAAACTGGAACAGACTTAATAAGCTAAAACAGGACGAATTACCCATCCAAAATGGAGATGTATGGGTAAATCATTTTTCTAGCCTCTTCGGCCCAATCGAGAAGAACAAAGAACAAAAACCAATAAAAGATAAACTACAAAACCTAGAGTCAGCCATAAAAGACTACCAGAATCCACTAGATTCCCAAATCAACCTAAAAGAACTACAAGACAAAATAAAAACACGTAAAACCAAGAAGGCCTGTGGGGCAGACGGAATTCTAAATGAAATGATAAAATTCACCGACCTCAAATTCCAACTGGCCATATTAAAACTCCTAAATATCGTGCTCAGTTCTGGGATTTTCCCCAGCACATGGAATCAAGGGCTGATAACGCCACTCCACAAAACTGGAGACAAATACGACCCAAATAACTACCGCGGGATTTGTGTAAACAGCAACCTCGGAAAAATCCTCTGCATGATCCTCAACCACAGAATTCTAAATTTCCTCACAGAAAGCAACGTCCTGAGCAAATCACAAATTGGCTTTCTACCAAAATATCGCACAACAGACCACATTTACACTCTCAACACCCTAATTGACAACCAAATAAACAAAAACAAAAGCAAATTATTCTCCTGCTTTGTCGACTTCAAAAAAGCATTCGATTCAATTTGGCATGAGGGTCTGATGTACAAACTGTTGGAAAGTGGCATTGGGGGAAAAACCTATGACATCATAAAATCAATGTACACCAACAACAAATGCGCAGTTAGAATAGGCGAAATGCACACAGACTTTTTTCCCCAGAGCCGTGGTGTTAGACAGGGATGCAGCCTGAGTCCAACACTCTTCAACATATATATCAACGAATTAGCAAAAACGTTAGAACAGTCTACAGCGCCAGGCATCCCCTTGGCAAACACAGAAATCAAATGCTTACTTTACGCAGATGACCTGCTGCTGCTGTCCCCAACCAAGGAAGGACTACAGCAGCAACTTGATCTCCTACACAAATTCTCCCAGACATGGGCCCTGACAGTGAACCTAACCAAGACTATCATGATATTTCAAAAAAGGCCCAGCCGCCAAAACCACCAATTTTTCCTAAATACAATCCCACTAGAACAAACTAAAAACTATACCTACCTTGGCCTAAACATCAGCAGCACAGGGAACTACAACCAAGCTGTAAAGGACCTGAGAGACAAGGCAAGAAGGGCATTCTATGCCATCAAAATAGACATCCCAATTAAAACCTGGCTTAAAATACTGGACTCGGTGATAGAACCAATTTCCCTCTATGGTTGCGAGATCTGGGGACCATTAGCAAACCATGACCTGGAAAAATGGGATAAACACCAAACCGAGACCCTACACACAGAATTCTGCAAATCCATTCTCCGTACCCAGCGAAAAACACCAAATAATGCATGCAGGGCAGAATTAGGACGATACCCACTCATAATCAAAATAAAAAAGAGAGCACTTAAGTTCTACAACCACCTAAAAGAAAGCGACCTAGATGCACTCCATAACAAGGCACTCACACACAGTGAAACTCTAGAGAGATGCCCCCTCAGCCAGCTGGCCCTGGAACTCCGGGCACAAACACAAACAGAGCCACGAGATAGAAAACCCATTGGACTAAACCAAATTATAAAACAGCAAAGGGAAAACTATCTGACACATTGGAAAGAAGCAACACAAAAGCAGAGTAAACTAGAATACTATCTGGCCCTAAACAGAGAATACACAGTGGCAGAATACCTGAGCACCGTGACCGACCCAAAACAAAGAAAAATCTTAACTAGGTACAGACTCAGTGAGCACAGTCTCGCGATCGAGAAAGGCCGTCATAGGCAGACCTGTATCCCGAGAGAAGACAGACTATGCACCCACTGCACACTAAACGAAGTGGAAACCGAGCTACACTTCCTAACCATCTGTCCATTGTACCAAGACATCAGAGACACATACTTCCCACAGATTACAACCACACACGGAGATTTTGAAAACATGACCAATGACAAAAAACTCCCATATCTGCTGGGCGAAGTACAACAATGTGCAAACACAGCAGCAAGATTTGTGAGTTGCTGTGATAGGAGAAGGATATCAAATGGAACACAACCACCCTAAAGACTAATCATTGTGTATATTCCTGCACTATACCTGCATCGAGTTATCTTGGTACACAGAAGTTGATCTATTGAAGATTCTGACCTTCAAAGTACATAATTTTTGTTTTGATTGTATTGCTGTACTGTTGTTTTGTTCTTTCTGCTTTGGCAATGTAAACGTATGTTTTCTCATGCCAATAAAGCCCTTTGAATTGAATTGAATTGAATTGAATATATAGCTCTTTGCTGCCACCCAGTGGTCAATGTGATGGTCACACACAGGCCACACTGCAGGACAGCGTGACTGCTGCATTTGGTCTAAATTACCCAACCCTTACCCTGCCAATCAACCCCCAATCCCTTCATCCTGCCCTATATACTGACACATCCTCTAGACCTACTTTTATTTACCACCTCTCATTCCATTTCCCTTCTTCCAGTCAACTTCTGAACTTCCGACACGCTATGGTTTCTTCCGAAAAGGCTTCCCAAGTTCCCAGCACTGGGGGTTGCTGCTTGCTGCAAGTCAGCAGTGTCCATGATTCTCTATGTTCATCACAGCGCAGTGATTCCAAATGTTTTTAGGTCGAGACCCAAAAGAGAAATTAGACGTTTGCCCGGGACCCAAACTAGTGAAAATAGTAGTATCTACAAGCTCATCACCTGTTGATTTGCGCCACGTGAGCTTGTACATCTGGTATTTTCCGATTTTATTCAATTCATGAAATACTTTTGAATTTCTGGGGAATTGAATTGATGAAAAGTTGTGATTTTTTGAAATAAGATAATAAACAAACAAAAGGGAATATTTACTCGCAACCCACAGAAATCACTCCGTGACCCACATGTGGGGCCCCACCCACTGCTTGGGAAACGGTGTCATAGCGTACCTTGAGGGCAGGGATCTCCACGGTGTCGTTGACAGCCAGCGAGCCCTGCAGGATGGTTCCCGTCATCACCGTTCCCTGGCCACGGATGGAGAAGCAGTGCTCTACACTCTACAGTCATCAGCAAGGCACCCTTAGGGTCTCGCTGAGGAAGGTATGTCTGCCTCTTCAACAGCTGAGACGGACAGAAAAGTAGAAAGACGCATGCACGCCAGTGTTGCCAACTCTCCAGTAACGGAAGTAGCTAGTGGCTCCTCGAAAAGTAGCTAAAAGTCGCCAGGGGTGGGATATGCGCGCGCGTAGCGCGCGCCGCCCCTAGCGACTTTTTTGCGTCCCTAGCGACTTTTAGGCGCCCTATAGCAACGAAAATATGTAGCCAGCCCAGAAAAAAAAATTGTCATTTATGTGCACTTAATTTAAGTTAGTTTGTATCATCTCTTGATGATACGTGACAAAGTTGGATATCACCATGAAACTTCACATTAAACTGACATCAAACTGACATCAATACATCCCAATACATGTTGTTGCTGTGGCTGCTTGAGGAGCTGATTTGAAAGAGTACACTGCTGATGTGCCAAACTGCCTCAAAACAGTGTCAGGCAGCTTGTGCTGATAGCAAGCATCTCCAGACAGTCTGAACTCTGAAAGTTCGCTGCTCGTTTAAACTCATTGTAATATAAAAAAAACATACCTCAATTCAACTAACGTTTAGAACGCTATTTTGTTCCGATCCATACAAGAATTAGAAGATTAATACTTTATGCATCCGAGTGTGTATTTTATTTTTACTAGCAGACTAAACTGAGCTGCCAGTGCTTCCTCCTTTCTTGCTCTGTCGAGCTCGAGGGGCCATAGAGCGAGGGGCGCGTTCGGAAATACCGCACCGGAGCGCACTCGCCTAGGCAGAGCAAGAAAGGAGGTAGCACTGGTAGACAGTCTGTGCAGTGTGCACATAACCGAGCCGAGGAAGCCACTGGGGCTGCTGTGAGCCAGACGCGCCGACCACTTTTAGTTTTGCCAATTTAGAGAGAATTTGAGGCTGAGAAAAAAAAAAAATTGGATTTTATCTCTGGCGCATATCTGGCGCCTGTCAACACGATTTGTCCCCAATTCACCAGGGAAAAAAGCTAGATTTCTCGCCAGAAGCTTTTCACTAATTCAGTCGCTAGGGGGGTCTGGAAAGAAGCTAAATATGGCGACAAATCCGCTAAGTTGGCAACACTGATGCACGCACGCCCACACACTGTTATCCACTGTCCTCACAATGCAAGGTCATTTGTAACTGCAGGCGTGAAAAGACATTTGAGGCATGCACAAATATACAACCTGGTGCTAAATGCTAATTATAACCATATCTAGACAGCATTGAGTCAGCCTGTGCGTCCAGCGGCTCCATAAACACTGCCTGACTCCTATGGCCTCTAAATACTGCTCTCAACCTAGATGTCTAAGTCACACCACTGCTCTTCACACACCCAAGAAATAATTACTAACCACCACTGTTTTGAACAATATGTTTATTATATATTGTTTTTAGCTTACAATGACATACATAAGCTCCGACATACCTCTCCCTCCACCATCACCCCAACAGATTTGTAACATTATATTCAAGATTTGTAACATTCAAGAAGCTTGCAGTGTAGGCTGTAGGCTAGGGTAATGATCTCTGTTGCTGCACTACCTAAAGGTCAGTTGCCTGTCTGGGATATCTTAAGTTAAAGCTAAACTAGTTTTGTGTTTGTCAACGTAGCTTAAATAGTTGGTGTCAGTTCATTAAGGTGTGTACTCTAGGTTGATGAGACAACTATGCAATGGAAACATACCTGAGATTCAAAACAGATAATTAAGTACTGTTAAAGGAATGTTTCACTGTTCACTGTTTCACTGTGTTGTTGTGGAGCATTTACTATAACAAAGTAGATAGACTAGACCCCATGCAGTAGTGTCATTGCTGTAACTTGGTATCTGTAATGTGTTCTGTTGCTGCAGGGTGAACTACTGTATGGGTAGCATTATAGTATAATCGATGCCTTACAGCCCCCGGCCACCGGAAAGCATTTCTAATCAACATTTTATATCCAGTAATGAATTCAGATTGCAGACATTTCCACTGACTCACAATCCGAGGCTATGCGTTCTTTTGACCCATCTCGTTCAAGGCGCTTTGTACTTTGAAACCATGGTAACAATAGCGTGACAGTCCAGCACTTGGGTATTGTTGCCTAGATGATGAAATGTTTGGTTAACAGTAATTTCCAGAAAATATTTTCTGCACAGATAAGGCACAGACGTTTAACCACTTTTGTACTTTGCATGTCATGTGATGTGATGTCATGTTTGTGGAAATAGGCTAATTCCAACACAAAAATGTGTACGTTTTCACCTATAATGATCTGCTCAAAATAAGGTTAAAATAAGTGGTTAATATGTAGCCTAACTTAAAGCTCACAAAGTAAGCTTGCTGTAGGCACAGCTTGACAGGTAGGTCATTCCATTGTCCTCAAACAGTGATATGTAGTCAAGAACGTTTCTCCATGAATGACTTAGATAAATAATAAAGCAGGCGTTGTCATGTTCTTTTGTTAGATTGTATAGTGATTCTATACTAACATTGCACAATTAGTAGTTAGGTTTAGAAGATACATTTTGTTAAAATAAATGATCAATATAGCAATGGAGTGTTTGTTCAGGGGTTTCAGATTTTCCTGCAAGACCTAAAGGGTCGAAACGTTTGCATTTTTGCCATTAATAAAGTAAGTCTCTTTGGAGGTCTACATCATCATTTAGAATTATAGGAAAAACCTTTATAGGAAGGGAGAGAAGTTAATGATGACGTCGATTTCTCTCCCTTACTGTAAAAGTTTTCATACTCACTACAGTGACTTCTCTCCATTTCCCTCCATCCTCATACATAGTATAACATACCAACATTTATACTTTTTTTCTATTTATATACCGTATTACTTTATTTGATTATATTTATATATATATATATATCTTTTGTGTATGTAAAGTTCACTATTGGTCTGTAATAGTCAGGTGTGCACACCCAGGTGTTTGTAGTATCTCTGCATCATTCTAAATGATGATGTAAAGTGTCAAACAGTCATCCTCAGTTGACCCTGACGAAGGCCCATGTAGGCCCTGTCTTCTTCTGAATACAATTAATGTTCTTCTGCCAGTGCCTTGTGTCTGAGGTACTCCTCCAGACATTGGATGGCAATGACATCCATGTCTACATCAAACTTATTGGCAAAAAGGTGGTGCTGCTCAATTAACCACTTCAGATCACCAGCAGCATATATGCATATTGTCCTAACATGTTTGCCATGGCACATTGGGTACACAGCCCCCAGTTGACCCTCTGATCCCTCATCGGACTCCCACTTCACTAGCCGTGCAATAGCGTTGACATCGGTCATGTCGTACTTGCCGTTTGGCCAGACTGATCCAGGAACATTAGGGATGCGCTGAATGGTGGCCCAGAGATTCTCATCAGGACTGTAGGTGTCTTCAAACCATTTCTTCAGTTCCTGTACACGGTTGTCCTCCAACACACTGTTTACATAGCCCCGGCTAACCACGATGTAGGCGTTTCCTGAGAAGATGGTCAGATTGAAGGGTGGTGGGTCCTTAGCCTCCCCCGTCGCCTTAGATAAATGAGGGGATAAATTAATGACTATGGATCAATTTCTCCTCCAAAAGAGAATGAAAGGCAAAGAACCAATGTCAACGATAAAATCAAAAACACAATATGGAACACAACTTGAAAATAAATAAAACAAACATCACACGTGACATGAATGATTACCTGGAGCTCTCCATCTACTATTTGATGAACTTTCTGCCACCTCCACTTCTTCCGGTCAGGAACGTGTTCAGACTCCAAGCTGTTTCTACCCTTCAGTACCTGCAGGCTCCTCACAATTTCTAGGTTGGTTTTCAGGGGGAAGTCTTGACCACACAGGTTGATAAAATACTTCCAGGTTGTGCTAACGTTGTAGAGATCGGCCATGCAGTTGAGATCGGCCTGTACACGTGACCAGCTAGCGTAGACCACACTCACAGGCTGGCTGACCATGAAGACATTATGGAAACAAGAAGAGATACCCGAGACAGCAGCATGGACTGAAGCCTCTGCCTCCTTGTCCACATGGATGCAGTAAACATTCTGAGGGACGTAGATGGCTCGCAACAGGCGCTCAAAGTTCTGCACCTACAGTATATGAGAAAGGGGGAATTTAATTTAATTCTATTGGCTACCAATATTCACAATTTGTAAATAGGGTGACTATCATTTCAACTGAATTTAATTGATAGCAATATAGTCTTGAAAAGTGCACTCTTAAGGTCATTACACACTGGTGAATTAGCGACGCGATGCGAATAAGCGATCTGAAAATGCGAAATATTGCATGTTGCAGTTCGCCTGCGAATCTCTGCAAAATACGACACCAGAGCGAACAAATAAAGAGCGAAAACGGTCGCATTTTCGCACATTCGCCACTGATGTGGAAGCTTGCATGGACTTCAATTGGGGTTTTTTTAAATGCGAATTATTCGCACGAATATATCGTGTGGCCAATTCGCCAGTGTGTAATGACCTTTAGCCATTCGGAAATGGAACAAGACAAATCTGACACTGCACATCTTGATCACATCATTCCAAAGATCTGTACCAATTTGTGTGAGTATTAGCATAAACTATCAATTATTTTGACTCTGACGAAATGGAACTATAATCGTGTTTGCTGAATAAATCGATCTATAAATGCACCAAGTCTCTGTGTGTACAGTACGTACGTACGTGTGTACGTCTGTATTCCACGTAACTCAAGAACCATTTGCCGCATCGACTTAAAATTCAAAAACATATATGGGCATAAAAGGGACACAGGCATAATAATTGGGCGGGTCATTCATTTCCAACTTGCATCGTTCCAAGTACGTAATTTTGTATACCTTTTGATGGAGAACAATAGAAAAGGCTAGGGGGAAGTCCTCCTCTTCCTGGCTTAGAGGGAACGTCAAATACTTCCTTCTAAGCTTGAACATCCTGAAATGTGGTGAAAGATGGGGGTTACATGGTACAAACATGGTATATCAAATATTGAAATATAGATACGTTTGGTTTACAAAACGATACCTGCAGTCCTGGGTGGCATTAATATAATACTCATCAGAGATCTGGACAGTCCTCTTGAAGTCTTTAGTGATTAACAATAGCTCGGCCTTCTGCAGTGTCTCTGTGTCTCCTTCCAGGATTGAGGAGCATTTAACGTCATCTTCAGGGCTCCCATCAGCAGCTGTGTATTCCAACCAGTTAGAACTGCGGTTGCTAGCATTCCAGCTCATCTCTGAGACGTTATGCATTAAAAGCAGATACACCATCATCAGGATGACAGTGGAAATTAGCCCGCAGAGATACCTTCTAGTATATGCCATCTATGGATAGAATCAATATGTAAGACCTCGGATTTACACTGTTACACTGAGTCAAAATCAAGTTACAGTCCATTAATTCATTAATTAATGTCCAAGGTCCACAAATGCAGGTGGCTGGTATCTTTACTGACATTTTACCTACATCCTAAAGCAATAAATACATTCATCCTTGCTACTGTACAGATAACATTGTCGTTCAATGATTCAATTAAAATTAATCAAACTGTGTGAATGTTTAAATATCAGCTACTTACTTTAATCTTCCAAGACAATCTAGCGAAGAGACGCTATAGTCACTGCCAACCGTAACGCCCAGAAATAGCAAATGAAGTCATCAGGAAGTTACAGTCTATCTTATGACAGGAGTTATTAATCCTAAAGCAATAAGGAAATTACAAAGAAGGAAGTTAAACTTTAGATAACGAGAAGGAAAAAGGCCCAGACCTTTTGTCAGCATTTCTGAGACATGGGTGTGAAGATTGTATCATTGTGTACTTCAGGGGCGTCATGTTTCAATAATGATTGTGAGTGGTCAAAGTTCCGGGAGGGGAAATTCAGTCTTCATAATACGTGGGACCGTGGGTGCATATTGGCTTATTATTTTAACCGTGGGTGTTTCAGCTACCAGGCACCGCCGGAGTCTCCGCGCCTGGTGTACTTAATAGTCTTGACCACTTAATAGACTTAATAGTCTTGACCACTTGCCCTGGCGGCAGTGACATATTCACAATAAGGTGAGGCCAGGCCACCGTCTGGCCAAATCAAACATTCGATGTTGCTGTTAATGCTGTCAATGAGTCACTAATTTGTGCTGGCGTCATGTTCGCCCCATCTGTAATGCCATAGATGAGATAGATAGATTCTTTATTTTTGTGTCATGCACACAAGGCGCCCAGCCCACATGGACTTATAGGACACACCACCATACAAATCATTGCTTCAATATTGCATTGTGTACAAGAAACAGGTTTTTGGGTTGTTTTCTTTTTTCTTTTACACAAACAAAACATTCTGCCTTTTTTCCCACGCTTTGCATAAAAAGTCTGCGTGCTAAAGCAAAAATACCTTTCCCAAAACAAAATTCCAGTTTTTCGTAGTCCTCTAACCAGAAAAAGTTAGCACAGATGGTTGTCATTTTACAAAATAATGTCTTAATTATTCATATAATGGGCAGTAAAACAAAAAAATTCTACACTGATAACCTGAACTGACTTCCTGTTTTATTGTTTTATGTGTACCCCATGTGTGTTTACTGTATTTTATGTGATTCATGTTGTCTGCCTGTTATGATGCTTTTCTGTACAACAAATCGCCCCTCGGGGACAAACAAAGAAATGAACCTGAACCTGATATCATTGATACAGCGATTGCATTGTATTTTTTTTTTAACCACTTACAGATCGATCTCAAACCAGTTCACTTTCTTCCTTAATATAATTCAAAAAGTTAAACTTTCATATACCGGTATTCTAGATTCATTGCACATAAAAGATTTCAAACTTTTTTTTTTTTTCCTTTTTGAATTTCGACAATTATGTCATAATCCATATCTCAAAATGACCACGAAAAAGAGGGGGCTTATAATATAGAAATGTCAACCAAGTGAAAAGTGAAGCAAATAGGATTTTCTTTTAAACAACTCAAGTCAAAATGAACTAATGAGCTTGTTTTATACGACACAGAGAGTTAAGGATCAAATGATTAGTTTATCAAGTAAGATTATGTGGAGATGTATAGAGCAAGTGGGGACCCAGAAGGCAGATGGAGTGGAGATAGATCAAGTGATACATACAGTAGATATTGAGATATACATTATTGTATATGTTCAAGATAAGTTTGAAGTCCAGGCCATTTTTTGCCTGAAAATCTGAAAATCCTCCAATCAATCAATCAATCAATCAATATGTGGCTAAAGGACGTGGGAGGTGTGTTGCATCTGGAAATAACTAGGGGTTACGTATGTAACCAAAGTTATATAACAGCGAGCAAGGCTGCTCACTTATGGGAGTTTGCGCCCCCTAGCGTAAACACAGAAGCATTATATAAACTCAGACAATTTTGGCTGGGACTTTGAGACGTGATGACGTTGAGAACCGCCCACCGGTGCGCTAGTATAAAAGCGCGTCAACGTCCCTTAGTCTCCATTCGATAACAATTGTTCTCTTCTCAAGCAACAAGAAGGGAATCCTAGTGAGCAGCCTTGCTCGCTGTTATATAACTTTGGTTACATACGTAACCCCTAGTTATATTAATCAGCTTAGCAAGGCTGCTCACTTATGGGAGACTTTATTAACTCCCTTATTGTCATCGCGAAGTCTGGACCCTTAGGGCCCGTACCATCTGTGAGCAAGGACCACAGTACGTCCCCAAAAGGACTACTGCCCCTCCTTGGGAAAGCCAACCAGGCCCAGGTCTGTCATAAGCGCCTAAGAGGAGCCGACAGAACAACCAGCTCAGCACCCTGGAGAAGACCAATGTCCCCCCAGGGAGCCGAGTCACTCCACTAACTGGAGGCCACGCTCAGGACCGCATGCGCCATCGGCGCTGCTGTCACATCCAGCCTATAGAAGGTGGCAAAAGTGGAAGACGATGCCCAACTTGCAGCGGAACAAACATCCTGAACAGAGACCCCCCTACAGAGGGCCCAGGATGACGCCATACCCCTCGTGGAATGCGCCTTCAACCCTATGGGAGGCACTATATTCCTACCAGAGTAAGCCCGCTCTATAGCCTCCACGATCCACTGGGAAAGCCTAATCTTCGAGATAGGCAGTCCCACAGTCTTGGGATCCCAGAGGTTATGCCTCCTCCTCTCCTCCTCAGAGGCAAAGGGGGGCGGACAGAACGCCACCAGGTCCATCGGTACCGGGGTAGCCAGGCGGTTCTTAGGTAAAAACGCCGGATTGGTCTTCATGACCACCCTAGCATCCCCATTAAACCTCATGCATTCCGCACTCGTGGACAACGCATGGATATCACCGACCCTCTTAGCGGTCACCAAAGCTATTAACAACGCTGTCTTCAGCGACAATAGCTTCATACTCAACCCCTCCAAGGGCTCAAACGGTGGTCGGGACAGAGAGTCCAGAACCAAAGCAAGGTCCCATGAAGGGACCAGAGACTTAGTCACCGGAAGGAGACGACTAGCTCCCTTCATGAACTGGCGTACCAGCGGGAGCTGGCCCACCGTCCTGTCCTCAAAACCGATGTGGCAGGCAGAGACAGCAGCCAGATACACCTTGACAGTACTAAAGGCTCTGCCTTTATACAAGAGGTCCCGGAGGAACGACAGCACGACCCTCACTGGCGCTTGAAAAGGCACCACTTGAGCTGGTGAACACCAGTCCTCAAACAACCGCCACCTCAAATCATAGGCATCCCTGGTCGACTGCGTCCTCGCACACTGAATAGTGTTGATGACGCTCTGGGGAAGACCCTCCGCGCCAAGATTCAGCCTTTCACGGGCCAGGCCCAGAGGTCTAGATCTTCCGGCCGCGGGTGGAATATCTCGCCCCCCGCCTGAGTCAATAGGTCCCTGCGTACTGGAAGCTGCCAGGGCCGATCGTACAGGAGAGGGACAATGTCCGACCTCCAAGAGCCCCATCCTGGGGCCACTAAGATCACCGACAGGCACTGCGTCCTCACCCTCTCCAGTGTGGGAAGGATGAGAGACAGCGGGGGGAAAGCGTAAAGAAGGCCCCAGGGCCAACGGTGCGCCAAGGCATCCAGACCTAGCGGAACCGTCCCTGCTATGAAGAAGAACAGAGGACACTTGCTGTTCTCTTCCGACGAAAACAGATCCACCCGTGGCTCGCCGAACCTCCCCCACATCTGCCTGGCCACTGTCTTGTGCAGTGACCAAGCCGCGTAGAGGTATCGGCCCCTGGATAACGGATCCGCCCCCGTGTTCTGGAGTCCCGGAACGTGGGAGGCTCTGACCGAAAGAAGGTGCTCGTCGCACCATAGCGTCAGCCTGTGTGCTAACGCATGCAGTTTGGTGGACCGTAGGACCCCTTGCTTGTTGATATAGCACATCGTCTGTGTACACTTCACAAAAGTCCTTGGACTTAGTGACAGTCCGAACGGAAGGACCAGATATTTGTATATCTGTCCCTTGAAGCCGAACCGCAGGAATTTTCTGTGTGGTGGGTAGATGGGAATGTGGAAATACGCGTCTCTGAGATCGAGAGTTGTATACCAGTCCCCTCGACGCATCATGAGCAGCAGAGCCTTGCTCGTGAGCATTTTGAAGCGAAACACTTTCAAATAGCCGTTCAGAGCACGTAGGTCTAGAATGGGCCGCATGCCCCCCCCTTTCTTCTTCACGAGAAAGTAGCGGGAGTAAACCCCGGCGTTGCTCTGTTCCATAGACACCACACGTATAGACTTCTTCTCCAGCAGAGACGTTATCTCGTCCTGGAGAACCTCGGCTGACTGACCACTCGCTTGCGAAAACAGAACGCTCCCACAAGTGGGAGGTCTCCTGGCAAACTGTAGTTTGTTACCCTTCGAGGTGGTGTTCAACCCCCAAGGATGAACACCACAACGATTCCAGTCCTGTAGACACAGCGCCAGAGGGGTTGAAGCCAGCTCCGAACCTTTTCGTGGTAGAGCGGCGTCCCTTCCGGTCAGGCGCGTGGTAGCTGAGAGTTGGGCCATCTATAGCCATCATCACAGACCGTCACACAGCGCGGAAACCAAACTGTTTCCTGAGGTCGCCCATTTGTGGGGGACCGAGTTGGCATTGTCTAGGTGGAAGCCGGGGCAAAGCCGTCAGGCTGGGGTTAGCCACTTTTCTCTGTAGACCAGGAAACACGTGACTGGAACCGTAGACCAAGCTCGCCGGTGTCATAGGCATGTGGAAGCTGAGAATAGGGCCATCTATGGCCGTTATCACAGACCGTCACACAGCATGGAAACAGGCTGTTTCCTAAGGTCGCACACTTGTGGGAAACCGAGGCGCGCGAAACCGTCACTTTATCTTGTAAGGTCAAGAAATACGTGGACAAGCAAGCCGCAGGCCGGGCTCGCTGATTTATGGAGCTCTAGTTACGCAAGTAACCTCCAATCCTCATAGCGGCTTTCGAGGCTGGGTGCCTACAGTAGCCGAGTCGGCAGGCAGCCACGTTAGAGTGAGGGTCCGGGCCGAGCTATTGCACGTTGCCGAGGGACAGTCACTCTCAACTTACGGGCTGCCAGGCCACCGAGGAAGACGCCACACGCGTGTGGGAGCTGAGAATAGAGGCTATTGTTAGCCGCCATCAGAGACCATCACACAACGCGGGGTCGGGCAGCATTATCATTAACGCTGCCCAGAACAACACGCCATCGCGCGCTTAGGAAGGTTGCGGGACGCGTATGTGGAGGCTGCAAAAAGGGCTATCGTTAGCGGTTTAGCAGGTACCGTCACACAACGCGGGAGCTTAAACAGAATATTGCTATATGCTGCTCAGTTCGCCCCATCGTCGCAGACCCAAAGCCACGGGGCGTGTAGGTGTGTGTCTCGGCTAGAGCGGGCTACCAGTAGCTACCGCTAATTCCGGCACCGTGTGGAAGCTAACGTGAGGTTGTACACCGTTCACGGCTCTTCACCCGTTCGAGACCTGTAGGTCACCGAGGGTTCGTGTGGAAGCAAAACGGGCCGTAGCTAGCCGCGTTACAGACCGTCACACTGGTAAAGAAGCCTGCTAGGCCAACACACAGAGCTAAATTACCCATTGAGTTAGTGCTAACTTAGTAAAGAAAGCGGACTTACTGTTTAATAGAACTATGGTCACAAGAGTAACCCCCAGTTTCAATAAGCAGTTTCACAAGGTCGCCCACTTGTGGGGGACCGAGTTAGTGAGGGTCCAGGCAGGAAGTGGCATGCCGCTGCGAGCAGCCGCCTCATCCTGTAAGGTCAAGAGAGGCGTGGGCGGACAGGTCGCAGGCAGGGCTCGCCGATTAAGGAGCCCTAGTTACGTCAGTAACCTCCGCTTCAATGGCCGCTCTTACAAGCTAAGTGCAGCGATAGCTGAGTCGCAGACCGCCACATCAGTGGGGTGCGAAGCAGCAGCCCGAGCCATCAGCCACGTAGGCGGAGGCTCCGTGGGCGAACACGCTACCTGCATGGTTCGCTGATTCATGCCACCCGGGTTACTAACAGTACCCTCGAGTTTTATCAATCAGTTTCACAGGGCTGTAAGTTTCAGACCAACACGCTGCCGTGGGCTCGAAGGGCCGCGGGACGTCGTGTGTGGAAGCTGGGGAAAGAGCTATCACTAGCTGTTCACCCAGACCGTCAACACAGCGTGAGAGCTAAACAGGCATATCACTATATGCTGTTTGAATCATCGGGGCATCGGAGAGCGGCGCCTCCATGTCAGGGGACCAGTGCCTGGCTCCTTGTTTCAGAGCGGCAGTGTAGGCCTTCTGTGCAATAGAGGTTGCCATAGCCCAGGCAGTAGAGACACTCGTCATGCAAGTCGTCATGGGCAAGCAGGCCCTTGCAGGTCTTGCACGCCCCTTGTATGCACTGGCTGTGAGCGTCCGCCCGGGCGCGGCGGCGTTGGCGACGGGTTGTGGTCGGGGACTCTGCCATCACACGAGGCTTAGAAGCACGTGGAAATGAAGAGCAGAGTTACAAGCAGCCACGTAGGTGGAGGCTTCGTGGGCGAACACGTTACAGGCAAGGCTCGCTGGTTCATATAACCCTGGTTACAACAGTAACTGCGAGTTTAATCAATCAGTTTCACAAGGCTGCGCGTTTCAGATCACCACGCTGCCGCGGGCTCGAAAGGCCGCGGGACGTTGTATGTGGAGGCAGAGAAAAGAGCTATTACTAGCTGTTAACGCAGGCCGTCAACACAAACGTGAGAGCTAAACAGAAATATTACTATATGCAGTTTAGAATACACGGCGCCACGGGCTAGAAGGCCGCGGGGCGTTGTATGTGGAGGCCGAGAAAAGAGCTATTATTAGCTGTTAATGCAGGCCGTCAACACAAACGTGAGAGCTAAACAGAAATATTACTATATGCTGTTCAGAATACCACGCCGCCACGGGCTTGAAGGGCCGCGGGGCGTTGCGTGTGGAGGCAGAGAAAAGAGCCATTACTAGCTGTTAACGCAGGCCGTCAACACAGACGTGAGAGCTAAGCAGAAATATTACTATATTTTGTGCAGCTCACCACGCCGTCACGGGCTTCGGGGCCGCGGGACGTGCGTGTGCTGTGTCGGCTACACTAGCTGTTAAAGCAGGCCGTCGACACAGACGTGAGAGCTAAGCAGAAATATTACTATATTTTGTGCAGCTCACCACGCCGTCACGGGCTTCGGGGCCGCGGGACGTGCGTGTGCTGTGTCGGCTACACTAGCTGTTAAAGCAGGCCGTCGACACAGACGTGAGAGCTTAAGCAGAAATATTACTATATTTTGTGCAGCTCACCACGCCGTCACGGGCTTCGGGGCCGCGGGACGTGCGTGTGCTGTGTCGGCTACACTAGCTGTTAAAGCAGGCCGTCGACACAGACGTGAGAGCTAAGCAGAAATATTACTATATTTTGTGCAGCTCACCACGCCGTCACGGGCTTCGGGGCCGCGGGACGTGCGTGTGCTGTGTCGGCTACACTAGCTGTTAAAGCAGGCCGTCGACACAGACGTGAAAGCTAAGCAGAAATATTACTATATTTTGTGCAGCTCACCACGCCGTCACGGGCTTCGGGGCCGCGGGACGTGCGTGTGCTGTGTCGGCTACACTAGCTGTTAAAGCAGGCCGTCGACACAGACGTGAGAGCTAAGCAGAAATATTACTATATTTTGTGTAGCTCACCACGCCGTCACGGGCTTCGGGGCCGCGGGACGTGCGTGTGCTGTGTCGGCTACACTAGCTGTTAACGCAGGCCGTCGACACAGACGTGAAAGCTAAGCAGAAATATTACTATATTTTGTGCAGCTCACCACGCTGTCACGGGCTTCGAGGCCGCGGTACGTGCGTGTGTTGTGTCGGCTATAGCAGGCTAATGGTAGCAGCCACCGATGCCGGCACACGTGTGGAAACTAGCAAAGGGTCGAGACCGTTTCTAGCCCGTCACACGTTCGGGACCGTAAGTCACCGAAGTTTGTGTGGAAGCAAAAACACGCTATTGCTAGCCGTGTCAAAGACCGTCACACGGGTAAAGAAACTTAGCAGGGCTCGAGCCACCACACAAGTTACATTACCCACCAAGTTATTATTAACCTGGGTTAAGGAAAACGGACTTACCGTTTTTCTTTACTTCTCGAAGCCTCTAGGAAAGCAGTTTCCGCGGTACCGAGAAGTTCTCTCGTCCTTATGGAAATAACTCAGATGCTAAACCTTAGGGAGACTTCGCTTGCGCTGTGTTACACACATGAGAAGAAACAAATGAATGGAGACTAAGGGACGTTGACGCGCTTTTATACTAGCGCACCGGTGGGCGGTTCTCAACGTCATCACGTCTCAAAGTCCCAGCCAAAATTGTCTGTGAGTTTATATAATGCTTCTGTGTTTACGCTAGGGGGCGCAAACTCCCATAAGTGAGCAGCCTTGCTAAGCTGATTAATATAACTTGATTTACCCTGCCAAATAGGAAGCCCCTGCATCCTCCTATTCCAGAAACTCTGGTCACCATTTATGAGTGAGCAGACTAAGTGATGTGCTGCCCTCTAGTGTCAATTGTCTATACCTGTTTGTCTGTGACGTGATTGCTTATGGTATTGTTTGTGTAAACCTCATTTGTCTATTGTCTGGTTTTGTTATGTTCTATGTCATTTTGTTTTGTTTTTGTCTCTTTTTATTTCATTTACGTTTTGTGGTATCTGTTAAATCATGTTTCTTTTTATTCTAGAAAATGCCTTTGTTTGAGGGAAAACTTGCCATAAACATATATTGAAAAAAGAAAGTAGAGCAGGACAGCACATATGCAGGTGTGTAAATGTTCCTTTAGGAATATTAGCATATCATAATGCAGATTTGTACATAACATAACTGTCGCAAACCCTACACCTATAGCCTTTTTATATTATTTATTAAGTCACACATCGCTCCAGCATACTTAAATAAAGTGAAGATCTGACATGCACCAGTGGTAATGCGGCTGTCTAATGGCAACAAATAATGACATTAAATACATAGCTACTGTACGTACAAAAGAATCAGACTTCTTCCATGTTGGCATCCATACAGTAGTTTCACTTCACAGACCATCAGGAGCTAAAGCCATTCTACTTGGTCCCGAGCCACAGTATGACGTTGTGTTATTCTCATGATGTGCTCTGCAACATTATCTGTGCCATGATGTCATAGAACCGTTATCTGCATAATCACATACTCAAGTGTGGATATTAAGAAAGAAAGAAAGACCAACACCCATCCCTATATGCAGACATTCTACAATCTACAGTATGGACCCTCTAAAAGTGCAAAGCTCAAGAAAGCCCAAGATTGATGTCCTATATACCTGGGATTCAAAACCCCCAAAATTGTACTGCTGGGCTTAAATGGACAGATCATTTGGACAAACTTTCATCGCACATTACATGAACAAAACACTGGACACACGACACTGGATTTGAATCCGGTTTTCTGCAAGTATTCAGCTCAGGGGTAGAGTGGCTGGATGGCAACCGTAAGGTTGCCAGTTCGAACCCTGTGGGCTCCCCCAGAGTTAGTGTCGAAGTGTCCTTGAGCAAGACTCTGAACCCCTAATTGCTCCTGATGTGCAGATTGGTGCCTTGCGTGGTTTCCGCCGCCATATGTGTATGAATGTGTGTGTGAATGGGTGAATGTAATGCACAATCTATGTAAAGCGCCTTGGATATTAAGGCGCTATATAAATGCACCATTTACCTTTGAGCTAATATACTGTATCCGGCCTGCTTGCACAGGGGATACATTGAATCTGGATCTGAAATCTTTCCGTGGATAGCAGGAGGCACTTTGTTATTGGGGGGCGGGGAAGAATTTTTGGCAAACCTCTGCATTTGTGGTGTGAATTTGTCAGAACTATCCAAGAGGGGCATTAATCATGGCAGTCACAGCAGTCTGTGAGTCATTATGCAGAATACAGTATGAATACAGTATGACTCAGCCTTTTACAGGCACAAAGCCTCATGGGCTTCTGTCACGTCTCAGATAAAGAAAAACACTCACTCTTTGACGATGTGACGTCATTCAGAATCAGATCACAATGCCTTTTTATCAGCCCCCCCCCCCCCCCAAAAAAATACTGTATTTGGTTAGTGATCCTCAAAACCTTTACATTTCAAGAACCCCCCAAATGGAACCAAATGCACCCATAGCAATGATATTGACAGGCTGCTTCTCTCTACGGCAGTGGTTTCCAATCCTTTTTCATATCAAGAACCATCATTTATTCAGCATTTGAGCCACGGACCACCATTTGATGAGATGTTGGGCTTCATTTTCGTCACCGCTAAACCCCTCATGCCTAAACTTCTTTGCCTTTTTTAATATTTTGAAAAACATTTTTGAATAGTTCAATGAGCCAATCTACATTGACACGTTGTGAGCTTGTAGACTGGCCATTTTAACTATTCAAAAATGTTTTGCAAAATAGTAAAAAAAAAAAAAGGTAAAGAAGTTTAGGGATAAGGGGTTTAGCAGTGACGAAAATGGAGCCCATAGCCTCTTAGTCCCAAGGCTTAGATAGGATTTTGTATCACAATGAGAGACAACAGGCGAAAGTTGATCAAAATAACATCATTCTTCCTTTACATTCTGGAATTGTGTAGACTTCTTGTAAATTAAGTAATAATGCCGATGTTTGACAATCATTTAACTCCTGGGAGCATAATATAAAAACAAATAGACCAGTTTGGATTCATTTAAGCTCTCAAGAGTTAAAGATCTAGGCCTGGGCCATGGCTCAGCGGTCCAGGCACCTTGGCTGGTAATCCAGTCTGGCAGTGTGCCGCGGGTTCGACTCCCGATCCCGACAGCCTTTACTGCATGTCTTCCCCCCCCCCCCCCATCTCTCTCCTATTTCCTGTCAGCCTACTGTCTGTCCCTCTATAAACAATATAAAATAAAGGCAAAAGCCACAAAGAAACATTTAAAAAAAAAGAGTTAAAGATCTATAAGTGTCCATTTTGGTTACCAACTCTCCGTCAAGGACCACTGGTGGTCCCCGGACCCACTGGTTGAAAACCACTGCTCTACAGGTTTGAACTGACAGGCATTATGCGCAGCCCAGCAGGCCTCCCCGCGGGACATGTTCTGAACCATGGTGATTGATGAGGAAAAAGGATGATCGATTGATCACTTATATGCTCCTGAATTCTGTGCCCCCTCCTTGCACTCTGACCCCCCCGGCCCGGCTTCATGTCACCCCCGTACTACTGCGTTGACAGCTCCTGGTGCCTGCCCTGGAGCCCTGAGGGTCTTGACCCCCCATAGAGAAAGAAAGTACTGCACTGACTCAAAGGGCTGGACACTCTCTCTCTCTGCCTGATTATTGATGGTGCTGCTGGTACAACTTAAAGAGAATTGTCTTTAAAATTAAATAGAAAGCGAAGGCAAGAACTAACCATAAAGGTAGATGCATATCTGTTAACCCATTTTGACCTGAGATCAGATTCTACATCCTATGTCAGTCGATTTATATCAGGCAACTAAAGACCTGGAGGCGTGATCAATGCCATTTGGCTATTCTGAGTGGCCAAAGAGCATTGATCACGCCTCCAGGTCTTTATTTTACTCAAGTTAGGTAATAAGACCTGGTACTTAAGACACGCAAAATACAGCCCATAGTATATAAGTATAAGGACAGACCCCATGAACAAAAACATTGTGATTAATTAATGATGAAGTTACAAAATGAGGCTTCATTCATAAAATGTGAAGAGAGCATTATAATGAACAGAGTATCACAGGTGAATAAATAAATAAGTGGTTAATACTCAGCAGGCATCAGGCCATATCACTTTCTCATGGAACAAACAATACAATACCTACAATCTTGTTCAATCAAAGCAATGAAAATAACAACTAAATATCATAATTGTATTAATTGTACGCAGCGGGTTGAGCAGCACTTAAGGTTTTGCCCATTCAAATGGTACCTCGTCAGATAATCCCCACATAGCCTATACAACAACTTCCGTGAACCGACTTCACTGTAGTAGCCTTTTCATAAATTATATTAGTACTATATAGGCTGTCTGCTGTCGTGAAAGTTTATAGTTGGAGATATTCCAAATTGAACTCCTATCCGCAAGAGATCTATCTCTGGATTCCTTGCTATACTCAGCTCCAGTTAAAAACCTAAGGAAAAGTGTGTCTAACCCTTTTGTCATCAATACTATAAATATATGGTTTGAAATCCATAAATTCATGGGAAACACCCCAGAGCTGTCCTGCTTTGCACCGATTTGGGGAAATGAACATTTTATTCCAGCTAGAAGGGATCTGGGATTTAAATTATGGTTCAATAAAGGCTTAAAGAAAGTGGTGGATCTTTACGAGAATGGCAATCTAATGTCTTTTGAGGGGCTGAGGAGGAGATATGATGTACCGCAAAACCACTTCTTTAAATACTTGCAAATCAGAAACTTTATTATGTGTCAAAAATACAAAACAACCTCCTTTATCCGTGCTTGAGAGGTTTTCCAAACAGGATTGTTTGGGAAAGGGGTTGGTCTCACAAATGTATGGTATACTAGAAGGGTTTCATAAAGATGACTGAAAATGGACACAGGATTGTTGTATTATAGGGGTCTGATACTTGGTACTGTGTTCGGATACTCGGTACTGATACGTGCAATGTACTTGTATGTATGGTGTACTGCCTGCCTGAATGGTAACATAAGAGTGGAGCTGCTGAAGGCCGCTGCTGGCAGGCAGGGATTGTGATGTCTAGTCTGTGACGTCATTAGGACATGAAGTATCCAAGATATATATGCTGCTGTAAGTGGAATAAACCTGGTGAACGTTTTGATGTGACCAAGTCTCGTGTCATGTTAATCTTCTCCCGGGCCGGCCTGTCTGTCTGTCCGCCGCCGAACCATGGAAATGCCCACCGGGTCGTCACACACCAGAACCAGACGAGGGTCCAATACGTAGAATACAGTTAATCATAACAGTTGGTGTCAGAAACGGGCCAGATAAGAGGTGAGTCACTTCATATTTTACTCTTCATTAGAGAAAAGTGTCTCTCCTCTTACCTGGTATTATATAGGTTATGATGCAGGGTTTACCTTAGTTAAACCTTGTCTTTTTTTTCGTTCCCACAAGATTACATGCTTCCAAATTTCATTGGTATAGACCCGCTTAATTTAACATGTAAGTGACTTATACAGTTTTTGTTTTTTTAGTGACGTGACAGAGTTAAGAGATAAGACTGTTTGGGTTCAAGCAGCAATATGGTTAGAGTCCATATATAAGCCTAATGAGGTTCATTAGCAAAAGACTGCGTAGTTAGATACGCGCAGCAATATGGTTAGAGTCCATATTCAGCCTGACGTTTGGTACGCCAGCAGGGTTTATTACACTCTCCTTGTAGTAGGTCAGTGGTCCTAGTGATGCATCACATGCTAGGGTTAACAAAGCCGGACAAAGCTTCCGTCCGCACAACAGCTGTGAGTATATGCTGCAGTCTGTTGTTTTTATAAATCTGTTAGATGTTGTCTAACAGGGTACGTCTGTGAGATAAGCGTACTAAGCCTGTGGTGTGTTTCCCACAGCAAACTTTAGTTACACTCTGGTCATAGTCAAAAGTCACTGCTAGATTTAGCTACCAATTTCAAGGTAGCAGTGATAAGGGCTGGTGTGTGAACAGACATCGTTTGAGCATTCCATGTGGTTGTCCATTCTTTTGTGTTGTGTATTGTTTGTCTTGTCGCAAATGGAAAGTCAAAGTTAAGCTACCCCCAGAAAGAGGGGTGGACATGTGCAAGTAACGTGACGTTGTGTTTCCCAGTCACGCTTTAAGAATACACAGTAGTTGCCACATTCATCCAAATATGCCATGATGATATTGAAGTGGGCATATAAGAGTGGTTTAACGTGTTATCCCTGGGGTTTTCATATAACACTGGCATGCTGCTGAGCTACACTCTGTGTATTGAGTTGAATGTTGGCGATTACAAAGTTAAAACAACCCCTAACCTAAGGGGGCTGATGGATTGAATAAGTGAAATATTAATCAGTATTCAGTGAGACAACGCCGCATTTCTGTTTCATTTCACTTAAATGAGTGTGCAAAATAGCCGATCTACCAGTGCTATAAATAGCCAAAAACTGAGTGTTAAGAAAGGTCTCCAGCCTATTAGTTAGAAGGCAGCAGAAGCTGCTATATATATTGGTGTTTATATAAATCAAATATAAGCGCTGGAGAATCAAGTGTAAAATGTACCTTGTATGGCAGAAATATAGTAATCTAATGTTTGATTAGTGTAAAGTGTCTATTTAGCCTGCCCTGTGAGCTGGAAAAGTCATTACACCAAAACGTACTCGAAAGAAAAGGAAGGCCTTAAAGTATGGACCAGAAGCGCATATAAAGTTCTGAGAAAGCTGTAAGCGTTTTTGGTTGGTAGAGCCCGTTATCGACAAGGGTCATCTTTTCTGTTCAACATCGTGCCATGGACGGGAGAGCGCTGAGGCGTATCCATGGTAGCCTGTTGATACGTTGTCATCGTTTTCTGTTCAACATCGTGCCATGGACGGGAGAGCGCTGAAGCGTATCCATGGTAGCCTGTTGATACTTTCCGCCAGCACACTCAGGCCTTATCAGAAGAAGAGAGAAGCTATCTCTTTTCTCACTGGAAAAAACTTCCCCCACAGTCGGTTTAGAGAGAATCACTCCCTCACGAAGCCCAAGGTCAATATGTAGCTCTCAGTATGAGAGCTAATAATCACTGAAAAAGCAAATATAGGCCTGGTATGATTGGGCACATGTATTGTGCGTATAGATAAATAATATAATAATAAAAGATATCCTTAAAATAAGGATTAGAAGTGCTATAAAGTTTTTTTTTGAGAAAAAGTTTGCAACTCAGTATGCACGCTGTAGCATAGAAGCGGAGACATAGAACTCATCTTTTCTGTTCCGCACCTCGGGCGCTCAAGATGGGGCAGCCATGGTAACTTGTCGAGACCTTATCAGCAGAGACAAGCACTCTCTGACCCACAGTGAGAAGAGAAATTCTCAATGGGCCAAGAGAAAAGCCGGGAGAGCGTTGACGCAGCCAACTGTTTATAACTCACCACACACAGCAAAAGGGTCCCTTCACGGAGTGTGTTATCTCTTATCTGTGGAATGCGTGGGGAGTACATGTAATCTGTTGGGGTGTGAGTGAGCATATGTGTGTGCGAGCCAAGGTCGTATGGAATAGACCCTTCATTATGCCAAGTTAGGAG
The DNA here is from genome assembly GCF_963924005.1 of Protomyctophum bolini. Classification (NCBI taxonomy): domain Eukaryota; kingdom Metazoa; phylum Chordata; class Actinopteri; order Myctophiformes; family Myctophidae; genus Protomyctophum; species Protomyctophum bolini. The sequence goes on from NC_137867.1 coordinate 4,534,723, forward strand.
ACTGAATGGAATTCAGTCAAGATATTAAATGGGACAAATGAAAACATATTATATCCATAAACATAATGCCATGACATTTAGGAGCATAAGGAACAACGTGGTGATGAGACATTGACCACTGGACATAAGTGAAGCAAACAAATAAACTGATTATTTATCAGGAGTGAAATAGATCTGCAGTGAAAGTTAAAGAAAGTTGGAGTGGCGTAGTTCTGTAGTTCTTGTGACTTGACAGAGTTTGGATAAGACTGCGTTGTGTTTCACGCAGCAAATGGTATTAGTCCATATTTAGTCTGGTGTTTGGTATACCAGCAGAACAGATTTATTCTGTGTGGTTCCACTCTGATCATTTGTATAAAAAGTCATTGTAGATAGAACATATAGGGACCCAACTGAGGTATCAGTTTGAGAACTAAAAAGTGCAGTTCCAGAAGCTCGTAAAGGCCTGTAGGGCCTCATTCACTGTCGGAAAAATAACAGATCTACAAGCTCGTAATGGCCGGTAGGGCCTCGTTCACTAAGTGTCATAGCTCAAAATTGGCCAGGTTAAGTACATTTACTTCAAGTTTAAGTAGTATGTATCAAGAAATATAAGCCAATACAGGAAGCAAAATTAGTCATTATTCTGATATAATGCAGTAATTTGGTGGAGTTCCAGTCAAAATACAATCATTAGACAGCTTTTTAGGTTGCACCAAATCCATGATCCCAGATTTAGTGTCCCATATGGAGGGGGGGTGTGATGAATATGAATCAGACAGGCCTGAAGCATAGAGCCTAGGTATTTTAGAACCTAAGTAGAGACCATAATGGAAATGACTCAGGGAGGTCAGGTCATATCTTAGGTGTAGTTCAGACTGTTAAGCGGTATATTCGAGCCAATAGTCAGCCTTGGTAGGTCAGTTCATATTGTAGGTGCAGTCGGGAGGCACCATATGTGTGTAGTTTTCTCATACAACTACACACACACACACACACACACACACACACACACACACACACACACTAAAAGGAAGTATAAGATTAGTCAACATTTATATTCAAAAACATTTTAGTAAAACTGCCACATTCAAAAGAAAGCCTAAGTGGTATTAAAAATGTTTGGCCTTCCCATTTTTTGTCACATCTAAAAGCTGAATCAACCCATGCAGCCATGCACCCAGCCATCACCCACCCAGCCGGGGATGGGTGATCTCCATGCTGAAAGTCAATGTGAGAATATGGTCATGTCCTTTTTGTGCCAAGAGAGCGGTTTTGGCACTGAACTTTGGGGACATGGGGTTCGGGGGACACATGGATGTCATGCGACGGTTTGTGTGTTAAGCACACACGAGATTGAACTGAACAATGAACCTGGACCTTTTCTTTTTGTACTAAGAGAGGAAGCAGAATGACATTTTGTGGAGTTTTACCACTGAACATTTCTTTGCACTGAACTTGGGAGTGTTTTGTGCCGGGGGGACACATTGATGTCATGCGTTTTTGTGTGTTGAGACCACACTAAATTGAACAATGTTGTTTTTGCATGCCACTTCTGCATCACGTGACTACAGGCAGGGTTGGAGGTCATATCTACAGCAACAGCGGAGAACGATGTGAAATGGGAAGATTAAATATTTATTTTACCAGTTTTATGTGGAATTAGGAAAAACGTGGCAAGTTATTTTTCACATTTAGAGCCATAGGAACGGCTCAGAGGCACATACTAATGTGCACACGCGCACACGCACGCACACAGAAAGATAGACAACAGAGAAATTGTTGGGTTAGGGAGGGGGATTGGGCTCCCCTGAACCTAGCCCAAAACAGGGGACGGTGGAATCGTGAGGTTCCGAGGGCACGTTAAAGATTTTCTATAGTGCTGGGGAGAGCTACTGAAGGCCTCCGTGTCTGATGAAGGGTGAGTACACCCTACCGTGGTATCCTCTAGTCAGCGCACTCGTCGGCAGTAACTCGCAGGCGATGCGTGGTACGTGGGCGACAGCCCACACCTAGCAGAGGGTTCGTACGAGACGGCCTCTGTGAATAGGCAAGGCCAGTGAAAACGGTCAAAGTTCGAATAACCCATAGCTACGTGGGATTCGGATGAGACCGTCGGATTCCTCCTGGGTGACTAATCATCACTACGGGATCAAGGAGCTCGCTATCGACTGCGTCTCTGGCCGGTGGGGTCACAATGGCATTAAGTCCAAGCCAGTTGCTTGAAAGATAGAACTGGTGGCTGCCGTGCTCCGCTCGATGTACAGTCAAGCCGTTGTGAGCTGAAAGCGAATGAGTTAGTAGGCGAGCAGCGCTCTTTGTGATCGGCGGCCTTTGAAAAGAAGGGGCCGGGAAGCAAGGAGGCTTGAGTTCTCGGTCCAGGGTTGCCTGGGGGGAGACCTCAGGCGGAAAGGGGTCCAGCCCTGGACAGCGCCCTTCATCAGGGAAGTCCGAAGGACCTAAGTGCTATGAAGATAATTTGTGTCTAGTACAAAGGGAGGTGTGCGTGCACGTACGCGCATACGTGTGTGCATCAGGGTAGATTTGACATTTTTTGTTGTATTTAAAGGTCAATAAGCCAAGTATTTCATGACGTAAAGATATAGTGCTAATTCATCCTTTAGCCCAGAAGTGTTGGTGCAATTTATAAGCTCAGCTGTAATCCATTTTGAATGGAACTCCGCCGGTATAAGAGTAAATAAAATAAAAAACCAATACTGTAGATCCTAGGCCCAGTCAATGGAGAAGTAAACATTAATTGTATCCCATCTGGATAGTTCAACTTTAGGCCTATAAAGTCCGGATAAGTAAGGGCAAATGTGGAGACTAGGGAGAATAGAAAAGTTTAAAATAATAACCACAGTGTATTAAATTAGTACAGGACTACAGCACATACACCCTATATAACATATACCGGTAGGTCCCATTCAGTAGATACACCTGTGAAGGAGCGGGTATATGCTCACGGATAATCGATCTTGAGACAGACGATTTTTTTTTGGGACAATGTTATGGTAAGGTTAGACAAAATAGGTGTGTAAGCGTTTGTGTAGTAAGATAGTTCAGTGCACTAATCTAGTCAACAGGCCTGAAATAATTTGTATTAAACACTAAGTGTGGTTAGGAAAAAAACCCAAGTCGAGTTTATTAATCACTAAGTTCAAGTTGTTAGGGTAACCCCAGAAGCGATGCTCAGCAGAATAGGCTGTAGTGTAGGCTGAACGGGCGCTTCTTGTCAACCTACAACATGGACGCATGTTTTGTGGGAGGAGTGAGAGAAGGGTGCGTATTCAGTTAAAATAAATAAATTTAAATGAAGTGTGATTCAGCATAGAAAAGGCCAAATTATGAAAGGTCCGTCAAGCTATAAAGGACCAGGGAAAGAATATGGTCAAAAGAGTCTGAGGTATGGACTGGTGTGTGTGAATTGTTCATTGGATATTTTAGGGGGGTCCACCATGTGTAGTCAATATAATATTCTGTGGTAAAACTACGTTGTGTTTCACAAGCGTGTTTAAGAGTGGACTGTCTAACCCCTAACCCTAATATATTTCTATTTTCACAGAAACACACAGGAATGCAGTCATGCTGAACCAGGATCTGCGTCAGGCTGAATAACTATCATTCATGTTTCTATCTCCCCAAACGCCATTTTTGATGAAATGTGCCTGTGTAATTGTCTTGCAAAGAGGGCAAATATTAATTTTATTTGCATGGGCAAGTGTGACGCAAATGGTCTGAAAGAATTAACAAATTAACCCATAACAATTGAGTGTCTGTGCTTGGTGTCTTGTTGTGGTAAAGCAAGGCCCTGTTAGCTTATCTTGTTTTGAGAACACAGAGAGCTCTGTAGAAATTGTTTACACAGAGCAGGTGGGCAGACACGGAACGGAGGTGTCAGGAAAGCACCAGTGTCAGGGGTCAGTCATGTAAGTATTAGACACGTCACATGCTCAAAAATACACATTTAGAAATGTTAATTGTATTATTATTCCCCTTGGATGGGTGATTGATTGATTGGCGGAATATTGATGAAGTAAAATCAATATAGTATGAGGATGGGATATGAAGCTCCCACGCACACACACACAGTATGCGTGTGTATCTTTGTTCTGTTTGGGGGGGGGGGAACCCAGTGCTTTTCAGTTTTGTCCACAGGAGACGGACAGCAGACGGGAAAATACAGAAATTGAGTGGGTTTCCGGCCCCAGGACTGGTGTATCACCAGGTCCAGAAGGCCTAAGCGTTCAGCCGGGGAAGGGAGATCGCCTCGGGCATAGAACAGCAACCAGGGCCCGACCAAGGGTCTGACAGCAGGGCCAGACCACGGCCTACACCAGACGCCACAGCACAACAGGGCCAGACCACGGCCTACACCGGACAACACAGCACAGCAAGGCCTGCGCACGGCCTACAGCAGGGCCAGACCACGGCCTACAGCAGGACCATCACATCGCCACTACGGCCTACAGCAGACCAGCATGACGGTACTGCAGACCCCCGGTAGGTCTGCAAGGGGGCCAGACCAGCCACCGGACGCAAGGGTCTGCATCTGACGGGTGACTCGGGTCACGGGCCAGGAGGGTCTGTGTCGGCCTAGACCGCAGTGACGCAAGTGTGCCATTTGAACAACGTCCTATGACCATTTTCCAGGTCTTAAACTCATGAAGGAAATAGGAAGTAGTCACATTGTGACGAAGACCTATTTTGCTCAGACTATATGAGACAAGCATCCTGGAGCAGAATGTGCGCGAGATTTGTTTCGCGCGCGCGATGTTTATGGAGTAAGCGGGATGCTATATCATCAACAATGCACGGCCAGGTCTAAATGACGCAGGGCCAGGTCCATGCATCGGCGCACTATCTGATTCGGTACGGGATGGAGTCGGTACAGGACAATTGCGCGCGGTCGCCGGTATGGAGAACTGTAGCTTGGGCTCTGTGCCATGTCGGTTCCAGTGGAGTAGGGTCGTAAGAGTGGGCTGTTGGAGTAAGTGTTGGGCTGTTGGAGTAAGTCTTGAACACTTTCTGTTGAGTAAGCCAGTTCGGGAACATTTTCTTACGGATGGAACATTTTGGAACATTTTCTTTTTATTAGATTAATGACTGGTTTCTTGTGTCTCAATGTCAAATATGTGTTTATTTGCTGTCATTACACACTGTCCCTATACATGACACCCACACATTCCACTGTAGGATAAGGCAGGCATAATGCAAGTGTGGGGTGGTATAAAAGAGTGGTTAGATGTAGGGGCAATGGTCAGTTATAAATGTCAGAGATGGTTGCCTTGTTCCAGTCCAGGTAAAGACAGGCTGTACTTCCGTCCCAGACAGATCAACAACATGTGCTAGATAAGATATGACGGAGAAGGATAAGATGTACTGAAGAACAGATCAGAAGAGGCTGATCTTGGAGTGTTGAATTAGACACAAAGTAATGTTGCTAAGTGTTAAGTGATCAGGGATCTGAAGATGATATTAAGTGTATATTTTAATGTACCCTTTCTTATCCCCACGTGTATATGTTGTATATTATATAGTATATATTATATATTGTATTTATTGTTGATTTCTCCTCCTCTTTTCTTTCTGTGTTTCCTATTTATATCTCTCTCTCTCTCTCTACACCTATGTCTGTGTTTCAAGTGTACAATCAGGTGGCGTGCGCGTGCTTGCTCAGGGATTGATCAATGATTATTGATTAAGCAAAGAGATCACATTAATGACGAGAAGCTTGATACAATTTCCCTGGCGGAGACCAGGTTTTTTGGTATCAATACGTGATTGTACACTTTTCCGCATTATAAATACAGTATCAGATGACGTTGTTATAAATACAGTATCAGATGACGTTGTCCTTATATGACAAAAGAGTGGACTGTTGTATTATAGGGGTCTGATACTTGGTACTGTGTTCGGATACTCGGTACTGATACGTGCAATGTACTTGTATGTATGGTGTTCTGCCTGCCTGAATGGTAACATAAGAGTGGAGCTGTGTTAGGGCACGCTGAAGGCCGCTGCTGGCAGGCAGGGATTGTGATGTCTAGTCTGTGACGTCATTAGGACATGAAGTATCCAAGATATATATGCTGCTGTAAGTGGAATAAACCTTGTGAACGTTTTGATGTGACCAAGTCTCGTGTCATGTTAATCTTCTCCCGGGCCGGCCTGTCTGTCTGTCCGCCGCCGAACCATGGAAATGCCCACCGGGTCGTCACACACCAGAACCAGACGAGGGTCCAATACGTAGAATACAGTTAATCATAACACTGAATGAAAAGATAGTCATATATTTTCCATATCGCCGACCCTTAGCCCCAGGGGGAAGCACCGACTACAGAGGACATGGAGGAACAGACCAGCAGACAGGGGACTTTCCAGCAGACAGGGGACAGTCTGGTGGACAGAGGACAACATCACAGAGGACAGAGGACGGTGAACTGGGGACAGTACAAACGAGGCAGTACACTGCAGGTGCAGTCTCCAAAGATCACGATTATGATGCCCGTCCATCTCCTGGTTAGTATACAAAATGTACTGTCTTCTTACAGAAAAGATACAAGTATTGACAGCATGGCGTCTTCACTTACTCAATAAACAAAACTATAATCTTTTATTTATTGATTATAGTCAAGGACATCTGACAAGTGAATTAGATTGGAAAATGCATAGATCATGTGTCCTTTTTTTCTCCTTCTTCAGCTAAACTGGACACTGCCTCTGGAAGAATACGAGACTTGGAGCTCAAGGTCATAATGCTGGAGATGGAGCTTGCTCAGATGAAGGTTGATGTGCAGCCCCTTATTTACCAGTATTGTGTCACAGATGAAGACTACCGTTTTTACACCAGATTCATCTCAAAGGAGGTTTTCACTGTGTTTTGGGAGTCAATTAAGCCCTCGGCTTCAAAACTAGTGTACTGGACCAAGGCACAGCGAACGGCACAAGATCTACCTACCTGTAGCCCTCGTCGCAAACTCCCACTAATTGATCAGTTTTTCATGTTCCTCTGTCGTGTTGCAGCCGGGCTTCATGAGAGAACTTTGTCCAACATATTCAAGGTCAGCCAATCCACTGTTAGTCGCAACATCTTAACGTGGACTAGCTACCTTTTTCTTGTTCTGGGCTCACTACCATTGTGGATGACCAGACAGCAAGTAGAAGCTACAATGCCTGACAAGTTCAAGATCTACTGCCCTAAAGTCAGAGTCATAATAGACTGCACAGAAATACGCTGTGAAACTCCATCCGCCCTGTCACTACAGTCAGAAATGTTTTCCAACTACAAAAACCACACAACTTTTAAAGGTCTGATTGGAATCTCTCCATGTGGGGTAGTCACTTTCGTTTCCAAACTGTATACAGGCTCCATCTCAGACATCGAAATAACTCGTAAATCTCAGCTGTTACAGTTACTAGAACCTGGAGATGCAGTAATGGCAGACAAGGGATTTCTAATAGAGAACATGCTCTCTGATGTGGGGGCAACATTCATCATTCCTCCTCTGAAGAAATCTGCTCAGCTCAGCGCGGAGGACACGCGTAAGACCCAGCAGATAGCCCGTCTAAGGATTTTGGTAGAAAGGGCCATACGCAGAGTGAAGGAGTACCACATCTGGGATGGACTCGTTCCTCTGTCTATGACCGGTTCAGTCAATCAGCTGTGGAGTATCTGTTGCATCATGTCCAACTACATGGGGCCTCTGGATGTCGAAGGGGACAAACCAGTCTGAAGCCTCCTTCCATTCATTCATCAATAGAATTGATGAATGAATGGATGGGCCAAACAATTTGCATGTGATCCTTTTTAGTATAAGTAGAGTGCATATAGCCTACTCCTAGGCCGCAGTCACACCTTTCAGACAAGCGTCTTATGGTTGTCTGATGAAAACCATCAGACAAGACAGCTCCCAATGCATTTCTAATGGGAGTCACGTGGTTTCATCAGACAAACGTGTTTCATGGGGGGGGGGGGGGGCAAGACACGAGGCATAAAACAGTTTGTAGGCGACATGCTGAAGAACAAGGCGGCACCAGACACAAGACAAAAAGGGTTGGGTTTACCCGCCAACCAATAGGAGAGAAGGTCCGTTTGTTACGCTGCACTGGGCGGTCTTTTCACACTCTGAGTCTGTTGTTTTTTTTCTGCATAGTGCAGACACGGAAGAGGAAAGCCTATGCACTTTCGTATTAATTTAAGTAAAGTAGTTTGGTCTGTTCCAGTAAGCAATTCAACAGGAAAATATAATCCCTGCCTGTCGTGGCCGAACAGAAAATTAAAACAAACGTTATAATTCAAGGTGCATGCATTTTCACTCCTAATGCTTACCGGTATATGATTCTGCCCTGTGTTATGATCTGAGTGCCTATGCTGTGTAGCCTACTTGTACGACTGTACGTGAATATACAAATGTACTAGATATTTATCGTGTACACACGCACACGCACACCCTGCATTGACAGAATGGACCGGAGCTACTTATAAACTGAAAAAGTCGCTTGTTTAACGTGCCACGGCTGTGACAGCTAGCAGCTGCAGCTGTCAAACTAGCAACAGGCTAGCTGTAATATAGCAACAGGCCAGGGCTGACAGTCCGAATGTCGGCAATCCAGTTAAAAAGCACATCAGTAAAACTGTGTATCCGAACCTTAAAATCCATATGCTGTCTGCAGTGGTTAAAAAACAGGGCTTAAAAAGAGCTTAAAAAGACGGAGCTTCGTCATTGAGCTGCTGCTGTGTTTCAGGGTTGAGCTGCTTAACGTTCGGTGTGCATCGTTCATCGCTGAAACTACGCGACTATATTAAAATTTCAAATACTGTCTCAGCAGAAATTTTGATTCATATGATTCAAAATCATATGATTTGGTTGTTAAAATAAAATAAAACTGTTAATATGAATGAACATGTTTTCAGTTCGCATGGGCAGTGCGCATTGGACTGGAGATTATGAAAGAGTCGTAGCCATGACTTATATTTCTGAAAATGCTACTGCTCGCAAACAATCATTTTGGGCATGAAATGTTATGATTCCCCCCCTTTTTTTTCTCTCATTTTTTTTAATAACATTAACATCGAGGTGTCCACTGGCAATGCCAAAGCACTCCTGAAGTAACGCTGAACGGTCTGACTGCAGATAGGAGAGAGCCGTGCGCCCAGGCGCCCCATGGCTAACAGCCTGAAATGTAGCAATAAAGTCGTGTGTTGTGGTAAAATGGATGCGCTTTATTAAAAATAATGGAGTCGTTGCTAAGCTCTCTCTGGCGCGTCTCCCTTTCCCTCTTTCTCCTCGCCACCAACATCGCCAGGACAAGAGCCCTCTTTCTCCTCCAAAAAAACATTTTGTCACCACAAACACGTTGACACAACCAACAAGCTACTATAGCTACTGTGTCCCGCAGCTAACAGCGTAAGGACAACAACAGGCAACACGAACACGTGGATCTGTTTCCGCATGTCCTCGCACCGCCCACGCACCGCCCAGATTACGCAAAGCATTGTGGTACATTGATGCGACAAACGACAAGACAGATGAAACCATAAAACATTGATAAGACGCTTGTCTGAAAGGTGTGACAGGCGCCTCCTACAGTGTTTTTGGCAACAAATTTTAGTTTTAAGTCAGTGTCTTGAATAGTTTGTTTGTCACATTTTAGTCACCTGGAATGTTTTATTGTTGGTCTAGTTTTAGTTGACCAAATATCATAAGATTCTAGTAGACTAAATCTACAGTTGATTTAGTGTCAAGTGTAATCTAAAAACACATGATGACTCATACAGGGGAAAGGCCCTTTAAAAGTACAGTTTGTGGCAAGGGCTGTATTCATAATGTGGCATTAAAAATACACATGACTCATACAGGGGAAAAACCATTTACGTGTACAGTTTGTGAAAAAGGCTTTAATTCTGGGTGCCTGCCAT
>NC_137867.1:4549623-4569623 GCF_963924005.1 Protomyctophum bolini
AAGGCCAGCCAATAGGAATACAGAGGGGCGGGGCTTAAGCAATTAAGCCATTACAGCTTGTTCCTCTTGATGGTCTACGTCCATGTACCAAAGTTTGAGGCTGTAGCATGTTGTAAACAATAGTTAGAGCTGTGTAAAGGCCAGCCAATAGGAAGACAGAGGGGCGGGGCTTTAGCAATTAAACATTTTCAGCGTGCTCCTATTGGTGGTATAAGTCCATGGAGCAAGTTTCAAAACTGTAGCATGTTGCAAACAAAAGTTATAGCTGTGCAAAGGCCAGCCAATAGGAATACAGAGGGGCGGGGCTTAAGCAATTAAGCCATTACAGCTTGTTCCTCTTGATGGTCTACGTCCATGTACCAAAGTTTGAGGCTGTAGCATGTTGTAAACAATAGTTAGAGCTGTGTAAAGGCCAGCCAATAGGAAGACAGAGGGGCGGGGCTTAAGCAATTAAACATTTACAGCGTGCTCCTATTGGTGGTCCAAGTCCATGGAGCAAGTTTCAAGACTGTAGCATGTTGCAAACAAAGGTTATAGCTGTTTAAAGGCCAGCCAATAGGAATACAGAGGGGTGGGGCTTAAGCAATTAAGCCATTACAGCGTGCTCCTATTGGTGGTCCAAGTCCATGGAGCAAGTTTCAAGACTGTAGCATGTTGCAAACAAAAGTTATAGCTGTGCAAAGGCCAGCCAATAGGAATACAGAGGGGCGGGGCTTAAGCAATTAAGCCATTACAGCTTGTTCCTCTTGATGGTCTACGTCCATGTACCAAAGTTTGAGGCTGTAGCATGTTGTAAACAATAGTTAGAGCTGTGTAAAGGCCAGCCAATAGGAAGACAGAGGGGCGGGGCTTAAGCAATTAAACATTTACAGCGTGCTCCTATTGGTGGTCCAAGTCCATGGAGCAAGTTTCAAGACTGTAGCATGTTGCAAACAAAAGTTATAGCTGTTTAAAGGCCAGCCAATAGGAATACAGAGGGGCGGGGCTTAAGCAATTAAGCCATTACAGCGTGCTCCTATTGGTGGTCCAAGTCCATGGAGCAAGTTTCAAGACTGTAGCATGTTGCAAACAAAAGTTATAGCTGTGCAAAGGCCAGCCAATAGGAATACAGAGGGGCGGGGCTTAAGCAATTAAGCTATTACAGCTTGTTCCTCTTGATGGTCTACGTCCATGTACCAAAGTTTGAGGCTGTAGCATGTTGTAAACAATAGTTAGAGCTGTGTAAAGGCCAGCCAATAGGAAGACAGAGGGGCGGGGCTTAAGCAATTAAACATTCTCAGCGTGCTCCTATTGGTGGTCCAAGTCCATGGAGCAAGTTTCAAAACTGTAGCATGTTGCAAACAAAAGTTATAGCTGTGCAAAGGCCAGCCAATAGGAATACAGAGGGGCGGGGCTTAAGCAATTAAGCCATTACAGCTTGTTCCTCTTGATGGTCTACGTCCATGTACCAAAGTTTGAGGCTGTAGCATGTTGTAAACAATAGTTAGAGCTGTGTAAAGGCCAGCCAATAGGAAGACAGAGGGGCGGGGCTTAAGCAATTAAACATTTACAGCGTGCTCCTATTGGTGGTCCAAGTCCATGGAGCAAGTTTCAAGACTGTAGCATGTTGCAAACAAAAGTTATAGCTGTTTAAAGGCCAGCCAATAGGAATACAGAGGGGTGGGGCTTAAGCAATTAAGCCATTACAGCGTGCTCCTATTGGTGGTCCAAGTCCATGGAGCAAGTTTCAAGACTGTAGCATGTTGCAAACAAAAGTTATAGCTGTGCAAAGGCCAGCCAATAGGAATACAGAGGGGCGGGGCTTAAGCAATTAAGCCATTACAGCTTGTTCCTCTTGATGGTCTACGTCCATGTACCAAAGTTTGAGGCTGTAGCATGTTGTAAACAATAGTTAGAGCTGTGTAAAGGCCAGCCAATAGGAAGACAGAGGGGCGGGGCTTAAGCAATTAAACATTTACAGCGTGCTCCTATTGGTGGTCCAAGTCCATGGAGCAAGTTTCAAGACTGTAGCATGTTGCAAACAAAAGTTATAGCTGTGCAAAGGCCAGCCAATAGGAATACAGAGGGGCGGGGCTTAAGCAATTAAGCCATTACAGCTTGTTCCTCTTGATGGTCTACGTCCATGTACCAAAGTTTGAGGCTGTAGCATGTTGTAAACAATAGTTAGAGCTGTGTAAAGGCCAGCCAATAGGAAGACAGAGGGGCGGGGCTTAAGCAATTAAACATTTACAGCGTGCTCCTATTGGTGGTCCAAGTCCATGGAGCAAGTTTCAAGACTGTAGCATGTTGCAAACAAAAGTTATAGCTGTGCAAAGGCCAGCCAACAGTCTTGAAACTTGCTCCATGGACTTGGACCACCAATAGGAGCACGCTGTAAATGTTTAATTGCTTAAGCCCCGCCCCTCTGTCTTCCTATTGGCTGGCCTTTACACAGCTCTAACTATTGTTTACAACATGCTACAGCCTCAAACTTTGGTACATGGACGTAGACCATCAAGAGGAACAAGCTGTAATGGCTTAATTGCTTAATCCCCGCCCCTCTGTATTCCTATTGGCTGGCCTTTAAATAGCTATAACTTTTGTTTGCAACGTGCTACAGTCTTGAAACTTGCTCCATTGACTTGGACCACCAATAGGAGCACGCTGTAAATGTTTAATTGCTTAAGCCCCGCCCCTCTGTCGTCCTATTGGCTGGCCTTTACACAGCTCTAACTATTGTTTACAACATGCTACAGCCTCAAACTTTGGTACATGGACGTAGACCATCAAGAGGAACAAGCTGTAATGGCTTAATTGCTTAAGCCCCGCCCCTCTGTATTCCTATCGGCTGGCCTTTAAACAGCTATAACTTTTGTTTGCAACATGCTACAGTCTTGAAACTTGCTCCATGCACTTAGACCAATTTGTCCACCTCTCACACACGTGCACACACAAACGCACATGCACGCACATGCACACATGTGCACACAAACACACACACACACACACATTGAAAGTCAATGGAGAATATTGGGGAAACACGTAACTTTGTCATTTCTCAACCGTTTCAGACGCGGGGCGGCTCGGCGAAACCGGGACGCCTACCCCCTGAACGAAACCAAATGGACCCTTACAGCTCAGACATCTTAGCATGTTAGCATTAGCATGTTAGCATATTAGCATGATAGCATGTTAGTATTAGCATGTTAGCATATTAGCATGATAGCATGTTAGCATTAGCATGCTAGCAATGCTAACATTCCCAATAAACTTAGACAAAATACCCCATTGAAAGTCAATGGGGAGACCTGGCTCACATGTAACCAAATGGACCCTTCTGAGAGGCTGAATGTCATCAAATGGTGGTCCGTGGCTCAAATGCTGCACAGACTTGGCGAGCTTCAGGCACCCAGTAAAAATTCTTGAAATTTTGTTTCTAGTATTCATATTAATATTTTAATTTCTCATTCCAAAGACTGTTGCAGGCCTATTTGATTCACTGAGCAAGTGTCAATGGGCCACCATGTGCCACTGCCATGTGCTGCTGCACTGCTGCATGTATCCTAGTTCTTATAGATCTCTGATTATTTCAAGTTGGCATCACAGATGGAACGAGCGGGTGGACAGGCGCCACCCTTCAATTTGGCTGTTCATCCGCCGTCTAAAGGACGAGCAGAAGCTGCTGGAGACAGTCTGCGCCATCGCTGAGTGCGGTTCTCCAGCACCACCCCCCCCCAGCGAGAGCTGGATAGAAGGTTTGAGAGTTTCTTGATGCTAAGCATAATTAAATAATTATGAGGCTGAAATGCGATGGACTGGCGTGGGCTTGTTATTAGCATATAGAACTTTTTGTGCACAACAGAATGTGTTCACTATAGAACATTATTATTACAGTGACTAAAATTAATTATCTAATGATTTTCTCCAACAGGCTGCGGAGGCTCGTTCGGCAGTTCCGCCATGGACCCAGGACCCTGGAGCAATATTGGGATGCAGTCCAGCGCTGCATCCATAACTTTGTTTAATTTAAACTTAAAGTATTTATTTTATTTGTAAACATATAATTTATTTTTTCTGAAAAAGCCTATACGTTTGTATAGCCTATCCCTATAGCATACTGTTTGTGTGCCCAAAGTAGGCTATAAGGCCCTTTTTTAAATTTCATTCAATAAATGTTTATTGCCGGCCTTAAGTAAGTGGTTCTGTGTATGTGTCCATTGAATGGGTTGAATGAATCCACTATAATGTTGAGATTTATCGGAGCAGCTTGTTTGGGTTGTTCCTTCCTGCGGCCTGCCAACGCATTTTGACATTTTGTACTTTGAACAACAATCTAAGGTGATTCCTGCGCTCCAGACATAGTGTTTATGAGGAACGCACAATATGCCTATACGTGCAATCAATCTAACTGAGGCCTTGTGGATTGATTAGAGTAGGCCTACACATGAATAATATAGGCCTAAATCCAGCATCATCATTGTGCAATATGGGGTTCCCAGCTGCTCGCATCGCTGCTTTGCATGTTCATTCCAAAAATACAGTTAAGTAGGCTATGCAAAACAATATAGGCTACAGAAAACAGCATGGGGCGTGCGTGCGTGCGTCCCGTGACTCCCGTCCGTCAGCGGGGAAGAGTGCGTCTGAAGTGAGACGCCAGGGGCTGCACATTGGATAGCCTCTAATAATAATATGTTGATGAATATAACTAACGTGCACAGACGTATCATATAGGCTATGTCTTCCCGACCGTGTAAGGTTATTAAAATGGACATAATCAGATATAGACACCCTTTGACTTTGAGACACACACACACACACACACACATACACACACACAGACAGACCGTGTTTGCTGACAGAATAACAGGCGAGGCAGATGTAGGCTACATCTTTCTTTTATTTAATAAAATGATGGGATTAATGACAGATTAATATTCTTTGACGAAGGCGCAAATATGTCATCCCTACGACACACACACACACACACACACAGCTGAGCAGAGACGACAAGTTCTTATAAGTGCAAGAGGGGAAGAGTGCGTCTAATAATAATATGTTGATGAATATACAACTTGACGCGCACGCACACGCACAGTGATTCAGTGATTTGAATTTTGACAAATCCTACCAACTCAAATATTTTACAATAAAACACGCTAAGCTTGTTTAATGCATTCAGAGAGAGAGAGAGAGAGAGTCTGGCACGCACAGACAGATATAGGCTGAGCGGCCTTGTGATTTAGACAGATAGGCCGGGCGGCCTTGTGACTTTGTAGTGATGCACACGCACGCACGTCATGCACACATAGCGGTCGAAATAGCGGTTCGGAATAGCGGTGTGTTTTAATCGTCGGAGTGGCGGGGTCTTTACCAAAGTCGAGAAACCCCGCCATTCCGATCAATAGAAGTCAATGGTCGGAATGCCGCTCTGTTCCCTTATATAGCGCCTTTCAAGAAACCCAAGGACGCTTAACAAGACAAAAAACAAAAAACAAAACTAGTTGCCAAAAGCCAAAGTGAACAAATGTCTCTTCAGTGCAGACTTGAAAGAGTTCAATGAGGGTGTCTGGCGGATCTCCAAGGGGAGAAAGTTCCAGAGGGCAGGGGCTGCCACGTAGAAGGATCTATCGCCGAGAGTCCGCCGTTTTGCGTGACGGATGGTGAGGAGTTCCATGTCTGAAGACCTCAGGTTCCGCTCAGGGGTGTAGTCCTTGAGGAGGTCAGTCAAGTACTGTGGGGCAAGGGCATGGAGGGATTTGTAGCTGAGGAGGAGCAGTTTGTAGTGAATGCGGAATTTAACCGGGAGCCAGTGGAGGTGTTTGAGGGTGGGTCTGTTCTCCCACAGAGGTGGGGGTGACATGTCTCGCACCCTATGATCCGACGGACCATTGCTCCGAAGGAGCATTGGTGCGCTGGGGGTCGGGAGAGGGTGGGTGGTTAGGTTTAGGTGTCTGCCCCGGGGGAGGTTAGGGTTAGGGTGAGGGTTTGAGGTAGGTTGTCGATCGGACCAATGGACCGTCGGCATATTGACGCGGACCCGGGTGAGGGAGGGGGCAGTCGTACTGAATACTGGAGAACTCGGCCCGCCGAATCTTCTTCATCTTTGCCGAGATTTCTTCCCCTTTCGCCGACTCTTCGTCACTTTCCGGTCCGAGTTCTGTCTGAGAACTCGGACCGAAAGTGACGAAGAGTCGCCGAAACGGGAAGAAATCTCGGCACTAAAGCGCGCATCTAGCTACTGCATGATGATCATGCACGCTGATCAGACAGCAGATCAATAAAAGCATGCAAAAGCATTCAGCTTTCACAAGTGTGCCCATATAGAGAAGGAAAATAATTAAGAATTCGGTGGCATTTCTTTCACATTGCAAAAGAGCAATTTTTGCTCTTTGCTCTTTGTCCTTATAGATAGAAATGTGATGATTTTTGTATAGTTGTGGATTAACAAATTATAAAGCACAGGGCCTCGCATTTCTCAATGAATAGCTAGCCCAGTGTTTTGATATGTCCAGGTGTGCCGCCTGATTTGTCAGAAAGTAACACTAAGTTAGTGTTACTTTCTGTCAAAATCAGGCGGCACACTAACCCTCCCCCAAAAGCAATATTATAGCTAGGCCTACTGGGCTGCAGGCTTCCTATTGTTGCGTTGTCACACGTCTAACCATTAGACGTGCGATAACAACAACAATAGACTCTAACGACCCTCGGCCATTGAAATGTTAATGCTTAGATGCATGCAGAAGACGCTAACACTGAGGAGCTAAAGTAAACGTGACGTTGTTGTGATTAAACATAATGTGCCACGAAAAATAGCTGTCCAAAATAGCTGTCCATAGATGTCCAAACATGATCGCCTCGTTCGGCCAACAAAATATATCTCCCTTCCTCGACAGAAGCGCAGTGATGTCTGATTTATTCTTCGTCGTACAAGTGTTATGCTTGCATGCTGAAAATGGCTGATCGACAAGCTCACAACGCATTGCGGACGCAACGCGTTGTGAGCTTGTCGATCAGCTATTTTTAGCACGTGGAAATACAGGCTGTGGGAACTGAGACCCTTCACAATAAAAGCATGCAGCTTTCACAAGATGGCCCAAAATAAAGACAAGGAAAAGGATTAAGAATTAGGTGGCATTTCACTGCATATGAGCTATCTAATAGCTATCTACTTCCTGACTGAATTACATCTGAATAGCAACGCTAACAATGATGATGATGGCACAGGGGTGTGGCCTGAACCAAGATGGCTGCGTAACGCCGTTGCTCTTCACAACCGTGCAAGGTTTTAATGCATATATCATAGATTACTAACTTTAGATTACTAACTTTTTCGACCAAAACAAACCTCTGGATATGTCAAAGAAATCAAAGAAATCTACTACTAGTGCTGTCAAGGAGTGTGACTTCTTTTTAAGATCTCACAAGAGCAAGGCAGACAATCTACCCGCAACGCTACAAACAATTGCTCCTGAGCACACAGACCCCACTATGGCATCCTTGGCTGATGTACTGAAGGAAATCAAATGTCTCCGATCTGAAGTTGGGTCGAAGTTAGACAACATAGAGACCCGCCTGTCCACCATGGCGGCCTCGCTCGCTGCAGTTGAGAGCAAAATAACCAACGTACAACGAGAGGTCTCCTCCAACACAACCCGCGTTGACGAGGCCGAAGACCGCATACGAAGTGCAGAAGATTCACTGGAGCGGGCCGAAGCTGCACTTGGTGCCGCCATCAAACGAGTCACTCACCTTGAGTCAAAAGCAGACGCAGCAGAGGACCGGTCCAGAATGAACAACTTGCGTTTATTTGGGCTCCGAGAACGCGCAGAGGAACAGCAGTCGCTTCTCGACTATGTCAACACCTTGCTGCCACAATGGCTGGGTTTGGACCCTGGCCGCTCGTTCACTTTGGAACGTGTACATCGCACGCTAGCTCCACCGAAACCCGGCCAGAATCGGGCGGTCCTCATCCGGTTCCTAAAATTCCAGGAGAAGGAGTTTGTCTACCGCAAGGCTAAGCAAATGGACATTAAACACAACGGGGTCAAATTATCATTCGGGCAAGATCTATCGGCAGAGACGGCCCGGACCCGACGGGGATTTAATCCAATTACACAGCTGTTCGTTGATAGGAATGCCTTCCGTGGATTTCAACACTATCCCAGCAAGCTGACGGCAGAATTCATCTCTTCTCAACGCCACAGGAGGCTGAAAAGTTCTACAATACATTAATCGCGCCCAACGTGAATCCTGATGCCGCGGTGGAAAGCAGAGAGGCCGTGGTTGATCCAGGCCCTATCGAGGAAATCACAGAGGCTTAATCATCGTTGCTTTCTTTTCTTTTTTTGTTAATTCTTGTTATTATCAGTAGCCTTTTTTCCCCCCATTTTTTATCTTTCAGTAGGCCTATTGAGTAGCCTATTAATACATATTGTTTTGCATTTCCCCCCCTTCTTGGTAGAGTGGGAGAGGGGTGGGGGGAGACAAATTACTGGCCTATATCTATTAAAAGGAATATATATATATCTTTTTTTTTTGAATACTTTTTGTTCTCATACGCCAATAATAGACCAAGCAGTCAATAGTCACTGCTTGAACAATGGTCGAACTTTATTTTGTTCATATTTTGGTTAAGTAATTACCCTAATTAACATGCACAGTTGGGGGGTGAACTCGTTACTGTAGACTTCTGTTATAGGTCGCTCCCCAGACCAAAGTAGTGTGGTCTAATGGTCTTACCGGACCTATATGTCCACCTAGTTGTGTCGTTTAGATTATGGGGGCAGGGGCACTGCCAACTTGTTTGGCTTTCATGTGGGTTGGGGGAGGGTGGGGGGGTTTATGTTATGTGTACCAGACTGCATTATGTGTCATATAAACTGTATTTTTTTTTAAACGAGTAACATCATACCTATCATGTGTCATATCTATCCCATCTCGCCACTATGACTACGACTGATAACACCACAGATATTGGAAAGTTAACGTTTGTCACCTGGAATGTAAATGGATTAGGAACGCAAGTCAAGAGAGGGAAGGTTTTTTCACATTTAAAATCACTAAAAGCCGACATTGTATTTTTACAAGAGACGCACATCAATCCTTCTGACCAGAGCAGACTCAAAGCAAATTGGTTTTCACAGGTTTATCAATCCACCTTTTCATCCAAAGCTAGAGGCGTTGCTATATTATTTAAAAAATGTGTTCCGTTTCGATTATCTTCCCTGGTTGATGATCCTAATGGTAGATTCTTGATAATCTCCGGTAAAATCAATAATATTCCCATCACTTGTGTTAATGTTTACGGTCCTAATACTGATGACCCTGAATTTTATCGCAGGATTTTTAATATACTACCGGATCTGAACTCCACTAACCTGATAATGGGTGGTGACTACAATACTATTCTGGATGGCTATCTTGACCGCTCATCAAAACGCCCTTTCACTCCGACCAAGGCTGCCTGTACCCTGAATAATTTGATTACATCGTTTAATTTAGTCGACATATGGAGATTACAACATCCCACTGATAAAGAATATTCTTTTTTTTCTCATGCTCATAAAGCAAATACACGTATCGACTTTCTTCTCATTGATTCCAAATTAATCTCAAACGTCCTAAACACAAAATATCATGGAATATTGGTGTCCGATCACAGTCCTCTCATCATGTCTCTTAACTGGTCCCTTCCCAAAGCCTTTTTTGCCTGGCGCTTTAACTCGCTGTTATTGCAGGATTCCAACTTCAATGTGTATATGAAAACAGCCATAACTGAATTTTTATTATTTAATGATAATAACGAAGTTTCTGATTCTATTCTGTGGGAATCATTCAAAGTCGTGATGAGGGGAAAAATAATTGCTTATGAAGCTACTAAAAAGAAAGAAAGGCATAAACGCCTCGCTGAAATCGAGACGCAGCTCGTAATTGCTGAGAGAGTGTATTTATCCTCTTTATCCACTCGTGATCTGTATTCTGTTATGTCGTTGAAATATGAATATAATACCATTCTGAGTGACCAGGTGAGTAAACAGATACTGAAGCTGAGACAAAAACAGTTTGAACTTGGAGACAAGCCAGGTAAACTGCTGGCCAGACAGCTCCGCGGCGCACAGGCAAGCAGGTCTATCCTCAAACTGAAGTCCCCCTCAGGTGAGCTATTAATTAATCCTCAAGATATAAATAATCACTTTAGAGATAATTTTGAAAAACTATATACAGCTAAATCTAACGCAACTGATGACGAGCTTGAGTCATTCCTGGAGTCTGCTGATCTACCTAAAGTAAATGAAAATGCCAAGGCTGACCTCGACTCTGACTTTACTATTAATGAAATTATAGATGCGATAAAAGCGCTATCGTCTGGTAAGGCTGCCGGCCCTGACGGCTTTTGTGCTGAGTTCTTTAAGACATATAGTGATCTGGTTGCCCCCTTGTTACTCAGAATGGTTAAACACTCCATTGAAAGTAATATTTTTCCACAGTCGTTTTACGAAGCTAATATTTGTTTGTTGCCAAAAAAGGGTAAGGATGAAACGGATCCATCAGCTTATAGACCCCTCAGCCTTCTAAATTTTGACCAAAAGGTGGTCGCTAAAATGGTCTCAACTAGGCTTGCCAGACACATGTCACCTCTGGTCCACCAGGATCAAAATGGCTTCATGTCCGGTAGATTTTCTTTTTTTAATACACGCAGATTATTTAATATAATGTATTCTAAATATAATTCAAGCGATAAACCTGTAGTTATATCTCTGGACGCGGAGCGTGCCTTCGATCAGATCGACTGGAGATATATGCATGCCACATTAAGACACTATGGATTCGGTGACTTTTTTTTAAATTTGGTTAAGATGCTTTATGCAGCCCCCACCTCCTCAATTTTGACTAACGGTAATAAGTCAGTATCGTTCAGGTTACAACGCGGCACGCGGCAAGGCTGTTGCACGAGCTCTCTACTGTTCAATTTAATGCTTGAACCGCTCGCTAACTGTATAAGAAAGCATCTCGAAATCAAAGGAAATAAGGTTGGTAGCGTTGAATGTAAATTATCGCTTTACGCCGATGATTTATTAATTTTCATGATGGATCCAGCCTCATCCCTCCCCCCGCTTCTCTCCTTAATTAAACATTTCGGTAAGCTGTCGGGCTACTCTATTAACTGGCAAAAAAGCGCATTTATTCCTCTTACTGATAATTTGGAGCAGTCCTATCTGGACTCCCTCCCATTTAAGATAGCTACAGACCAGTTTACATACCTGGGTCTATCCATCCCATTGAAGCCAAAGTTGCTATTTAAATATAACTTTATTCCTCAATTAGATAAACTTAAAACAGACATGGAACATTGGAGAACCCTGCCGCTATCAATGATAGGACGCGTGAACGCTATCAAGATGGTTTCTCTCCCCAGGTTTATGTATTTATTTCAAAACATCCCAATCAAGCTCGCGTCATCTTTCTTTAAAAAAATCGATTCAATAATAATGTCTTTCATTTGGGGTTACAAATCCAACCGTATCTCCAAAAAACACTTGCAGAAACCCAAACTAATGGGAGGGCTTTCCCTCCCTGTGTTTCTCCATTATTACTGGGCCACCAATCTCAGAGCTTTAATTTACTGGCAGGACCAACTCCCTCAATCCTCCGCAGACACTCCTAAATGGCTCCAGTTTGAATCCCAGGCAGTGAAGGGCAGCTCTCTTTCAGCTCTCTTGTTTTCCTCAAAGGACATACCAGTGCAACTACTGGAAGACAATTTTGTTTTGAGAAACTCAATTAAAATACTCTCAGACAGATGCAGCCTTTGCACACTGGAAGGACAAGGGCCTGATCAAATTTTCAGATCTATATATAGATAATCATTTTGCATCATTTACTGAGCTGAAAGAAGCATTCTCGCTCCCAAACTCCCACTTTTTCCGTTATTTACAAGTTAGACATTTTGTTCAAAATCAATTTAACAATTTTCAAAATTTACCTCACGAACACTGTTTATATGCACTATTAAAAAAACATCCCAACTCCAAACAACTCATATCAAAATTTGTCTCACTGTTCTCCAAACTCTCTAATCCCTCAACAAATCACATTAAGGCTGCCTGGGAGGAGGATATTGGACTGGAGCTGTCAGATGAGCTATGGAGCGAGGGGTTGAGGAGGATCCACTCTGGTTCAGTCAATTCCAGATTACAATTAATCCAGTTTAAAATCATCCATAGACTTCACTATTCAAAGGTTAGAATAAACAAAATGTACCCTACTGTTTCAGATATCTGTGATAGATGCAACATCTCCAAAGGCACGCTGGGCCACACCTTTTGGTCCTGCCCAAAAATAGTTTTTTTCTGGCATAGTATTTTCTCATGGTACAGCACAGTATATCACATCAATATTATTCCTGACGCTTTAGCTGCTCTGATCGGATGCTCCGACGCCTCTCTTGCACTACCATACTCCATACAGCAGACACTTATGCTCGGCACACTAGTAGCTAAGAGAATGATTTTGACTGAGTGGAAAACACCGACTGTACCCTGTTTTAGTAAATGGCTTAATGAATTTGTATCTTTGATACACCTGGAGAGGTTGCGTTGCAACAGACAGGACAGTATAGCCACCTTTGAGTTCATTTGGGGCCCTATTACTGCTCACCTTGTCTCCGCTGCGTAACTGCTGACCTGTTCCCCCTACTGTTCATATTTATATGTCCCCAAGTTCATGTTTACATCTTAGGAGTGTTGTTATAGGTATGTATATATATATATATATATATATATATATATATATATATGTGTATATATATTATATTATATTATATTATATATATTTATGTTGTATTATGTATTATATTATGTATTATATATTTATGTTCTGTTTGGCTAATGATATTCATGCCCTCCTTATACTCCATTGATGTCTCATGGTTTTGTTCATCCTATGACCTATGCTAGCTTAACACGATAGGCGATATCGATAGGCCCCCACTCGTTTTATATTTATACATTTATATATACATATATATATTTATATTATATACAGTCTGGTGTATGTGTCGTTGCTATGTATGTCTTGTTTGTCATGTCTATAAAAATCTAATAAAAACTAATATAACAAAAAAAACAATGATGATGATGATGATGGCTACTGCTAATGACATATTTGCATGTGAGAAGCTCACTACAGGCCAATGTTTTTAAATAGGCTACTGTATTTATTTGGCATTTTGTAGTATGAAATGGCAAAAAACAGTGGCAGATAAATTAGGCCTATGCTATGTAAATGTCCCAGATGAGTACAAATTATTATATGTAATTGCTCAACAGTTGTACCTGATTCATTGATTATTGTATTAACAGTTTGACTATTAACAGTTTGTATAGCATGGGTACATATATAACCCATATATATATTTAAATCCTCATTATCCTTGCCAATATTAAAAAAAACATCTAAAGAAATAGCTTATTCTTTCCTCTCTGTAGATTACATGTTTTACCTTGATGCGTTTGATAGATAAAATGGGTTTTATCTGTTTACAAACTAATGTCCAGTGGTCAATGTCCCATATTCTCCTTTTCCTGAACTATGACCCAGGCCGGATCATTGATATTGTCACCTTAAATCATCCTTTTACTCTTGGCCTACTGCCTGTTTATACAGCGTTGTTCCTAATCATCCTAAATGTCATCTCATTCAGGTTTATGGCCAAAATATGTTTTCATCTGTCCCATTTAATATCTTGTTGACTCCTTATTCAGTCTCCATGTTGTCTGCCACCAGCCACAAACGTGCAATAATGAAGTGTCTATTATGGTTTGAGTCTACATGCATATGACCTTGGTCTAGGGAGATAGCTGCTCACTGAGTCAGGGAGCGTTCTTTCTCTGCCTGGAACAAATACTGTGAAGAGGGGTTCAGGTCCGGAGTTCAGTTCGGAAGTTCAGTTCAGCTTTGGGTTATTTTGGAATCAACAATTGATTATTCTAAATTATATTGATGTAAATACTAATATCTGAACCATGTAGCACATTCTCTATGTCTGCATATCTTATCAGAATACTTTACTGAATATTTCACAAGAATATAACACAAGAGTCAAATGTACGGTCAAATGTAATGAATTTTATTTAAATATAGAAACAACAGTTTTTACAAAATATATAGAAAAAAGGTAAACATAAGTGTTTTAAAAAAACATCAGTTTGTACAAACTGTAGTAAAACTATAGAAAAAAGTTGTCGTATCTATCTAAAAGTTAAAGAAAAAAGTTGCCATATGTACAAAAACACTGTTTCAGTGAAAAAGTTGAAAAAAGTTGAAAAAGTTCTCAAAAAGTTGTCATATGTACAAAAACACTGTTTCAGTGAAAAAGTTGAAAGTGAAAAATAGCTGCAGTGTGCTGTCCCATTGTAGTTAGCATCTCCACACTGGGCCATTCACTTCAGAGGCATTCTTCAGCATGTCCATGATGGTGAGATTGTCCCTTTCAAAGTCCTTCCACAACTGGGACAGATTTCCCTGTGTAGCCTTCGTTTGCCTTCGCTGGTAGCGGCGTAGCTTCTTCTCTGACACCATACGCAGCTGGAAGTTGATCAAGGTAGCTTCCTTGTGCAGCAAATCTATGAGCATATAAAGCGGCAAGTTTGCTCTCTGTGCTTTACGATTTAGTCTGTTATGCCACCCCTCGACATCATTGTTCGTCCTGATGGCACGCTTGTACATACACCAGTCCTCTGGCTTCCACTGTCCACTTATCCAGGTGGACCGCATGTAGTCAACGAAGGGTTTCAGCTCGTCTGAGGCACGTGCTGCGTGCACATTGAATGCACCTTCAATCTCATGGGCGGGAAGATATTGAAGGGCAGACAACATCTTGAGGTAGTCTCTGACCCGTGGTATGGTTTTGTAGGCAACTGCCAAGCCAAGGTCTTGAACGTGTCTCCACAGAGCCTGGGTGAAGTGGAAACTATACAGCTATTTTGGACAGCTATTTTTCGTGGCACATTATGTTTAATCACAACAACGTCACGTTTACTTTAGCTCCTCAGTGTTAGCGTCTTCTGCATGCATCTAAGCATTAACATTTCAATGGCAGTATTCATACCAAGAACCCCCAGTTTGAAATGCATATCATCAGTGAGTGTTAATTTAACTTTGCTTGCTTGCAATATGTGGCAACCCTGGTTTGGGTTTGTTTTGGTTGTGTTGCTTTAGCATCGTTAGCACAGTAGCTAGCAGAGGCTGCAGCTGCTGAAGGTGCCAACAAAAGACATCTGCCTGATTTATTCTTAATGTGTTCATGAGCGCAGATTGAGAACATTCAGAAACTTGCAGCTGCAGCTGCTGAAAGTGCCCCGAAACGTGGAGAAAACTCGGCAGAATCTGAAGAAGAGTCGTCACGCGGCGATTCTTCTTAAGAGTCTGCCGAGTTTTCTCCACGGTTTGCCGACTTATCTTGAGAAGTCGGCAAAAAGGGTAAATCTGCCGAGTCTTCTTGTTACCGTCGTACTGACAGAGGGTTCAAACCTGGCATAGAATGAGTTAAGTTCATCTGGGAGGGTAGGTGTTATTTGTGGGGTTTGGTTCGTTTTTCCCCTGTAGTCGCTTATAGCCTGGAGTCCACACCATAGGTGCCTCGGGTTGTTGGTATCGAGCTTGGACTCCATTTTCTTGCTATAATCCCTCTTTGCCAGTTTGATGGTTGCCCTAAGTGAATAATTTGCCTTTTTATACTCCTCCTGAGAACCAGACCGATGAGCTATGAGCCGAGTATGGAGAGCTGTCCGTACTTCAGCGTTCAGCCATGGTTTCTGGTTGGGCATGATTTAATTTTTTTTCATAGGGACAACATCCTCTGTGCATTTTCTGATGTAGCTGGTGACAGTGTCTGTATTCTTTTTCAATCTACACACCAAATCTCTCAACAAATAGCAGATCTACAAGCTCGCATTGTGTCCAATAATGGAAACAGACATTATCTCAAGTTTTCCTCTGCATACTGTATCTTATGGGGAAAGATTTGCATATCTTCGTACCAATATGACAAGATTCTAAAAACATGTGCAATTCAAGGGGTTCTGTGGATGAAAGGGTAATATTTACAGTCAATACGAAATCTACACACCAAATCTCTCACCAAAAATAGCTGATCTACTACAAGCTCACAACACGTCAGAATAGGGATTCTGGGGTTCCAAGTGGTTAAACGTCAAGTTATTTGCAATCTGTCCTATAATGGAAACAGACATTCTCTCAAGTTTTCCTCTGCATACTGTATTTTACGGGGAAAGATATGCATATCTGCGATTCTGTGTACCATAATACGACGAGATTCAAAAAATTCTAAAAAACAGTGCAATTCAAGGGGTTCTTTGGATGAAAGTGGTTATTTTATTTACAGGGGTGCCCTAGTTGGAGAACCACTGCTGTGTATGCATATAGGCTACTATAACTGTCAGGAATGATTGTGGGGTAGGGTCAGAAAACAGGTTGTTGGAATGTGATCTATATTGTGTATATACATGGTCTTATTCTGAAGTGACAAATCCTTAACAGGAAGTTCCCATTAACGTGAGTGTATATATTGGCTAAATAAACGCCTCTCGTCAATAGAAGTTAACGAACTCCATCCCTAATTATTGTAACCGTGGTTACACAGTAACCTTTTGCTGCTAACGGTTGGTTTGAACCATTTTGATTGACTGCAGTTTCTTAGAACTGATAATACTTGATATGTTAATGAGTTTATTACAGTTAATTACAGTTAATTACATTACGAGTAAGACGCGCGAACGCGGGAAGCGAACGCAGATCGTAAATTGCAATAACAATTAGAATAAATTACGAATTAGTGAGAACTGTGTAGTACTGTGAAATTAGTGAAAACAGGGAGCAGCCATCACACTCATGTCACCATGACTCATGCGTTCGTGTGTCTGTGCCCTTTGTGCCCATATATGGAGCTGAGTGATTTTTGATGCAACACACTCCATATTTGGACGTAGCTCCATATATGGGCACAAAGGGGGGACACACGCACGCACACACAGACACACAGACATGATCTGCTAGGTCTCATAGTAAGTGCTCACTTCGTTCGCAATTATCTACACAGGCGACGAGCCAGCGTTACCACGGCGACAGTGTTGTTTTCGTCGACTAAAACTATGACGAAAAGGGTTCGTCGACGACCTTTTTTCCACTGACGAAAACTAGATGGAAACTAAATGTAAACTAAGCTACGACGACTAAAACTAAGACTAAATATACTGACGATTTAGTCAACAGATTAAAAGCTAGACTAAAATGTCAGGAAGGGACTAGTGGTGGACAAGAGATCCACTATAAGTCATTTTACACTTGGTTGCATGCTGAAAATAGCAGATCTACAAGCTCACAGCTTGTAGATCTGCTATTTTCAGCAAGTGTGAAATCAGTCATTACGACGGCATCAAGGCCTTTAGTCGACTAAATCTGCCGTAGGTTTAGTCGACTAAAACTAGACTAACAGTAAGACATTCCAGGTGACTAAAACTAAATGAAAACTTTATGACTAAAACTAAAATAGAAACCTGCTGTCAAAAACAACACTGCACGGCGACGTCATGTATTCTAATGAGATTAAAATATTCACGTACTCTAATGAGATTCAAATATTCACGTATTCTAATGAGATGCCATGGTTGACGATGTAATAATGTAATTAACTATTAATAACGGTAACTTTATTACCGATGTGATTGGTTGTTGCTTTCTTTTGAAGCTGTAATGATTTAATCGATATGTTCTAATTGTTTATAATATATTTATTGGTTTAATCTATATTTTCTAACGTTTGATAAAAGGGCTATAATATAATATCATAAAACGCTCAGGTTTCCAGACGGGTTTTCACAATAAAAGCTGACGTATGAAGTTATTGTTCAGACATGTTTTCACAATAAAAGCTGGCGTATGAAGCTTATGTTAAACTACGTTTGTGATCGTGAGTTTTCATTGGTTGAATGGAAGTCATCGGTTTAACATGGTTGCTTTTCACTGGTCGATTGGAAATCACCAGGGGGCGGTGTTGTGTTGTCGTTCCCTCTATATAGGAGGTTAATGTTTAGTATTTAAATAATAATATACACTAATAGCTCTTATTTTACAGTTTCCTGTCTGTCTGTCTGCCTGCCTGCCTGCCTGCCTGCCTGCCTGCCTGCCTGTCTGCCTGCCTGCCTGCCTGCCTGCCTGTCTGTCTGTCTGCCTGCCTGTCTGCCTGCCTGCCTGCCTGCCTGCCTGCCTGTCTGCCTGCCTGCCTGCCTGCCTGCCTGTCTGTCTGTCTGTCTGTCTGCCTGCCTGCCTGCCTGCCTGCCTGCCTGCCTGCCTGCCTGCCTGCCTGCCTGCCTGCCTGTCTGTCTGTCTGTCTGTCTGCCTGCCTGTCTGTCTTCATAAGGGATTATTTCACTGTTGTGTGATCCTAATTCGACTGTGACTTGACTGACATGAAGGTGTGTGTGTGTGTGTGTGTGTGTGTGTGTGTGTGTGTGTGTGTGTGTGTGTGTGTGTGTGTGTGTGTGCGCGCGCGCGTGCGCGTGTGTGTGTGTGTGTGTGCGTGTGTGCGTGCGTGCATGCGTGCGCGTGTGTGTGTGTGTGTTAAGGGTGTGTATAAACGTATGCAACATCCTGTTCAGTGACACCTGACACTGTCCTGTCATCAGGGTTCTCAACATGTGTCTCTGGACCCCTCTGTCCTCAGAGGGTTCTCAACATGTGTCTCTGGACCCCTCTGTCCTCAGAGGGGTCTAGAACCCTCTGTCCTCACAGAGGGTTCTCAACATGTGTCTCTGGACCCCTCTGTCCTCAGAGGGTTCTCAACATGTGTCTCTGGACCCCTCTGTCCTCAGAGGGGTCTAGAACCCTCTGTCCTCACAGAGGGTTCTCAACATGTGTCTCTGGACCCCTCTGTCCTCAGAGGGTTCGCTCAGTGGACGACCCCAGCTTCAGGGCAGGGTCTCTCAGTGGACGACCCCAGCTTCAGGGTAGGTTCTCTCAGTGGACGACCCCAGCTTCAGGGTTAGGGTCTCTCAGTGGACGACCCCAGCTTCAGGGTAGGTTCTCTCAGTGGACCGACCCCAGCTTCAGGGTAGGGTCTCTCAGTGGACGACCCCAGCTTCAGGGTTAGGGTCGCTCAGTGGACGACCCCAGCTTCATGGTAGGGTCTCTCAGTGGACGACCCCAGCTTCAGGGTAGGGTCTCTCAGTGCGGGCACTCGGCACACCCGGTGCGCAGCGCACTGGATGTTCGAACGACAACGCACAGAGTGCACTGAATAAACGAACGACAGGAGAGCCCCGGTGCGTTCAGGACACCCACTGTGAAAACGAAGACGTTGAGCTGCATGCCAGTTAACCCTTACAGCGCTACAGCATTTATTGACAAATTATGATATTATTCACGCCAGCATATTATTATTTGCCAGTTTTAGCTCTTATTTTTTGAAAAGCCACATTTTCCAGACTTCCCGGAACTGATCATGAACTCGGAAGTTGGACGAAGCGTTTTTATGTATAGAATTGCATTGTATATTTCCCATAGACATTTTTTTTTAAGTATTTATTTAAAGACCTTTTAAGCGTCGTACGAAGCCAACTCTTGTCGTGACAACTCATGACAACAAACAATATTTTGGACCAAACAAATAATTACAAAGAAGAAAAACAACAAATTAAAGTGTTTTCTTCTACTTTCTAATTCTTTGTTTGCCCCCAAAACATTGTGTTTATTGTCATGATTCGTCACGACAAGAGTTGTCTTTGTTCCGCGGCGTATAAACGTCTTTAAATAAATACTTTTTGAAAAGTCTATGAGGGAAAAATTAACGGGGGTTTATTTTCCGGGTCTCGAGGGGGGCGGGGCTGTATGTATAATATTGTATGTATAGTTTATATCCATCCATCCATCCATCTTCAACCGCTTATCCGTAGTCGGGTCACGGGGGCAACAGCTCCACCAGAGTGCTCCAGACTTCCTTTTCC
>NC_137867.1:4574623-4577123 GCF_963924005.1 Protomyctophum bolini
TGTAGAGTTCCTCTAGAGATGGAAGGGGACATGTCATGGTCCTCTGAGCTCTGTAGAGTTCCTCTAGAGATGGAGGAGGACATGTCATGGTCCTCTGGGCTCTGTAGAGTTCCTCTAGAGATGGAAGGGGACATGTCATGGTCCTCTGGGCTCTGTAGAGTTCCTCTAGAGATGGAGGAGGACATGTCATGGTCCTCTGGGCTCTGTAGAGTTCCTCTAGAGATGGAAGGGGACATGTCATGGTCCTCTGGGCTCTGTAGAGTTCCTCTAGAGATGGAAGGGGACATGTCATGGTCCTCTGGGCTCTGTAGAGTTCCTCTAGAGATGGAAGAGAACATGACATGATCCTCTGGGCTCTGTAGAGTTCCTCTAGAGATGGAAGGGGACATGTCATGGTCCTCTGGGCTCTGTAGAGGTCCTCTAGAGATGGTAGAGAACATGTCAGGAGCGTAGCTCCTTGGTGTTAAACGCAGAGCTAGAGTCTCTGTGTGATTGACAGGTGTCACTCTCTGTGTGATTGACAGGTGTCACTCTCTGTGTGATTGACAGGTGTCACTCTCTGTGTGATTGACAGGTGTCACTCTCTGTGTGATTGACAGGTGTCTCTCTCTGTGTGATTGACATGGTGTCACTCTCTGTGTGATTGACAGGTGTCCATCAACGTGACAGAAGCGAGGTCTCTGATTGGTGAGAACATCGACCCCAGCGTCCTCCTGGAGGTCGGAGAGGACAGGAAACAGAGCAGCGCCAAGGAGGGAACCAACGCCCCCTTCTGGAACGAGGTAGAATTGGTAGAATGGTAGAATGCGTTGTGAGCTTGTAGATCTGCTATCTATTTTAACAATTGTAAAGTTGGTCACGTGGCCAAAAGATGTGCGCCCCAGCCTATGAAAACATGTGCGTTGGTCAAACATGTGCGCCCCAGCCTATGAAAACCTGTGCTCACTGTCATGTTCCGTTCAGAACTGTGCTTTTATTTTCTGTAATTTTGCGCCCTCTGGTGGACGTTGGTTAAGTGTGATATATTAGATCAGTCGATGGGTGGACTAGTGAAGAAACACATGCAGGGAAGGTTGTGTGGTCGCCTGGCTTTTTTATGCATATGCTCGGGTATACAGTATACAGTATGTACTAGTAACTAGATACATACATACATGTATACCGTACATACAGACATTACCTTTAATCCACCCAAAACTGAAACATATCCTATAATGCCGTCACCATCGCGGCATCGCCCTCTGCTTACTAATAATAATAAAGTTGTCTCTCTCCCCAACAGTACTGATAATAATAATAATACTAATAATAATAAAGTTGTCTCTCTCCCCAACAGTACTGATAATAATAATAATACTAATAATAATAAAGTTGTCTCTCTCCCCAACAGTACTTTGTCTTCGATGTCTTCGCCCACCCGGAGGTCTTCCTTGACAAAGTCATCAAGCTGTCGGTAAGATATTAATATCATTATTAATAATATAAACTAATTAATTATTATAGAAGTCA
This sequence comes from Protomyctophum bolini, assembly GCF_963924005.1. NCBI lineage: Eukaryota > Metazoa > Chordata > Actinopteri > Myctophiformes > Myctophidae > Protomyctophum > Protomyctophum bolini. The sequence goes on from NC_137867.1 coordinate 4,576,133, forward strand.
TCAAGCTGTCGTAAGTTAGTATTAACCCATTTAGACCTGCGGATGCCTAAATTGTAAATTGCTACTGCTGCGTTCCCTAACACTGAGCTGTGTTGTATTTTGAGGCTGTGTGTGTGTGTGTGTGTGTGTGTGTGTGTGTGTGTGTGTGTGTGTGTGTGTGTGTGTGTGTGTGTGTGTGTGTGTGTGTGTGAGCGGAATGTGCTCAAGCTGACTGGCTGAGCACGGAATGTGATGTATGGTGATAAACAGTGCCCCACTCACGTCACGCAGGTGTGATATCTTTCTCCATATCGCGGTGTGAGAGACAGTCCACTGAGCAACTCAAAGTGAGGCTGAAGAATGACAAGCATTTTGCATTCTGGCTCTTTGAGGGGAGCTAGCGCCCCCTATGGCCAGCTTGGTGTGTTTGTGTGTTCTCAGGGGCGGCCTTAGGAATCTGGAGGCCTGTTTCAAGACCAAATATGAGGCCCCCATATACCTATGACATCATTATTTTGTTGAGGCCCCCCTGAGGGTGGAGGCCCGTTTCAATTGAAACTGGTGAAACATACTTAAGGCCTCCTATGGTCATATCGGCGGCCGATATATCGGTGCACCGATTATCGGTCGGTCTCTAATAGGGACACATGCGTCAGTAAGCAAGAACTGATGTCATCGCTATAGGGACACATGCGTCAGTAAGCAGGAACTGATGTCATCGCTATAGGGACACATGCGTCAGTTAGCAGGAACTGATGTCATCGCTATTCAGTATTTAAGTCCGACGTCATTTTGTAGTGCTACGTTACGTCCGGGTCCAAGTGGCACCAGCTCCCGTCCGCATCCCATTGTAAATAGAATATCTAAACGTGTGAATCTTTTTACAATGATGTTATTTTTCAGAAAGGAAGCCACTGAGGGTTAAAATGGGTCTTAATGCTTCCAACTCGAGTAGAATTATTAATGTTTTGTACAAGTGTCCATGATAATAAAAATATATGATGTGGAGACA
>NC_137867.1:4579623-4584623 GCF_963924005.1 Protomyctophum bolini
GTCATCTTTGTCTCCGCCTCCTCCTCACAGGTCACCAGTTCACCAATAAGTGGGCGGTGCTTACGGACCCCGCGGACCGCAGCTGCGGGGTCAAGGGTCACGTGAAGGTGGACATCAGTGTGTGTGGGAAAGGAGAGGTCATCCCGCCAGGTCACAAGGTCACCGACACCGAGGAGCAGATCGACAAGTATACGACCTATGACCTATTGACCTATGACCTCACGGTCCGGGGACCCCCAGGGGTCCCTGAGAGAGTTCCAGGGGGTCCCCGGCTAAATGATAGTTTGGAACCAAAATGGGTCTGTGACTCTGAGAGTGTTACACATGGAACCAAATGGACCCTTATGGGTCTGTAACTCTGAGAGTGTTACACATGGAACCAAATGGACCCTTATGGGTCTGTGACTCTGAGAGTGTAACACATGGAACCAAATGGACCCTTATGGGTCTGTAACTCTGAGAGTGTAACACATGGAACCAAATGGACCCTTATGGGTCTGTAACTCTGAGAGTGTAACACATGGAACCAAATGGACCCTTATGGGTCTGTAACTCTGAGAGTGTTACACATGGAACCAAATGGACCCTTATGGATCTGTAACTCTGAGAGTGTAACACATGGAACCAAATGGACCCTTATGGGTCTGTAACTCTGAGAGTGTTACACATGGAACCAAATGGACCCTTATGGGTCTGTGACTCTGAGAGTGTAACACATGGAACCAAATGGACCCTTATGGGTCTGTGACTCTGAGAGTGTAACACATGGAACCAAATGGACCCTTATGGGTCTGTGACTCTGAGAGTGTAACACATGGAACCAAATGGACCCTTGTGGGTCTGTAACTTGAAGGCAATCAAGCAAATGTGATAATTAATACTTATAACAAATAACAGCAACACAAGCAGCTGTTGTTCATTTTACTTTGAAAACCAGTAATTTGAGCTGCACTGCAGGGCAGACTGGTTGGATTATATCAGTTATTATAATGATCAGACTGGTTGGATGGTGGTTTCTGATTGTATCAGTTATTATAATGATCAGACTGGTTGGATGGATGGTGGTTTCTGATTGTATCAGTTATTATAATGGTCAGACTGGTTGGATGGTGGTTTCTGATTGAAAGTGAAGGCCAAAGTATAAGTATTAATTCATTAATTAATTAAAAAATGTTGACATTGTTCCAAATGGAATCATTTGTACACTCTCAATTAACATTGATTTCAGAATATAAATCTATCAGAGATAGAAATGCCATTAAATGTGGGTCCGTAGCACTGTTAGAGCCTCTTCTCTTCTGGGGGTCCCTGGAATATGTTTTCAAATGGGGGGTCCGTAGATTATTAAGCAATAAGCCACGAGAGGTCTCAGGTTACGGGGTATTTTACACTGGCTAGGGGCGTATAGGCCAGTGTAAAATACCCGGTAAGCTGGAGGGCCTCGAGTGGCTTATTGCTTTTCTAAAACGGTTACAAACATAATAGCAATAATAACCTAATAAAACGATTGAATTCACAAAAGTATAGCTACGCTTTGCGCCACCAGAGCGAGACATCCTTGTTTTGCTCGGCAAGTATAGCCCCTTGTGATTGGAGGAGTGTGGGTTATCGGTGGAATTTACACCGCTCACGTGACGGTAACCAGCCAATCAGAATCAAGTATTGGGACTATATACCCGTTTTAGAATGCATGTCAAACCTGGGGGTCTTTGAAATGAACCCATTCAGGCCTGACGTCGAAATGAAAAAAAAAAAAAAAAAGTTTTCTAAATCATGACAATTTTCTGAAAAGATTTGAGGCACATTTTAATGATTTTTCATTCATGCGCGTGCGTGCGTGCGCGCGCGTCCTCCCCTCCAGGAACCTCCTCCTCCCCCCCTCCTTCCCCTCGGAGCGACCTTGGGCCAGGTTCAAGGTCAAGGTCTTCAGAGCAGAAGGTCTGCCCAGAAACTCCTCCTCCATCATGGGTCACATGACCAAGGCCTTCATAGGAGACAGCGCCGCCCTGGTGGATCCCTATGTGGTGGTCAGCTTCTACGGGGTTAATGTAAGACATTAGCAACCATTAGCATGTCATTAGCATGTCATTAGCATGTCATTAACATGTATTGCCCGGAGGTTATTTAATCCATTAATAAACCGTTTATATATAATATATCCACCCTTTTCACATTGGCCTGTTATAACGCCACCAACAAGTGGGTTTTTTTTACAAAATGCCTCAAATCATCCAATTGCCATCCGAGGCGTAAGAAGAAATGTCACCCTTTTCACATTGGCCTGTTATAGCGCCACCAGGAGGCCACAACCTGCCCTGGCCCCTGGTGGAGACCTGTCCTGTTATAGCGCCACCAGGAGGCCACAACCTGCCCTGGCCCCTGGTGGAGACCTGTCTAATTATAGCGCCACCAGGAGGCCACAACCTGACCTGCCCTGGTGGAGACCTGTCCTAATATAGCGCCACCAGGAGGCCACAACCTGCCCTGGCCCCTGGTTGAGACCTGTCCTGTTGTAGCGCCACCAGGAGGCCACAACCTGACCTGGCCCCTGGTGGAGACCTGTCTAATTATAGCGCCACCAGGATGCCACAACCTGACCTGCCCTGGTGGAGACCTGTCCTGTTATAGCGCCACCAGGAGGCCACAACCTGACCTGCCCTGGTGGAGACCTGTCCTATTATAGCGCCACCAGGAGGCCACAACCTGCCCTGGCCCCTGGTGGAGACCTGTCCTATTATAGCGCCACCAGGAGGCCACAACCTGCCCTGGCCCCTGGTGGAGACCTGTCCTGTTATAGCGCCACCAGGAGGCCACAACCTGCCCTGGCCCCTGGTGGAGACCTGTCCTGTTATAGCGCCACCAGGAGGCCACAACCTGACCTGCCCTGGTGGAGACCTGTCCTGTTATAGCGCCACCAGGAGGCCACAACCTGCCCTGGCCCCTGGTGGAGACCTGTCCTATTATAGCGCCACCAGGAGGCCACAACCTGCCCTGGCCCCTGGTGGAGACCTGAGGGGCACTTTATCTAGTTACCACATAATTGACATAGTATGGATTACCATCTCATTACCATCTCATTAACAGGGTAGGACCTCCACCCAGAAGTCCACAGCTGATCCTGTGTGGAACGAACAGATTGTTTTCACTGAGATGTTTCCTCCTCTCTGTCGACGAATCAAGATCCAGGTAGGAGTTATAGACCAATTAGAATTTTGGACGAATTTATTCACTTACAATACTTTGACAGAAATGTAGTGGCAGGTCTTCAGTACAGTATAAAGTACAGTATTGGTCTTCAGTACAGTATAAAGTACAGTATTGGTCTTCAGGACAGTATAAAGTACAGTATTGGTCTTCAGTACAGTATAAAGTACAGTATTGGTCTTCAGGACAGTATAAAGTACAGTATTGGTCTTCAGTACGGTATAAAGTACAGTATTGGTCTTCAGTACAGTATAACGTACAGTATTGGTCTTCAGTACTGTCATGCCTCTTGACGGAAAAGAGTATTTAGCATCATCTAGTGGTTGCTTTGAAGACTGCTGTCAGCTAATGTGTTCTAGTTTTCCCTGTGTTCTTATTGGTAGTTGTGATCACAAGGCCTTTACTTCCTGGTCAGCCATTGTTTTGAGAAAACACAACAGTGTGTTCTACAGATGTTACAGAATGTTTACTCTCTTGCCATCCGCCTGTTTTGAGCCTTGGAGAAGCTTTGTCTGTGAGTTTATCGTACATGTTTCATCTCTGAGCATTTAAAGCAAAGATGCATATTTTTCTGTCATAATAAAGTACAGTATGGGGGGTATGAATCGTTTCCGCCATCCTCTCCAGGTATGGGATGAGGGGAGCATGAATGACGTTGCCATAGGAACGCACTACATCGATCTGAGGCAGATATCCAATGAGCAGGACGGCGATAAAGGTAGATAAAGGTGGATGGATGGGTCGGGGGGGGGGTGGATGGATGGATGGGGGGTGGAAATATACACACTAACCATCGTCTTGTCGTTTATTCACTGTCTTCTCCATCTCTTCATTCCATTCCATCTCTCCATTCCATTCCATCTCTTCATTCCATTCCATCTCTCCATTCCATTCCATCTCTCCATTCCATTCCATCTCTCCATTCCATCTCTCCATTCCATTCCATCTCTCCATTCCATTCCATTCCATCTCTCCATTCCATTCCATCTCTCCATTCCATTCCATCTCTCCATTCCATTCCATCTCTTCATTACATTCCATCTCTCCATTCCATCTCTCCATTCCATTCCATCACTCCATTCCATCTCTCCATTCCATTCCATTCCATTCCATCTCTTCATTCCATTCCATCACTCCATTCCATTCCATCTCTCCATTCCATCTCTTCATTCCATTCCATCTCTCCATTCCATTCCATCTCTCCATTCCATTCCATCTCTTCATTCCATTCCATCTCTCCATTCCATTCCATCTCTCCATTCCATTCCACTCCATCTCTCCATTCCATTCCATCTCTCCATTCCATTCCATCTCTCCATTCCATTCCATTCCATCTCTCCATTCCATTCCATCTCTCCATTCCATTCCATCTCTCCATTCCATTCCATTCCATCTCTCCATTCCATTCCATCTCTCCATTCCATTCCATCTCTCCATTCCGTCCGGCTCCACTCCAGGTTTTCTGCCAACCTTCGGTCCGGCCTGGGTAAACCTCTATGGCTCCACCCGGAACTTCTCATTGGTCGACGACAATCCAGAGCTTAACGAGGGCATCGGAGAGGGTGTGTCTTACAGGTGAACGATGATGATGATGATGATGATGATGATCGCCTCACCGCTAGAAGGTGCTGGACAAACTGCATCGTCTATATTTATTGATTGATTGATTGATTGATTTAATACTTTATTGGCAGAAATGTAATCAGTCAGACAGTAATGTAATCGGTACAGGGTACAGTCAGACAGTAATGTAATCTGTACAGGGTACAGTCAGACAGTAATGTAATCAGTACAGG
>NC_137867.1:4592123-4612123 GCF_963924005.1 Protomyctophum bolini
CCTCTCTAGAGCGAACGATCATGATACAACTTTTTTTGGCATTGAAAGTTATATCATGCTCTTTGCCATACAGTGAGCATATTTTCAGCAGTTGTTGTAGCCCTGCAGTATATGGGCTAAGTATGACCAAATCATCTGCGTACATAAGATGATTGATGATACCTTCCCCAACAATACAACCTGTTTTACAGTCATTTAGCTGCCTAGATAGGTCATCCATATACACATTAAATAGGAATGGGGATAAAATCCCACCTTGACGGACCCCATTGCCCACGTGAAATGGGGTGGAGACAGCATTATCCCATTTTACTTGGAACGTTTGCTGAGCATACCAATAGATAAGAATCCTGACTATGTAGTTGGGGACACTTCTGGCAATAAGTTTCCTGAATAGTTTCTCATGGTTGATTTTATCAAATGCTTTTGAGAGGTCTATAAAACATAAAAATACAGAGGATTTATTACTTTCATACTTGGCAATCAACTCCTTAAGAGCATAGATACAGAGGTCTGTACTGTGTTTTTTCTTAAAACCAAACTGATTGTCAGTAGTTAAAACATACATTTCAATCCTGGTTAAAATTATTCTTCCTAGCACCTTTGATAGGATACTGGCAAGGGCAATGGGCCTGTAATTGTCCATGCTGTTTAACTTCCCAGCCTTATCTTTAAGGACCGGGACCAGTAAAACAGACAGGATTGAATTGGGAAGGACACCATGCATCATAAAACCTGTGAAGCACATGGATAGCAGTGGACTAAGTCTGTTGCTGGCATACTTGAGATGCTCAGCAGTGATATGGTCCAGGCCACAGGCTTTGTTATTAACAAGCATACCAACAGCATCAGATATCTCACTTGACCTAATAATCATATTACTGTCAAGATCGATATTGTCTACGACAACAACATTACTTTTGACACAATTGAAAAGTTTTAGGTAATGTTCACGCCATACTTGCGCAATTTTGTCTGCACCACAGACCCCCTCAATATCTGAAGGTAGAGGTGTTTTGTTGCAGTTCATAACACGGACCGCTTTCCAGAAATCCACCTGGTTGTTGGTTTGAAGCTTTCTGGCTAGCGTATCAGCTCTAATGGTGTTCTCATTGATCTTAATATGCCGGAGAGCATATTTGAACCTGGCATTGGTTTGTTTTTTATGTTCGAACACATCCCCCTGTCTTGGCCTACCTGCATGATTCCAGTGTTTAAATGCTTCTCTAGCTGCAGTATGATGTTCAGCCACACACTCGTTCCATCCAGGTTTAATATTAAAAACCTTTTTCTGTATACAAAATGGCTCACTAGCAGCATTTAGAGCTGTTGTGATGTTATCATAAAAATTACAGAGATCATCAGCATGATGTGTGTCTGTGCAATTCATATTTAAACACCTTAAGGCATCATTTGGTAAAACAATATTATTTAATAACCTTTCAGTTAGGGCAGAATATCTGTCAGTATCCTCCTCTGATAGTTTAGACCAGTCTAGTTTTCCTGTGCTAGCAGTATTACTAGTGGCAGCCAGGAGGGGCACATTTTCAACATTTAAACTCATAGCTATAGGTATGTGGTCTGAGGTGGCCAGTCCATAGCAAATCTCAAGTTTTCCCAGAGAGGCGTGGGCATCTGCTGTGCACACACAATGGTCGAGCCACGATGTAGTGTGCCATGCTTCGCTCACATAAGTGAAGCTATTATCTGGTAAAAATAATTTGCTAGATAACATTAAATTATTTTCATTACAGAAATGAATCAGGTGTTTTCCAAAAAGAGATTTTTTATCTGAGATATCAGAATTAAAATCTCCAGTGACATACACACAAGTACATTCATTGTCCTCAATAAAAGACTGAATAAAGGCTAGTCTGTTCAGGAATTCATCCTCAAACTGATAGGATTCATAAGGTGTATATATGTTTAAAATTGTAATCTTCTTGCCATTAAAATTAATGTCTAATCCAATGGCCCAATCAACATTTAGTCTTCTTACTTTCACCAACGGGTCATATTTGCGGTTCCAGAGGATAGCCACGCCCCCAGCGATTCTACCTTTGACCAGTTTAGTGCTGAGGTCAGTGGTGGATTCACCAGCGCCATGGAAGTCATTGTGTACTGTATTTAACTTGTCCAAATCTTGTTTGGCAAGCCAAGTCTCTTGGAGGCACAAGATGTCACACTCGTTCAACAATGTGTCAACAGTCAAGCGTCTTAATTTATCTGCAGCACTATGCCCCACACGTAGGCCACGTACATTATATGATACAACACGCATGATGTTAGATGTTGTTCCCTAGCAGGGCTCTACTGGTCGAGCGTATCGGATCCGTCAGAACGGACGGTCGACGTTGACTGTTGTGCAAATGCTGTTTCCCCAGCATGTACTGTAGTCAGCAACACAGGTACAGTTGGCTGGGAGCTGGGGTTTCCCCCGGCTCCTCCCGACCCCCCCACAGCAGCACCTCTAGACTGGCGAGGTTCATAGTAGCGCCGTACGAAGGAGCCTGTTGGCCACAGATCCGGCTCGTACATCTCCGCTATATCGTTGCATTCAGCAGTGACACAGAAAGAGCTAAATCTGCTTTGTGCCGATTCAATTTTGCAACATTTCACCTCACGTCCCAGCTTCTCTTTCAAGTAGTCACAGAGAGAATCTGCCTCCAAACTCTTGTCAAATTTTGTTGCAAAGACACTCACCATTTTAGTTCACTAGTACAGACCACGCATTCAATCGAACATCGTTTAACATGGTTTAGCATTTATTTAGAAGAGAGGTGGAACATGAGAAGGAATGATGCATAGGAATGAGATGCATTGAATGAATGATGCATTGGAATGATGCATTGGGTAGAATGATGCATGGGGTGAGATGCATAGGATGGCCTTGACCGTTCGTGTGGGATGTGTCCCGTGTGGGATGGGGGGAAGGGAGGAGGATGTCGGGTTGGGAAGGGGGGAAGGGGTGTGAGGATGGGGGAAGGGTAGGGGGTGTGAGGATGTTGGGATGTGGGCCGTGGCCGGATGTGGGCCGTAGGCCATGTACCAGGAGCCGGGTGAAATGAGTGAAAGGAGGGGGTGGGGAGGGGGAGTGAGGATGAGGGGATGAGTTGGAGCTACAGAGGGAATCTTGAGGGAGTGAAGGGATGAGGGATGACTAGGCCCCTGGGGGAAGTGGAGGATGATAGGGCGTGGCCCTGTGAGGGGAGGGGGGTCGGTCGTAGGCCTGGTTCCGGGGGGGGTATTGGACCCTGAGTATTTGGCATGGGGTCCGAAGGGAGGCGTCCGTATTGGCTGACGTCTGAGACGGCCCGAAGAGAGGCGTCCGTCTTGACTGACGTCTGACACGGTGCACTCCGTCATTTCAGGACCCCAAAGAGGAGTGCATAAGAAACAGTTACTTGACGGTGGCAAGGTGGGCGTTTCTTAGGAGTCTTATCTGCGAGGTTGCACGCAAGATAGAAGTGGTGGATTCCGAGTGCCCTGGAAACCCGGGGAATGCAGGAGAGGTCGACTTGGTCCGGGTGGAGCGTGATGATTCGTCCTACGAGGGTTTGAGGTAATGGTTTGAGGCGAGGAGGTCGACGTGACTTGGAGGCTCTTGGGAGCTGAGTGACGTGGAGGGGTAGGTGCTCCTGACTGGAGTTTGTAGGGAAGTTATTGCTTGGTGGCGGGACTTGCGAAGCAGGTCGTTCTTGTTAGAAGATGGGGGTGAGGAGTGCCGATGGAGAGCTTGATGGGCGTGTGGTTTATAGTCGTGCCAGTGGCCCGGGATAAGTCGCTGTGGGGTCTGGTTTGGGACGGAATGGTAGGTTGGATGGAATTTGATGATCTGGATCTGTGGATCTGTGGATCTGTGGATCTGGATCTGTGTTGTCTGAGTGTAGAGAAGGGAGCGGCTGGTCAATTCGGAGCCCAAAAGAAGCCGCGATGATGATCTGGTAGATTCGATTTATTCTTGTGATGGACCGACGTCACTGGGTAGTCGATCCTTGTCGTCGAACAGTATCACGGGGTAGTCGTACCTCTGTAGTGCAGAGGGGCGGTGGCACGCCGTGTCGATGGAGGGAGGCAGGGAGGGGATGGAGGGAGTGGAGGTGGTATGCTGTACCGATGTAGGGAGGCGGGGGTGGAAGGAGGCGTGCGTGCCGAGGGAGGTATGGATGCTGCATGAGGTATGGAGGGATGGAGGGATGAAGGAAGGGAGGGATGGATGCTGCGTGAGGGATGGAGGGATGAAGGAAGGGAGGGATGGAGGATGGGAGGGAGGTGGAAGGAGGCGTACGTGCCGAGGGAGGTAGAGAGGGATGGGAGGACGTCCGCCAATCGAGACGTCGGGAGGCATGGTTCCGTAGGAAGTCGATGACTTCGAGTATCTGAGCTCATGGGTCGGCTCGGGAGCAGGATCTGGAGGTGGGGAACGCACTTGCATGGGGACCCTGGATGGCGTGGGCGGTGTATGGAACTCCGATCTCCCGACGGGTCGAGCTCAGCTTCTTCTACGCGGCGGTAGAATTCGTTATCCTATGGCAGTGAATGCTGGACCCTGGAGCCAACTCTGCGGAAGGCTCTAGACGGGAGCTACGCCAGGAGGTTACGTGTAGTGCTCGACGGCGGCAGGAGTACGCGTAGACTTGCGGGGCGCTGCTGAGGCACCGGGAGCTGCCGGCCGGCAGGTTGGTGCTGAGGAGATCGGCACGTGGCAGCGGTCGCGGGGGCGTCGCGTACTAACATGTGGCTGTATTCGAGAGGGATGCAGGAGTGCGAATCTCTGACGAGCTAGCCGGATGTATGGAGAACCGGGATGGCTGGAAGCGATGAGGGGTGGCTCGTCTTAAGACGACCTGGAGACACAGCAGAGGGAGGTAGGGATGAAGGAAGGAGGCACGCTGTCGAGGTAGAGGGGGAGGGAGGCACCCTGTGCCGAGGGAGGGAAGGAGGGGGGGGGGGGGGAGGAGGGAGGGAAGGAGGGCGGGAAGGAAGCACCCTGCTGATGGAGGGAAGGAGGGAGCACGCTGCTGAGGGAGGGAAGAAGGGGAAGGAGGAGGGAGGGAAGGAGGGAGGGAAGGAGGGGGGGGGGGGGTTGGGAGGGAAGGAGGGAAGGAGGGGAAGGAGGAGGGAGGGAAGGAGGGGGGGGGAGGGAGGGAAGGAGGGCAGGAAGGAAGCACCCTGCTGAGGGTGCACTGCAGAGGGAGGTAGGGATGATAGGAAGGAGGCACGCTGTCGAGGTAGAGGGGGAGGGAAGGAGGGGGGGGGAGGAGGGAGGGAAGGAGGGAGCACGCTGCTGAGGGACGGAAGGAGGGGAGGGAGGAGGGAGGGAAGGAGGGGGGGGGGAGGGAGGGAAGGAGGGGGGGGAGGAGGGGGGGGGAGGAGGGAGGAGGGAGGGAGGGAAGGAAGGCAGGAAGGAAGCACCCTGCTGAGGGTGCACTGCAGAGGGAGGTAGGGATGAAAGGAAGGAGGCACGCTGTCGAGGTAGAGGGGGAGGGAGGCACCCTGTGCCAAGGGAGGGAAGGAGGGGGGGGAGGAGGGGGGGGTAGGAGGGAGGGGGGGCTGGATCGAGGCTGAAGACGAGCATTCTGTTGACTCGATGTAGGCCGACATGTGCACCGGAGTTGAACTGCAGTTGCAGGGACATGATAGGGATTTGATGCAGGCACGCTCTGGCTGCAATGGAGTTCTTTCTGCTGTGACGGTGCGGTTTGTACTAGGTTGGAGCCGGTACTCTTGGGTCGGCCATGATGGTGCACGGTGGATCGTGCGATGACTGAGATGAGACCTTCGGCGGAAGGTTTGTAGGAGGGGAGAGGGAAGGAGGGGAGCAGGCACAGGTTATGCGTTAGGGTTGGATGTACGGGCCTGGTCTGCTCGGGACCGAGGCGGTTAGTAGAGGTAGCGGATTAAGCGATACCTTGATGGGGTGGGAGTGCCGAGTGGTGGACTAGACAATTATGGATGCTAGCCTTAGAAGGAGTGGGAGGATAGGGGGGCTGCTTGCCTGGACGAGGTTGCGTTAATTCCTTCATGGTGGCGATAGCTTCATAGTTGTTGCAGAAACATGACGCAACCTTTGCTGTACGTTCCGGCTCGCGTGAGTGTTGCACGTTACGTCAAAGTTAATAAGCAGACGATCGGCAGATTGTTTGAACTGTAGATGTCCGATGGTGATAAAGGGTGCCCGGCATACAGACGGTTAACTGGGTAGATGCATGTTACATCAAATGTTGATAGGCAGACAATCGATAGATTGTTTAACTGTAGGTGTCCGATGATGTTAGCGGATGGCCGGACTACGGACAGATAACAGGGTAAATGCTCGTTACAACAGATGTTAATGAGCGGACAATTGGTAAATTGTTTAACTGTGGGTGTCCGATGACCGATGGTGTTACGGTTAACGGATGGCCGGCATACAGACAGATAACTGGGTAAATGCTCGTTACATCAAATGTTAATGAGCAGGCAATCGGTAAATTGTTTAGGCTGTAGATGTCCGATGGTGTTAACTGATGCCCAGCGTACGGGCAGTTAACTGGGTCAGGATGGCCCGTTAATTCAGTTGAGTGATTGTGCAGTCCTAGGGGATGGGTAGGTAGTGTTAAATGGGGGCTGATGATTGTAAGGATAGAAGGACTAACTACTCTTACACGCTTCACTTAGAAACTCTGTTAATGTACCATTTACTGATGTTTAGCTTGCGGGAAGCCAATGAGGTCTCGACTACGGCGAGTGGGCGTGAAGGCACCGCAGAGAGGTATGATAGGTCAAGAGGGGATGGTCTGCATGATCGTGGAGTATGAGGAGATGAACACACAGAAGATTGAATGGTAGCGTAATATAATGCATGAGTTTGTGATGAAAGTTAGGGGCTGTCGGTACAGCCAATGACTACGGCGAGTGGGCGTGGAAGCACCGCAGAGAGAACGTTGGCCGGCTGCACTTACACAGCGGCTGGTAAAAGGGGCTTTGTGAAAACTGGGTGCACGGCCCACTTGGAACCCATGCCATTTAGCCCGTGTCAAGACCCATGTGGGGCCCAGATGGACATGTTGGCTGGGTAGTATGAATGCATATGTGGCTAATCAGTGTAGTAGTGTTAATATGAAGCGGGGGAAACATTTGATGTTATTGTCGGAAGTTGGAGGAAACTTAGCTTTGTGTGTTTTTGTAGTTGCCCGTGGCGGGTGTGTAGCTTAGCCTCGTTCGGCGCAGCATCTGGGAGTGACGTCATCGAATCGGCGAAGGTGACAGGTCCGTGGCGACCTTGAAGTGTGCCGGTTTGAAGTTGCACCGGGGGGAGAGTTGATTTCTCGGATCGCGGTGGTGTTGTCATTTGTGTCCCGCGACTCCGCGAGTCGCGACGTCGGGTGGCGTTGGAAGAATAAACTGAACGGCGGTTCAGTGAGACGGCATGAACGAGATCGATGAGGAAGCGGTTGATGGCGGGGTGTAGACGCTGGAATACAGGAACGTCGTGGCTGGCTCCTGGCTGTCGTTAGTGGCGTCTGCCCGAGGTTTCTCTGACGGGGAACGGTGCTGATAGTGTGGTCCGTCCGTGGTGGCGAGGTAACTTAGTTGTGGTAATGATAACTTTTAAATCAGACGGCGATTCGGCGGAGCCGCGGAGGAGCAACGCGGAAGCGGCCGTGACGTGAGTCATACGAAGAACAAAGCACGAAATGGCAGGTAGACGTGCAGGTATAAATACGTGGAGAAGGGGAGGGGTTTGGGTGGAATGCTATCAGTTACCATGGTAGATAGTTGATGGGGGGTACTGGATTGGTTACCATGGTAATGTTGGTTAACGATTTATCATAGAAGGCGCGGTCTTCCTCCTGAACATATGTTGTACCAACTTCATTTGTGATGACTTTTATATGACCAGCAGTACTGGTTCCAGTGATGCCTGTCTTATTACGCTCTCGTCTTGCTGTCATTTTACCCGGCTGGCCGGGCTGAGGTTTACGTTGGTGTAGTGAGGCAAAGCTCGCTGGCACCGACTTTAATCGTCCCCCTTCCTTCACAATGGTGCTCCAGTTACGGCTATGGCTCGGTGTTCGAGCCTCCGGTGATGTGGCAGTATGCTGCCGCTGTCTCGGGGTGTGGCCGCTGCTGCTTTTGTCGATCGCCGCTGTCTTCGGTCTGTCAGCCCCGGCCCCGGGGCCGGGACCCGACGCTAAACGAAGCGGCTGCTCCACAGCAGTCAGACGGTCATCTATGGCAACTGTCACCTCCCGCAAGTTTTCACAGACATTCCCCTGGGATTCAAGGATTCTTTTCATACAGCAGATGTCAGAATTTAGTTGTTCCATTCTGCCGAGTAGCGCAGATACATCCAAATTGTTGAATGAGACTGGAGGCAGATCATCCAGGAAGTGCGAGACAAATCTTGGAATTACTTCTCCACACTCGTTTAGCACTTTTAGGCACAACTTAACGTTATTGATGTCCTTTTGTTGGCCTTTAAAGTTAGTGCAGCGTTGATTTGTGTTGGGACATACTGTAAACAGTGCCTTTTTCTCCGGTTTAAGTCTGGAAAACGTTCCCGCAGCAGCAGCAACCGAGCTACCTGACGCCATGTCACCAGCCTAATAAAACGATTGCATTCACATTACAGAATAACTCCCTTGCACTGTCTGCTCCACCTTGGTGTTTTCAACAGTATATGCTTGAAATCATTATAGGCAACCTGCGGGTTTGTGCATGCTCGCTTTCTTCAATTTAACCCACAAGGGGGCGGTATAGAGTGGAGTGCAGTATGTTATTTAACCCACAAGGGGGCGGTATAGAGGGGAGTGCAGTATGTTATTATTCTCGCACAATCGGTCTCGCACAAATTTCTGGCACAAATAAACAACAGTTCACTTTTCAGCAATCCATTTTTACCCCTAGACCTGCTGGATTGTAATAATACATCAAATATATTATGAGGCAAATGGAATAATTATGTACAAATGGTTCCATTTGGACAAATGGAGCCTAACGGGTCCATTTGGTTCTATTTGTACACTCTCAGAGGTCCATTTGGTTTCTAACTAGGCTATCATTGATCTGGGGAGTTACGGGGAAGGGGGTGGCTAAATATCCGTCAATCATGTTGTTGTGTTACAGGAAGGGGGCGTGGCCAAAGCCACAGAACTCGACAAGAGGTGTGACCCAGGGGCGGAGCTTAACCTCTGTGCCGCGCTGAAGCTCTTCTGCCAGGACGCCAGGTATGGCCAATCACAGCGCAGCATCACTATGATGGTAGCCAATCACAGCGCAGCATCACTATGAAACGTTCATGAATTATGAATTATAAATTATTAACATAATGTATTTTTTTATTTTTTTTTGGGGGGGGGCCGAACAAATAATTAGAACAAATAAAACAAAAAAACTAAAATAAAAAAGTTTTTTTTCGCACTTTTTTCATCATTCTAATTATTTGTTCGACCAAAACATTGTTTATGCCATTCTGGGCTGGAACACCTTTTGGTGTTTTAAAAAAAAAACTAAGCATTATGTTATAATTTAGCTATTATAACTACCAGGTGGCGAGCTTGTAGGTCTGCTATTTTTGAAAAATCGTGAAAATGCTTTTGTGAAAATCTTTGAATATATATTCTGTCAGAAGACTATTTTTCTTTTTTTTCGACGTCAGGCCTAAATGTAATTTCTTTCTGGACTTTGACAGCAGTTTCAGCTGCAGTACCACAATGTCCTGAGGTGGTGGGGGCGCTGATATGCAGATTATTTAAGATTTGAGTCATTATAATACTGATGCTAGATGAAAACGTTGTTTGTGTGCGTGCGCGCACGCACACGTGCATGTGTGTGTGTGTGTGTGTGTGTGTGTGTGTGTGTGTGTAGTTCCTTCATAGTGTCAGCAGAGTCTACGCTGAAGGCGGAGCTAAAGAAGAATCGTCTGACCCAATTGGACAGGAGACGACTGACCATGTGTAAACAAGAGCTGGTAGGAACACGCACGCACGCACGCACGCACGCACGCACGCACGCACGCAAGTGTAAAGTCAGTCATCACGACGCCACTAAAATACATTTTAGTCGACTAAAACTAGACTAACACTAAAACATTCCATTTAGTCGACTAAAACTAGACTAACACTAGAACATTCCAGGTGACTGAAATGTGACTAAAACTAAATGAAAACTTTTCAAGAGCCTAAAACTAAAATCTGCTCATTGGGATGGCAATGAAGGACCGGGAAGTCTGGCCCGGCGTTATGAAATCCATGGTGTGTGTGTGTGTGTGTGTGTGTGTGTGTGTGTGTGTGTGTGTGCGTGCGTGCGCGCGTGCGCGTGTGTGTGCGTGCGTGCGCATCATAGGAGGGAATGATCGTGGAGGGGCGGGGCTTGTCGGAGAGGAAGCTGAAAGTGGGCGGGGTCAAAGAGCTGCTGAAAGACACCGGCAGACTGGCGCAGAAACTACGCTTCCTATTGGACGAGGTGAGTAAGACGCCTTCCTAGTGGACGAGGTGAGTAGGACGCCTTCCTATTGGCCGAGGTGAGTAAGACGCCTTCCTATTGGCCGAGGTGAGTAAGACGCCTTCCTATTGGCCGAGGTGAGTAAGACGCCTTCCTATTGGCCGAGGTGAGTAAGACGCCTTCCTATTGGCCGAGGTGAGTAAGACGCCTTCCTATTGGCCGAGGTGAGTAACACGCCTTCCTATTGGCCGAGGTGAGTAACACGCCTTCCTATTGGCCGAGGTGAGTAACATGCCTTCCTCTGACCTCTCCCCATGACCTCTGACCTCTCCCCCCCCCACAGCCCCAGCACACGCTGCCCGACGTGTTTGTCTGGTTGCTAAGCAACAACAAGCGCGTTGCGTACGCCCGCGTTCCCGCCAGGGACCTGCTGTACTGCCCTGAGGGGCGGGGCCACGCAGAGGGGCGGGGCCAAGACTGTGGCAAGATACTCACTCTGTTCCTTAAGGTGAGTCTCGTTAAGAGCTCGTTATTGAGCACTGTGATTGGCCGGGTATGTATGTCGTGTGTTATCCACCGGCCAATAAGGGAACACCATTCTTGATGAGAGTATGCATGTCGGGGTGAGAATGCTGGACCCTTATTGGCTGTTGATGGTGACGTAGCCACAAATGTGTGTGTGTGTATGTGTGTGTGCGTGCGTGCGTGCGTCGTGCGTGCGTGCGTGCGTGCGTGCACAGCCTCCAGGTAAGAAGCCTTCCCATTGGTCGATCGTCTGTAAGCTGGACGTCTACCTGTGGCTGGGCCACGCCCTCGACTCTGCCCACATGCTGGACGGCCTTCCTGCAGGTTTCACTCCGGCCTGCGGGGGCAGCGCTGAGCCAGGAGGAGTTCCTACACACCTGATACCTACAGGTACACGCACGCACACACACACACACACACACACACACACGCACGCACGCACGCACGCGCACACACAGACACACACAGGATAATTTGGGTACAAATTACCTCATAGACACATGAAAACGACTCCAGGGTGTCTAATGAAGTACTGTCACCTCATAGACACATACAGTAGACTCCAGGGTGTCTAATGAAGTACTGTCACCTCATAGACACATACAGTAGACTCCAGGGTGTCTAATGAAGGACTGTCACCTCATAGACACATACAGTAGACTCCAGGGTGTCTAATGAAGTACTGTCACCTCATAGACACATACAGTAGACTCCAGGGTGTCTAATGAAGTACTGTCACCTCATAGACACATACAGTAGACTCCAGGGTGTCTAATGAAGTACTGTCACCTCATAGACACATACAGTAGACTCCAGGGTGTCTAATGACGTACTGTCACCTCATAGACACATACAGTAGACTCCAGGGTGTCTAATGAAGTACTGTCACCTCATAGACACATACAGTAGACTCCAGGGTGTCTAATGAAGTACTGTCACCTCATAGACACATACAGTATAGACTCCAGGGTGTCTAATGAAGGACTGTCACCTCATAGACACATACAGTAGACTCCAGGGTGTCTAATGACGTACTGTCACCTCATAGACACATACAGTAGACTCCAGGGTGTCTAATGAAGTACTGTCACCTCATAGACACATACAGTAGACTCCAGGGTGTCTAATGAAGTACTGTCACCTCATAGACACATACAGTAGACTCCAGGGTGTCTAATGAAGTACTGTCACCTCATAGACACATACAGTAGACTCCAGGGTGTCTAATGAAGGACTGTCACCTCATAGACACATACAGTAGACTCCAGGGTGTCTAATGAAGTACTGTCACCTCATAAACACTGCGTGAAAAGAGGAGTTAACAGGCAAATATGGGCACTAGATTTGCCCGTAAACCTCAAGTTTAGCAGCATATACAGTTAATATACGGTGATATACAGGCGTGATGGTACAATTCAGGAGTTTACCGGAGTTTGTTGCAAAGTTTAACGGGAGTTTCCTGTAATATACACATCCGTATTCCATGCTCTTTGCGCAGTGTGGTTTTTGTTTGTACAGTATCTTTGTGTATAGTTTCATGTTTACAAACAATGAAAACAAGCGAAGGCTTTTTTGTGTCTAAATCCATTTGGATTTTTTCTTTTAAATTATGTCATTTTCTGTAATTTTCTCAAACTGCCAATAAAGCATTCTATGGATCTATTTATCTATGTTCCAGATCAATAAAGTATTCTATGGATATATCTATCTATGTTCCAGATCAATAAAGTGTTCTATGGATCTATCTACCTATGTTCCAGATCAATAAAGTGTTCTATGGATCTATCTACCTATGTTCCAGATCAATAAAGTGTTCTATGGATCTATCTACCTATGTTCCAGATCAATAAAGTGTTCTATGGATCTATCTACCTATGTTCCAGATCAATAAAGTGTTCTATGGATCTATCTACCTATGTTCCAGATCAATAAAGTATTCTATGGATATATCTACCTATGTTCCAGATCAATAAAGTGTTCTATGGATCTATCTATCTATGTTCCAGATCATCAGATGTACCAGCTCAGAGCTCACCTCTATCAGGCTCGTGGCCTCATGGCGGCGGACAGCTCCGGACTGTCCGACCCGTTCGCCAGAGTCTCCTTCATGGCCCACAGCCAGACCACCCACGTGAGCACCTTTCACCTTTCACCTTTCACCTCGCGGCGATCCGTTGTTATTTCCGTTGTTAACGGCAACATCATTCATAAAAATCACACCCGTGAGAGGTGTGACAGAGAGGTTAGTTATATTGTCAGGGAGGTGTCTCTGTGTCGTTGTATTGTCAGGGAGGTGTGTCTCTGTGTCGTTATATTGTCAGGGAGGTGTGTCTCTGTGTCGTTGTATTGTCAGGGAGGTGTCTCTGTGTCGTTGTATTGTCAGGGAGGTGTCTCTGTGTCGTTGTATTGTCAGGGAGGTGTCTCTGTGTCGTTGTATTGTCAGGGAGGTGTCTCTGTGTCGTTGTATTGTCAGGGAGGTGTCTCTGTGTCGTTATATTGTCAGGGAGGTGTCTCTGTATCGTTGTATTGTCAGGGAGGTGTCTCTGTATCGTTATATTGTCAGGGAGGTGTCTCTGTGTCGTTGTATTGTCAGGGAGGTGTCTCTGTGTCGTTATATTGTCAGGGAGGTGTCTCTGTATCGTTATATTGTCAGGGAGGTGTCTCTGTGTCGTTGTATTGTCAGGGAGGTGTCTCTTTGTCGTTGTATTGTCAGGGAGGTGTCTCTGTGTTGTTATATTGTCAGGGAGGTGTGTCTCTGTGTCGTTATATTGTCAGGGAGGTGTCTCTGTGTCGTTATATTGTCAGGGAGGTGTCTCTGTGTCGTTGTATTGTCAGGGAGGTGTGTCTCTGTGTCGTTATATTGTCAGGGAGGTGTCTCTGTGTCGTTATATTGTCAGGGAGGTGTCTCTGTGTCGTTATATTGTCAGGGAGGTGTGTCTCTGTGTCGTTATATTGTCAGGGAGGTGTCTCTGTGTCGTTATATTGTCAGGGAGGTGTCTCTGTGTCGTTATATTGTCAGGGAGGTGTCTCTGTGTCGTTATATTGTCAGGGAGGTGTGTCTCTGTGTCGTTATATTGTCAGGGAGGTGTCTCTGTGTCGTTATATTGTCAGGGAGGTGTGTCTCTGTGTCGTTATATTGTCAGGGAGGTGTCTCTGTGTCGTTATATTGTCAGGGAGGTGTCTCTGTGTCGTTATATTGTCAGGGAGGTGTCTCTGTGTCGTTATATTGTCAGGGAGGTGTCTCTGTGTCGTTGTATTGTCAGGGAGGTGTCTCTGTGTCGTTATATTGTCAGGTAGGTGTGTCTCTGTATCGTTATATTGTCAGGGAGGTGTCTCTGTGTCGTTGTATTGTCAGGGAGGTGTCTCTGTATCGTTATATTGTCAGGGAGGTGTCTCTGTGTCGTTATATTGTCAGGGAGGTGTCTCTGTATCGTTATATTGTCAGGGAGGTGTCTCTGTGTCGTTATATTGTCAGGGAGGTGTCTATGTGTCGTTATATTGTCAGGGAGGTGTCTCTGTGTCTTTATATTGTCAAATGTATAATTACCATATGGATATGTGTGTCTGTGTCTGCCTCTCTCTCTGTCATGTGACTCATGTCTCTCTCTCTCTCTCTCTCTCTCTCTCTCTCTCTCTCTCTCTCTCTCTCTCTCTCTCTCTCCCCCCATGTATTCTCCATGTCTCTCTATCAGATCGTCCCCCAGACTCTCTCTCCAACGTGGAACCAGTGTCTGGTGATTGACAAGCTGAGGCTGACAGGAAGCCCCGCCCACCTGAAGGCGGAGCCTCCGCGCCTCGTCATAGAGGTTTACGACGACGACGCCCTGGTGATTATTAACCAATCAGAATACAGGCTTCTGTTCCCCGGTGATTATTAACCAATCAGAATGCAGGCTTTTGTTGCCAGGGAACGTTTCACAATATAAGCTTCTGTTGCTAGAGCAGTGGTTCCCAAAGTGGGGTCCGGGGACCCCCAGGGGTAGGCTATTTATATAGTATTTATTTTGCGAAAACAGTGAGCATTTACTATGAGACCTAGCAGATCATGTCTGTGTCCCCCCCCTTTGTGCCCATATATGGAGCTGAGTGATTTGTTTGTGATTGATGCAACACACTCCATATTTGGACGTATAGCTGCTTTGGGGACTCCTTATATGGTTATGGCTAAGTTAAAAACTTAACTTAAAAATAACTTAACTTAAAAAAATAATAACTTAAAAATAAATCTTAAAAAAACCCAAATATGTACGAGCTGCGTTCGCTTCCCGCGTTTGCGCGTCTTACTGGTATTTATGTGTATTTATATAGTGTTTATGTGTATTTATATAGTATGTGTATTTATATAGTGTTTATGTGTATTTATATAGTGTTTATGTGTATTTATATAGTGTTTATGTGTATTTATATAGTTTTTATGTGTATTTATATAGTGTTTATGTGTATTTATATAGTGTTTATGTGTATTTATATAGTTTTTATGTGTATTTATAAAGTGTTTATGTGTATTCCAGGGTAAATCAGAGTACCTGGGCAGTACTGTGGTGGTTCCAGAGGTCAGAGGTCACCAGGAGGTCTACGTCCCTCCACAGCTCCACTACTACCCTCTGTTCTGGGGCAGTTCCTCTGGGGGAGATTTACTGTCTGCCTTTGAACTGTTACAGGTACGACTACTGTACTACTACCAGTAAGACGCGCAAATGCGGGAAGCGAACGCAGCTCGTACATATTTGGGTTTTGCCTGAAAAGGTTGAGAACCACTGATATGTACATGTAGACTAACTGAATATTCCTAAAAATGCTAGCCTGCCACCTTGATATAAAATAAAAAATGTTGCTTAATATGTAACTATTCATTGATTCACTCGTATTCCAAAATCCATTTGGAAAAAAGAAAACAATCACACCTGTGTGAAGTGAGGGGCGCTCACTTTGCATTATCTAACGTTTGGATAGTTGGTGTCAAGGTCACCAACGAGGGCGACTGTGGCTCAGGAGGTAGAGCAGGTCGTCCAATGATCCATGGGTCGGCGGTTCGAATCCCGGCTCCTCCTCCTGTCTACATGTCGAAGTGTCCTTGGGCAAGACGCTGAACCCCAAATTGCTCCCGATGTGCTGGTTGGTGCCTTGCATGGCTTCCGCTGCAATCGGTGTATGGATGTGTGTGTGAATGTGTGTGTGAACGGGTGAATGTAATGCACAATCTATGTAAAGCGCCTTGGGTAAAGGCGCTATATAAATGCACCATTTACCATTTACCAAGGTGATGTATGATTGCTCAGTAGTTTCTGATGTCTGCTCAGGAGGTTTGAGTGTTTGCTCAGACCGAAAAAGAATGAAAGGGAACATTGGGCCTGGGTACCCCAAAATGAAAACATTAGAGGGAACATTGGGCCTGGGTACCCCAAAATTAAAACAAAATAGCCCAAATATAAATGATTAATTAAATGCTTCCGTCATACAGTCTGGAGCAACGGAAGCTCTGATCACGAGTAAAATATAAATGCTTCCGTCATACAGTCTGGAGCAACGGAAGCTCTGATCATGAGTCAAATATAAATGCTTCCGTCGTACAGTCTGGAGCAACGGAAGCTCTGATAGCTCTGATATATTTTACTCGTGATCAGAGCTTCCGTTGCTCCAGACTGTACGACGGAAGCATTTACGAGTAAAATATAAATGCTTCCGTCGTACAGTCTGGAGCAACGGAAGCTCTGATCACGAGTAAAAAATAAATGCTTCCGTCATACAGTCTGGAGCAACGGAAGCTCTGATCATGAGTCAAATATAAATGCTTCCGTCGTACAGTCTGGAGTAACGGAAGCTCTGGTAGCTCTGATATATTTTACTCGTGATCAGAGCTTCCGTTGCTCCAGACTGTACGACGGAAGCATTTACGAGTAAAATATAAATGCTTCCGTCGTACAGTCTGGAGCAACGGAAGCTCTGATCATGAGTAAAATATAAAGCGGAAGTGGAGCCTCCTCCCCACTTCCGTTTAATCTTTTCTGTCTGTCTGTCTGTCTGTCTGTCATAATTATTTGTTATTTTATTTTTTTATTTTTTATTTTAGATTCCAGAGTCAGGCGAGGCGGGACTTCCTCCTCTAGAGCAACAGGAAGCAGCAGTACTTCCTGTTCCTGCCAACATCAGACCGGTGCTGAGCACCTACAGACTAGAGGTGTGTGTGTGTGTGTGTGTGTGTGTGTGTGTGTGTGTGTGTGTGTGTGTGTGTGTGTGTGTGTGTGTGTGTGTGTGTGTGTGTGTGCGTGCACGCACATACGTGATTGGCCGGGATGTGATGATGTAATATATGATGAAGTGTATGATAGGTCTCATGTGAGGTTGTAGATCTGCCATTTTCAGATATCCCATGGATAATGGTTTTAAAGGTCTCATGTCGTGAGCTTGTAGATCTGCCATTAGGCCTATTGGTTAAAAGGTCTCATGTGAGCTTGTAGATCTGACATTAGGCCTATTGGTTAAAAGGTCTCATGTGAGCTTGTAGATCTGACATTAGGCCTATTGGTTAAAAGGTGTCATGTGAGCTTGTAGATCTGACATTAGGCCTATTGGTTAAAAGGTGTCATGTGAGCTTGTAGATCTGACATTAGGCCTATTGGTTAAAAGGTCTCATGTGAGCTTGTAGATCTGACATTAGTCCTATTGGTTAAAAGGTCTCATGTGAGCTTGTAGATCTGACATTAGGCCTATTGGTTAAAAGGTGTCATGTGAGCTTGTAGATTTGACATTAGGCCTATTGGTTAAAAGGTGTCATGTGAGCTTGTAGATCTGACATTATGCCTATTGGTTAAAAGGTCTCATGTGAGCTTGTAGATCTGACATTAGGCCTATTGGTTAAAGGGTCTCATGTGAGCTTGTAGATCTGCCATTAGGCCTATTGGTTAAAAGGTGTCATGTGAGCTTGTAGATCTGACATTAGGCCTATTGGTTAAAAGGTGTCATGTGAGCTTGTAGATCTGACATTAGGCCTATTGGTTAAAAGGTGTCATGTGAGCTTGTAGATCTGACATTAGTGTCGTATCTGGAATCAATAATTCTACACTATATCATGCATGTTCGTGAACAAATGTTACTTAGGTCTGAAGTAAATCAATCATGGCTGGTAAGGAGTCTGCCTGTCTGCAGGTTTGAAAGAAAGCACGCATAGTCAAGTACTTGGCCTGGCCAGGTGTGATAGTAAACTTAGCATTCTATTGTATCCAGGAGAGACCTTTTGCTTACCAAGTGGCAATATGTTGATGTATACCGGTATGTAAAGTTTCAGTCTCCACCTCCGTATATCTGTGTCTATGTAAAAACTGTATATATGTCCTGTAAAATGCAAGGTTTAGGAAGTCTTTTGCTGGCCGCGGCAGCGGTCATGCAGATGGGAGCCCTGGGCTCCACGCTCAGGGTCTAAGGCAAAGCGCTCTGTCTAACATGGTTTTTTGTTGCAATAAATGATCAACAACACTTCAGTTCATCTCTCTCTGCCTGGTGCTTTCATTCAACTGACCGTCCTGTGCTTTTTGCCTACAACTACAAGCCTGCAAGCCGCCGTGTGCTCTGCCGTTTCTGTCCCAAATAGATTAGAATTCTAGTTCGTGTAGAGGGGAGAATTTACACGACAGATGGAGCCTGAATATCACAATGTGCCATTGTGATGGGAACTTCCCATTGCAGACACCGCGAACCTACTGGACCCAGGGGGTTGATTCTGTCTATTTTTGGCGAAAACGGCGTTGAGTTTGGATTTTTTCCGGCGGACGGTTCGGTCCGCGGTGGGACAAAGCAATTTTCTCTTCGACGATTGGAGTGGAGGACGGCACATATGCGGTGCACAGCGCGTCGACGGGCGTCTCTTCACATCTCGGCGGGGAGAAGCGGCGGTCCCATGCGGGGAAACGACAAGCAGCGACGGGAGGACGGCGCGGTGCTATTCATCACATCGACGCTCACAAACGGCGACCCGACCGGGGGACGTCATTCATTCTCTTCATACGGAGCAGATCTGCAAGCTCACGTGTTGCGTTTCGATCGGCCTGTAGCTGCACAGGAGTTCATGTTTTTCTTTCCAGTCATTATGTGATATTTCATATTACATAGTGTCTGGAAGGGGGGAGATGGGTGATAATGTGTTGGACAGAAAGGACAATGGACACGTGAGAGCGGCGCGGTGCACGAAAAAAACATTTTCTTCATACATGCAGTTCCTCGGTTGACCGAGTGGCTGTTCAGGTACGTCATATGAGAGGAGGGAGAATTATGTTTAAGAGAATATTTAAAATACAGTTATGTACAGTCCTGTATCTAAATGTGGGTCTAAAGTAGCCGATGGTGAAAATAGTGGTCAAAATAGTTTAGTCTATTAACTTTATTCAGTTATTCTGCATATGGGACTAAAAGTAATCTTGGGTGAAAGAGTAGCATTGATACCTGTATCGCTTCATTTTGGAGCAGCGTCTGGTGTAAAGGTAGATTGACTAATTTCTTAAATGAATAATGGATATTAGACAAGGGGGGAGACGATGGGAAAAGAGAGACACTAAAAGTTTATTAATAACGGATGGGGATATTCAACAGTCTCTATCTGCATTCAAAAAGTGTGTGTCTAATGTAAGTGTATTCAGCATATAAATGTAGGCATGTGTTGATGAGTGTTTTGTCGAAGTTTAAATTAGTTAAAAAGTTGATTCAAGAAGTAGAGCCTATATTGTCTCGGAAATGAGGAAATATGTCTAGCTTTATTAAAACAATGATGTGGCTGGAGTCAGTCGAACGGGATGCTCCTCCCATACGCGTCAGTGGTAATTCGTCTTGCAATTAATAGAGCTATAGTTATTCTTTTCTCGTATGAAATTTAGTTTGCAAATAATAGTCAACTAAAAGGCAGTTAGTTGCCACGACGTGCGAGATTTTGTTGTTAATATCGAGAAAACTTGATGAGATGGCCTTTAAACGTAAGAAAAGTAACAGTAGTAGCTTAGATGATCATTAGGTCTCGCCTAACCAGGGCTTGTTACTGTAATGCGTTGCCGCGTGCTGTT
>NC_137867.1:4619623-4622123 GCF_963924005.1 Protomyctophum bolini
TGTGTGTGTGTGTGTGTGTGTGTGTGTGCGCGCGCATATGATTATTGCACTGTACACACGTACACGCACATAATTTGACACCGCCAGGGACAAGATGTGTGTTTTAAAATGTTGCACTTTTTTTGCACTTTTGAGGCCCTGCCGTGTGTGTGTGTGTTTGTGTGTGTGTGTGTGTGTGTGTGTGTGTGTGTGTGTGTGTGTGTGTGTGTGTGTGTGTGTGTGCACACGCACGTACGTGATTGGCCGGGATGTGATGATGTAATATATGATGAAGTGTATGATAGGTCTCATGTGAGCTTGTAGATCTGCCATTTTCAGATATCCCTTGGATAATGGTTTTAAAGGTCTCATGTCGTGAGCTTGTAGATCTGCCATTAGGCCTATTGGTTAAAAGGTGTCATGTGAGCTTGTAGATCTGACATTAGGCCTATTGGTTAAAAGGTGTCATTTGGGCTTGTTTTCATAGAGCCCAGCTGGTTGCTTGTTTCTCTCACAAAACCTGGCAACTCTGAGCTAGTGTTGCCAGGTCAGTTTGTTATAAGTGAAGTCTCTTGTAAATGTTGCTCGTTGTGGCAGTTAGTTTCTAAACAATCTGAGAACCCATCGTCAATAAAATAAAGGAAAAAAATCTCCCTCTTTTCCTTTGAATTAGAGTCAGGCTGTGTGTGTGTGTGTGTGTGTGTGTGTGTGCGCGCGCGCGTATAATTATTGCACTGTACACACGTACACGCACATAATTTGACACCGCCAGGGACAAGATGTGTGTTTTAAAATGTTGCACTTTTTTTGCACTTTTGAGGCCCTGCCATGTGTGTGTGTGTGTGTGTGTGTGTGTGTGTGTGTGTGTGTGCACGCATGTACGTGATTGGCCGGGATGTGATGATGTAATATATGATGAAGTGTATGATAGGTCTCATGTGAGCTTGTAGATCTGCCATTTTCAGATATCCCATGGATAATGGTTTTAAAGGTCTCATGTCGTGAGCTTGTAGATCTGCCATTAGGCCTATTGGTTAAAAGGTGTCATGTGAGCTTGTAGATCTGCCATTTGGCCTATTGGTTAAAAGGTGTCATGTGAGCTAGTAGATCTGACATTAGGCCTATTGGTTAAAAGGTGTCATGTGAGCTTGTAGATCTGACATTAGGCCTATTGGTTAAAAGGTGTCATTTGGGCTTGTTTTCATAGAGCCCAGCTGGTTGCTTGTTTCTCTCACAAAACCTGGCAACTCTGAGCTAGTGTTGCCAGGTCAGTTTGTTATAAGTGAAGTCTCTTGTAAATGTTGCTCGTTGTGGCAGTTAGTTTCTAAACAATCTGAGAACCCATCGTCAATAAAATAAAGGAAAAAAATCTCCCTCTTTTCCTTTGAATTAGAGTCAGGCTGTGTGTGTGTGTGTGTGTGTGTGTGTGTGTGTGTGTGTGTGTGTGCGCGCGCGCGTATGATTATTGCACTGTACACACGTACACGCACATAATTTGACACCGCCAGGGACAAGATGTGTGTTTTAAAATGTTGCACTTTTTTTGCACTTTTGAGGCCCTGCCGTGTGTGTGTGTGTGTGTGTGTGTGTGTGTGTGTGTGTGTGTGCACGCATGTACGTGATTGGCCGGGATGTGATGATGTAATATATGATGAAGTGTATGATAGGTCTCATGTGAGCTTGTAGATCTGCCATTTTCAGATATCCCATGGATAATGGTTTTAAAGGTCTCATGTCGTGAGCTTGTAGATCTGCCATTAGGCCTATTGGTTAAAAGGTGTCATGTGAGCTTGTAGATCTGCCATTAGGCCTATTGGTTAAAAGGTGTCATGTGAGCTAGTAGATCTGACATTAGGCCTATTGGTTAAAAGGTGTCATGTGAGCTTGTAGATCTGACATTAGGCCTATTGGTTAAAAGGTGTCATGTGAGCTTGTAGATCTGACATTAGGCCTATTGGTTAAAAGGTGTCATGTGAGCTTGTAGATCTGACATTAGGCCTATTGGTTAAAAGGTCTCATGTGAGCTTGTAGATCTGACATTAGGCCTATTGGTTAAAAGTTGTCATGTGAGCTATAATAATTTGG
Source organism: Protomyctophum bolini (assembly GCF_963924005.1). Lineage (NCBI taxonomy): Eukaryota > Metazoa > Chordata > Actinopteri > Myctophiformes > Myctophidae > Protomyctophum > Protomyctophum bolini. Next base: position 4,621,688 of record NC_137867.1, read on the forward strand.
GCTTGTTTTCATAGAGCCCAGCTGGTTGCTTGTTTCTCTCACAAAACCTGGCAACTCTGAGCTAGTGTTGCCAGGTCAGTTTGTTATAAGTGAAGTCTCTTGTAAATGTTGCTCGTTGTGGCAGTTAGTTTCTAAACAATCTGAGAACCCATCGTCAATAAAATAAAGGAAAAAAATCTCCCTCTTTTCCTTTGAATTAGAGTAAGGCTGTGTGTGTGTGTGTGTGTGTGTGTGTGTGTGTGTGTGTGTGTGTGTGTGTGTGCGCGCGCGCGTATGATTATTGCACTGTACACACGTACACGCACATAATTTGACACCGCCAGGGACAAGATGTGTGTTTTAAAATGTTGCACTTTTTTTGCACTTTTGAGGCCCTGCCGTGTGTGTGTGTGTGTGTGTGTGTGCACACACACGCACGTACGTGATTGGCCGGGAT
>NC_137867.1:4632123-4654623 GCF_963924005.1 Protomyctophum bolini
ATTAGGCCTATTGGTTAAAAGGTGTCATGTGAGCTTGTAGATCTGACATTAGGCCTATTGGTTAAAAGGTGTCATTTGGGCTTGTTTTCATAGAGCCCAGCTGGTTGCTTGTTTCTCTCACAAAACCTGGCAACTCTGAGCTAGTGTTGCCAGGTCAGTTTGTTATAAGTGAAGTCTCTTGTAAATGTTGCTCGTTGTGGCAGTTAGTTTCTAAACAATCTGAGAACCCATCGTCAATAAAATAAAGGAAAAAAATCTCCCTCTTTTCCTTTGAATTAGAGTCAGGCTGTGTGTGTGTGTGTGTGTGTGTGTGTGTGTGTGTGTGTGCGCGCGCGCGCGTATGATTATTGCACTGTACACACGTACACGCACATAATTTGACACCGCCAGGGACAAGATGTGTGTTTTAAAATGTTGCACTTTTTTTGCACTTTTGAGGCCCTGCCGTGTGTGTGTGTGTGTGTGTGTGTGTGTGTGTGTGTGTGCACGCATGTACGTGATTGGCCGGGATGTGATGATGTAATATATGATGAAGTGTATGATAGGTCTCATGTGAGCTTGTAGATCTGCCATTTTCAGATATCCCATGGATAATGGTTTTAAAGGTCTCATGTCGTGAGCTTGTAGATCTGCCATTAGGCCTATTGGTTAAAATGTGTCATGTGAGCTTGTAGATCTGCCATTAGGCCTATTGGTTAAAAGGTGTCATGTGAGCTAGTAGATCTGACATTAGGCCTATTGGTTAAAAGGTGTCATGTGAGCTTGTAGATCTGACATTAGGCCTATTGGTTAAAAGGTCTCATGTGAGCTTGTAGATCTGACATTAGGCCTATTGGTTAAAAGGTGTCATGTGAGCTTGTAGATCTGACATTAGGCCTATTGGTTAAAAGGTCTCATGTGAGCTTGTAGATCTGACATTAGGCCTATTGGTTAAAAGGTATCATGTGAGCTTGTAGATCTGACATTAGGCCTATTGGTTAAAAGTTGTCATGTGAGCTATAATAATTTGGGCTTGTTTTCATAGAGCCCAGCTGGTTGCTTGTTTCTCTCACAAAACCTGGCAACTCTGAGCTAGTGTTGCCAGGTCAGTTTGTTATAAGTGAATTCTCTTGTAAATGTTGCTCGTTGTGGCAGTTAGTTTCTAAACAATCTGAGAACCCATCGTCAATAAAATAAAGGAAAAACATCTCCCTCTTTTCCTTTGAATTAGAGTCAGGCTGTGTGTGTGTGTGTGTGTGTGTGTGTGTGTGTGTGTGTGTGTGTGTGTGTGTGTGTGTGTGTGTGTGTGCGCGCGCGTATGATTATTGCACTGTACACACGTACACGCACATAATTTGACACCGCCAGGGACAAGATGTGTGTTTTAAAATGTTGCACTTTTTTTGCACTTTTGAGGCCCTGCCGTGTGTGTGTGTGTGTGTGTGTGTGTGTGTGTGTGCACACGCACGTACGTGATTGGCCGGGATGTGATTGTAGTGGGTTTATCCAGAATATAGGCAGATTAACTCAAAATCGTTAATCGTCCATATATGATTCCAAAGTCATATTAAAATAACTCGTGAATAATATATACATATATCCCAGCGCATCACATTTAAAATTGTCTCTCTTGCAAGACATGAGTTTGTAAGCACTTACTGATAAATAGCTAGGATTCCATTGTTCCCCATGATGTCAAGACACAAGACACGTACATCGAGAATAACTGCCAATGAACAGTGAATAAAAGTAATCAATGGTGTACTTTTATTAATATCGATTATACTGGTTACAAATGTTTCAATAAAACACACATAGCGGCACACCCTTTGTTCACGAATATAATCATTTGGACATGAGCCAAACGATTAGCTTCACAACAAATTGTATTGACTCGTGTCGGACAGACCAGCGTTTTTACGCTTGAACTAACCGGCACGGCTCCTTACAAATCAAGTGGGGTGTACGTTTAATCCAAACACATTAGCTTGAGTACGCGCGTCATTTTAATCACGTCTGAACATGAGTTCAGTTTGATTAAGAATGCGATTCCTAGGACTGATAGACACATGAATAATCCAGGATTAATGTTTACACTATGAAGCAAACGCACGTTTGAAACGTCACAGTGAAAACTCCTTTTAAAAACATATTCATGTGCATTTCAGCCAGGAATGTTAGCAGTATTCATTTAAAACAACAATGCTTTTAAGGAAGGTGGAAAAAGGAAACAAGAAAGATAGAACATGGGACGGTTATTCCCATTTTAGGCACCTAGTAGGAGTCCATAGTAAATTCTACCGAGATAGTCATTCAATCCTATTTTAAAACTAATTTTAGTTTTACTGACTAGAGAAGCCACGATATGTCGTTACCGGTGATAAAATCAATTCCTCTGACCCACCTGTTTGGAGATAATTTCCTCTAGGAGTTCCTCAGAGTTCTGCTGCCAGGAAAAACAAATGATGCTGTCGGCGTAGTCGCGCTGTATCGGATAACACGACTAGTTTTAGTTATTAATTAAACTAAGTAGCTTTGGATTAGCCAGAGGCCTCTATAACCGCTGGTAGGAGAAGATTCTCCTATGGTCAAGATAGGCCTCCGCTCGGAGTGGACGCGGAACTCGCGTTAGCTGCAGACCGCTCCGTTGGGTTGCAAGTTGGAAAGAAGAGAGAGCTAAGCATTTGTTTATCGCCTATATAGAAGGAGGCAGTCGTTAATTTTTCCGCTGGCTTGACTAGAATTACCTTACGTTTACTGAGTCAGAGAAACCGGTTTCCTTAGCTAATTTATTATGCGCGTCTGGTGAAAAGGCAAAAGCGAGGTGTCAGGCTCCTCTATTGTTTCTACTGCTCACCCCCCAAAAACTCTCTTTGAAGATGTCGCCACGATTGTTGACCAATGGGCGTCACCGGGGCACTTTAATTCATACATTTGCACATTCGTACGAACACATGCCCATACAATAGGCGGGTGCGTGCTAAGTAGGATGGTTTCAAGAGTTCACACTTCATCCTGTTCTGGATTTACAAGGCAAAAATCCCTGTCCATTGTGTTCCCAGAAGCGGTTCGGAATAGCTGACTCTGTCTTTTGCGCACCGCCCCCTTTTAGGAGTACAGAAACTTATCTTCTGTATTTACAGTCTTAGAAACCCTTTTGTACACACATCTGAATTAATATTCGGAATCAGCTTGAATTTTCACATATGCAGATATCAAAAACTATTACTGTATATCACTCACAAGTCTGTTGCCTATACTACATTTCCCCTCTTAGGCCAAATGAAAGGTCCACGACACAACGTTAGTGGGCCTTTGTTTGGCCTATCTCCAATATCACGCCCTCCCTTGTGCCCAGGTTTCAGGCGGAGGCCTATGTGATGTCAAAGTTCTTAGCCTTCCCTGGGTGAAAAGGAGGAAAAACAACCTCATAGCGGGTAGGGCGTGTAAGGTCATTCCGGTGAGTATCACCTGCCGTGTCGTGCGGCTCTGCAGTGGTTGGTACCCGGTTTAGAGTGAAACGGCAAGCTGTATCCGCCGAGCTCGTGCGCTCGGCGAACACGTAGCAATGTACTCCAGATGTGGTGTGGATGTTTCCCCTACAGGGGTCCGTGCCTTGTGTCGGGCGAATAGATGAGCTGTTGCTGAGCTCGTGCGCTCCCAAGCGACATACAGCAATGTACTCCAGGTGTGGTGTGGAGGTTTCCCCTACAGGGGTCCGTGCCCTGTGTGGGGCGAATAGATGAGTTGCCGCCGAGCTCGCTCGCTCCCAGGCGACATACAGCAATGTACTCCAGGTGTGGTGTGGAGGTTTCCCCTACAGGGGTCCGTGCCCTGTGTGGGGCGAATAGATGAGTTGCCGCCGAGCTAGCGCGCTCCCAAGCGGAAGTCGCAGCAATGTCATTCAGTGGCAGTGTTTGTGCATTGCTCCACACGGAGTAATCTCCGTGCAAAAGGGGAAGAAAACAGTCCCCTCCGTGTATGAAAATCTTGCTCCCAGGCGGGAGACACACAGCAAGGTCATTGTCATTGTGTGGTGTGTTCCGCCTGTGTGGGTTGGGATTGATTAGCGAAAAGGAGGTAGAGATGTGTACAATGTCTTTTAGGTTGGTGTTAAGTCTTGCTCCGCATGGAGTAATCCCCGTAAAGGAGGAGGGAACTTAAAAAAAAAAAAAAAATATTCTCCATGCACAAAACTTGCTCCCAGGCGAGAGACACACAGCAATGTCATTCACAGGTGTGGTGCAAGGTGGTCAGAGTATAATTGACTACATCACGTACCTAGAACGACATGGCTTCTCCTAAGTCATTTTATATTGAGCTCTCCTCTTTTATGGCTAAAGCCGTGGTGGTCTAAAGACCGGTCATGAGAGGGACAGTGAAAAGGGAAAAGCAGGGCAAGATCCAGAGTGGGTAAAAAGGAAGCCTAATAATACTTCCGTCTTAAATGATAATTGCCTATAAGGAGCATAAAAATGGCTCGCCATCTAGTGTACATAGACACTTTGTCTGGTAAAAAAAACTTAAAATTTAAACAAAATTTAATATCAACTGATACGGAGCAAACAAAACAACAAAATTGGCTCCAACTCTAATGTGAGTAAAACAAAACATAAAACAAAAGTCAGCTACCTTTGTGACACTTTAACGGATTAACGTATCTTATGTATTTGGATTTGTTCCATTATTGAAGTCTGTGGTTCTGTTCTTGTCTTACTTGAAGCAGGAGCGGAGTAAAAATCGAACCCCCCCCCCCCCTTTTGTCTGTATAGCCAGTTTGAGGTAGCTTTCGTAGTACGTATAAAAGAAGTGTAAACAAAGGTTACTTATATGGTATGTCATACTGAGTGCTCATCCCGTTTCGGTTTTTAGGGAGGAATTTTCTTACTGTTTTCACGGGAAAACAGGGTCCTATGTTTCTGTGATTCAGTCTTCCTCTGTGATTCTCAGCGTTCCCCGGTCTCCCTGGAAGGGTTCATTCAAGGGAATTATTTCGTGGGCTGGGTCTTTTCCCGCCTCTGGGTCGTCACCATCCTTGTTACATTTACAACCTTTGGTTATTTTCTGGACGAACTCGTTTACGCCTATATATTTCCTGCCGTACCAGAACGCTATTGCTCCTGTGAGCGTGTACCCCAGGGTGACGAGTGTCATTAACAAAGTGTCGGAAGCTGACCAAGACCCTGTTAGAGTGTAATGATCGTCAGTGAGGAGTGTCGGTTTGGTTAAAAGGGCCTCATCTAAGGCCGTCAGTTCGATAGTCTGAGTTCCTTCTTCCATCTGTCTAAGGGTGGCCGGGTCAAAACGAAGTTTATATGTTTTGAAGAACTCAGATATCTCGAGTTCAACGTTCAGAGGGTCTCCAGGCAGATGATACAGCGCCATCTCCCCTACATGGAAGATTGACCCCCTTGGTACGGTGATCCAAAAAGTCTGGTCTGGCAGTGTAATTCGATTCGATGTGTCATGTACGTCATAACGAATCGTGCCAAACCTAGCCGGGGTGTTCACAAGCCATCTATTTCCTACGACCTCTGCTTGGGTCAGGGTGACTTGAGTTCTCAGAGTGGATTGGGCCAAGCACTGGGCCCCGTCCGTCATGGGCTTAAGGCCACAGATCCCGTTGGTATTATCGCGGACAAACGGCTTGCTTGGGCACAGCCAATGTACTCCTTTTACCTTGGTGCACATGTTAAGGTTTGGGGCAAGATAAAGGTTGGGTGTGCTGTCGTGATAAGCCACAACGGTAGGGGTGGTGATGCGGACGTAGGTGTCATCATGCCATCCTCCCACGTTCACCACATCCTTGAGTCTGTAGACATTGTGGTTATCTATTACTGGCAGGGTAAGTAAGAAAGCGAACTCTCCCCTCTCCGGGTCTACTGAAATGGGCAGCGCCGAGCCTAAGGCATATGCAAGATTTGCTTGATTCATGCTAATGGTTTCCCCAGTGGCAGAGGCCAGTATCTCCTGTACCATGGTAGCGGGGAGTAGGTAAGTGGGGATTCGTCCTATGGAGAGCGCGTCTACTGATGAGCTAATCTCTCGTAACACGTCATTGAATAACATGGACACAACTTGTGTGTGCGCCATATCTAATCCTACCACTCTCATCAGATTCCTCATGGCAGCTCGTGTCCTATTGAGCAGGTCACTATGGGCATTCACAATTACAATTGTATCCCTGAGCGTTTTGCCCATGGTCTGGAGAAGTCTGGTCTGTTCGTTAATGGCCGCTTGGATTTGAGGTCTGTCCTCTTGTAATTCATTAATGGCCTTTCTTATAGTATGTATAGATAAGGCATTAACACCGGTGGACCCTAGAGTGAACAGCGATGTGACTGCCGCGATTGCGGTTGCCACAGCGCCTATCCAACGTTTTTCTCTTCTCTTTGGTCCTATGAAGCCCCCTTCAGTTTCGTAACTATGCACTGGTTCTGGGACTGGGACCCCTCGTTTATCTCGGGATGTGTATTCCTCCTGTGTCTGAGTGACCTTTTCTAACTGTCTTAGTATATGAACGACTTCGTGTCTAGTATGTGTGATGGCGTCTTGGGACCAGTATTGTCCGTCGGCGCTCAACCATATTTGACCGTTGGTAGCCGTAGGGTTGATTGTTCCTGTTTCGAATGATTTTTGGTACTTATTGTATATAGCATCTATATCAATTTTGAAAACTACTTTCCTAGTGTACGCTCTCGTGTCGGTTATCAGCAAGCCGGATTGGTCCCTCAGAACCACTCCAGTGGATGTCGCGACGGTGATAAAATCAACCTGGCTTGTGGCTTCCTTCGCTAATACCAGGAAAGCGAGCAGGCCTAGGATCCCCATGGCTATAGAGAAAACAAAAGAAAAGGGAAAAATGGCATGCGTTGGTCGTGGTCTTAAATGAAAAATAAAAATGACAAAACAAACAAAAGAAATAAAACAGTTGAAACGCAAAACGAGGAAGGGCGAGTACATTCATACACATATCAATCCATGCCCTTGTTAGTCGCGCTTTAATCGCAAAGTTGTTAGCTCAGTATTTTACATAGTTCTAGTATTTTTCTTTGTTATATATATATATATAAACATTTTATTTATTTATTTTACTTTTCTTTATTTGGTTTTATTGAGGGGTTCTTTTTATATTTACTTTTATTTATGCGGTTTTCGTTTTTGTCCCAGCATCTGTGGGGCTAGTGATTTTCTGGGGCGTATGCGCCTTGATTTGATTGCGATGCACCCATCTTGTCTCTGGTTCGCCTTTACCTTTTTTGATTTGTATCTTATAGGCTACAGGTGAGAGTTTGTCCACTATGGGGTATGGACCCTTCCATTTGGGAAGGAACTTCTTGCTGAGCTTACCTTTTGACTGACGGGTCACTCCATCTGGGTGAGCGAAAATGAAATACCAGACTAAATCTCCAATTTGGAACTGATCTTGTGAAGCCTTTTTATCATAGTAGGTTTTCCTTGCTTCTACGTTTTTAGTTAGGTTTTCTTGAGCAAAAGCGAAAGTGTTGCTCAGGTGTGCATGTAGGTCGGCCAGGTATTGGTGAGTGGTGTACGCGGTGGCTAAATTAGCTCCCCCGGGTTGGTACAACAAGTGCAATGGCAAAGTCATTTGCCGCCCCGTCATCATTTCGAAAGGAGACACCTTGGTGGTGTTGTGTGGTGTGGCCCTTATTGCCATTAACACTAGTGGTAATTTGACGTCCCAATCTTTTTGGTTGGCTGCAACAATTTTTTTTAGTATACCTAGTACCGTTCGGTTTCCCCGTTCCACCTGTCCGGACGATTCCGGGTGGTAGCTGATATGTAGCTGGTTCTTTACGCCTAGGAGGCGCCAAAGTTCCTTCATCACTTCGGCTGTGAAATGTGTCCCACGATCTGAATTAATCAGTCGCGTGGGCAACCCGAAGCGTGAGAAAACGTGATTTAGGAGCAACAGTGCCGTCGTTTCTGCATTGTTGTTTGCTGCAGGTAGGCATTCTAGCCATTTTGTGAAAGCACACGTAATGGCTAGGAAATAACGGTTGCCCCTGCTTGATTTTACAAATGGCCCCACCCAATCGATCTGCAGGTCGGCCCACGGAAAAGTAACTCCCCTCCTTTGCAGCGGTGCTCTGTGAGTCGCACTTGACGGCTGGAACTGACAACATATTAAACACCCTTTCACATAGTCAGCCACGTCTTTGAGCATTTTTGGCCAGTAAGCCACTTGGCACAACTCGTCACAGGTCGCTTGAACACCGCGGTGTCCAGCGGTGGGGGAGTCGTGAGCATAGCCCAGTAATACCCCCCTGTGGTGCTGAGGAATAACTAACCTAGGTGAGGTATATATATCAGCAGCATATACTAGCAGGCCGTCTACTAGTGACATGTGGTCTTTTGCTAATAGTAGTTGTGTCAAGTACTCAGTCGAGTCTTTGTCTGTGTCAGGTATAGGCGTCGGAGTGCCACCCGTAAGTATTGTCACTATGTGTGACAACGCCGGGTCGCTCGCCTGTAGTGAAACTAAATCCGTGTCTCTCTGCGCAGGCGTCAAGAGGACAGCGCAACCTTGTTGCACGTCCTGTTGGGCACGTCCTGTGGCGCGTGTAATTGCGTAAACCGTTGCTATTGGTTCCGTGGGTAGCCATTCCGTGAGGAGTTCCCACGGAATGCCGTCCATGGCCCCTGCCTTAGCTAACATATCAGTGTGGTCATTGAACTCCTTGTCAGTGCCAGGTAATGTGGAATGGCCTCTGACCTTTTTCCAATACACCTGCATGTCGTGACTGTTCACCACGTGGTCACAGGCTATGATCAAATCTTTATGTTTGACTGGCTTACGTCCAGCAGTTAAGAAGTTATTTCTGCGCCAGTTCGGTAAATGACACGTGAAACTAAGTCTAGCGTAGTTTGAGTCCGTGCAGAGGACTAACTCTTTGATTCCGTTATCAGCGGCATCCCGTAATGCTATAAGGGTGGCCGCGATTTCGGCGTACTGTGAGGTCTGTGGTCCCAGCTTGAGGCTCTGAGGCTCGCTAGGTGTGTCACCCAACCATACAATACCCACTCCCGCTTGTCTAGTGGGTTTAGTGTAAGAGCAACCGTCTACGTACACCGTGGGCATGGTTTTGCAAATATTCTCGTCATAATAATGATGACGGGTGGGCAGAGGGGGTGATACATCGTGGAGCGTCACGTCTGGATCCAAGGGATCCTGCGTGCACTTCTGACATATGGCTAGTCCTGACCCAAGGGGCATTTTATGGTTCTGTGCATACTTTACCTCGACATTGTGGCTCTGAAAGGTCATAAGCCATTTGGCAATGCGAGAGTTAGTCACGGCGCCTTCACGCAGGCGCTGGCTGTTAAGGAAAGTAACCGGCTGGTGACACGTCTCTACGATAACCCTCTGCCCCCCGACATAGTTGGCGAAATGACTAACCGCCCACACAGTGGCCAATAGTGCCTTTTCGCACTCGGTGAACTTCTGTTCCACCTCACTAAGACCTTTGCTGGCATAAGCGACCACCCTCCTGTCTGTATCATGGATTTGGTACAAACCAGCAGAAATGCTCCGTGGGGAGAAACCTGCTTCCAGGTAAAACTTCCTGGAGGAGTCAGGGTAGGCTAAGCATGGAGCCGAGCAGAGGGCTCTCTTCAGCGTGGACATGGCAGTGTCCTGTGCCTTGCCCCAAGTGTATGGGGCATCCTTCTTGAGGAGCTCGTTAAGCGGTCGGGCGATATCGGCATAGCCTTCGATGAATTGTCGGCTGTAATTGCAGACACCCAGAAAGCTGCGAAGTTCTGACACGTCTGTGGGTGTTTTCAGGTTTTGCATACCCTGAATACGGCTAGCCTGTGGTTCTACTCCACGAGGTCCCACCAGTAGTCCTACATAATTCACTTTCTTCCGCAGCCACTGGGCCTTTGAGAGCACAATCTTTGCGCCTGCGGCGGAAAGCTGCCCCAAAACGTGATCTACCTCTTGTAAGTGGGCAACTAAGGTTTTGCTCCTGATTAAGATATCGTCTACAAAGATCACTGAGCCTCTAGCTGCCGCGTCTGGGCAAGCCTTGTTCGAAAAGATGTTGAACTCGGCAGGTGAATTACAGAAACCAAAAGGTAAACGGCAGAAAGTGTATTGCCTATTTGCGAACGTGAATGCTAATTTGTGCTGGTCACGGGGATCGATTGGCAAAGTCCAGAACCCTGAGGCTATGTCAATCGTACTGAACACCGTGGCGTCTCTGACCCTTGGTAATTCGTTGTCCAAATTCGTCATCGGCCAGCGGGACAGAGGGGTAAGTTTGTTCAGTTGTCTGTAATCAATAGTCGGCCTCCAGGACCCATTCTTTTTTAGAACTGGCCAAAGAGGAGAATTGTAGACACTGTTGCACAAGCGTATGATACCTTTGTCCAGCATGGCTGAGACAGTCTGTTGGACTTCGTCATAGGAAGCTAGGGGTATTTTGTACTGGCGCACATATGAGGGCGGAGCCCCAGGTTTAGTGGGGATCCGCACCGTGTGGATGTTGGTGAGACCGCAATCCAGAGAGTTCTTGGCGAAGACTAATCTGTGTTTGTACAAAACTTGTTTAAAGTCTGCGTGGAAAGCAGGATCAGTGGTTGCGTCTCCCAAAGCCAGCGCTTGGGTTAAATCGTCGTCGAAACCTACGTAGGGTTCCGGCCGAGTCGAGAGCCCCAACGCTGGGGTGCCCACTGCGGGTAAGTCTCGCATTTCAGGCATGCTCTCTCGTGATATGTTGTAAACCAGCATATGATCTTTATCATCTAATTCTACCCGGCCCACTGATTCGCTGTCAATGGGCAATTGGGAGACTAGAGAGATGATACCTGAGGGCAGTGAAATGGTTGATTCAGGGCAGCGTGGGTCACGCTGTAGTGACGCCGGGATTTTCCCGATCACCGGAATGACTAGGCTGAAATCGTAAAAATCGGAACCAATCAACAATCCCAAATCTGTACCCTTACGTATGATGATGTCGGTATTCAACTGATTGGTTACCAACAAGTACGTAGATCTGCCCTCCACCTCCAGCATGGGTGTCCCCTGGAAGGAAAGTCCCTTGCTAGTGAAACTGGAGGCGGGTTGAAAGAAAACTAAGTTTTGGAGTAGTTCGTGACCTGGTTTGATATTCAATCTAACTGCCACCTCCGTCATGCGGGATGGGACAACAATGTCATGTTCACTGAGGACTCCACACACCTGTGGTATCGTCTGACCCGCTAAAATCTGCGTGTCGGAAAGCATGTTATCATCTTTCAGTAGGGGTGTTAATGCCCAAAGAAGGTTGTTAATGGTGTCGACCGTCACTGCCAGTCTGATCGCTAAGTCAGCCCCCAGTAAGGCTCCCTGCTTTAGTCCAGGGACCACTAAGAAAGCTTGGTGCAGGGTGCGATTTCCTAGGGTGAGCGTCAAAGCGCACACACCCGTGGCCACTAGGGTTGTGGGTTTAGGGGTGCCTAGCGGGAAACGGAAACTCTTCTGTAATAGAGTGAGGGCCGGTTCCGCCTTCTGGAGTTGGGAGAAAATATCTGTACTGATAGCAGACCATTCTGACCATAATGCTAAGCCTACCTCTTGTATGTGCATGCCGTTTACTGCAATTCCGGCCGGAATTCTCGGACAATACTGGTCATCACGTAGTGAAGGGCCCAGAATACACAAAAAGTTCTGTCGCTGTTGGTGGAGATCTCCCCGACCACCGATAAGCGCTGGTGGGATCGCATGAGACTTTCCAGAAACCGCGTCAAGGCTGTTAATCTCAGTAAACTCGTCATTAGTGAGAGGCATTGGTTCTCGTAACTCAGTGGAGATGGTCAGGTCTGCATAATCTATCCTTGGCTCCAGTCTTTCCAGTAAATCACGTCCCACTAGAAGTGGGACATGGCTTACTGGTGATACATAAATGGGGTGAATCATGGACCAAGGGCCAATCTGCACTTGGCATAGCGCCACCTTGTCTAGCTTGGTAGTGGACAAGGCGTACGGCCTAACCACTATGGGGTGATGACACAATTTAATGTCTCGCTGATTTTGTAGTGCTCGACTTTGCAGGGTGCGGAAAAGTTCCTCTGACATAAGTGTGACATCGGCGGCCGTGTCCAATAATGCGTCATGGGTCACGGCCTGTTCGAGGGTCACGGACAGGTATAATTTCCGTCGAGCCCCTTTTTGGATGATTTTGGCTAAAACCTGACGAAAACCAGGAGCAGATCCTGATTCCCGTGGGCTACTAGTTTCATCCTGTGCATTCGGGTCTCGTTGAATAGTCAAAACTTCCCAATCCTGACTCTCATTACATTCGGACCTAACCGCGCCCAAATTACATACCTCGCCAGCCTGGTTTACACCTTGGCCCGGCGGTGTTTTGTCTGGTTCAACCTGAAGCAGAAGAGTAGGGCTCTCCTCTGATGCAGGTCTAAGTGATGTGACCTGGGGCAGTGTATGTTTAGTTATCGGTGCTGATAATGATAAACTTAGGACGTCCTTCGTTTTTTCGTCGGTTGTCCTATTTGCCCCTGGCTTAGCCGTGTTTTTCTTTGGTTTACCCTTCATCCCCTTATATGGTTTTTTATACATGCTCTTTTGCACTGCTACTAGTAATTCAGACAATTTGTCGGTTATACTGGTAATGCTCTGTTCGGTACCACCCACCGCCTCTGATGTTTGGCTAGGTTTTCGTGTTTCCGAATCAACCACACGGAGAGATTTTGGGTCATCTGCTTTGTCGTCTTTGAACCTTATTGTACGAAATGGGCTTGGGCTGCGAGTTTGAGCCCTAAAGTGAGTCGGGGATTTATCGCGAACGTTCGAAGAACCTTTATGTTTACCGTCATCTCTCCGACTATTGTCGTCGTGATTTCGGTCAAAAGAAGGTGATCGATTTCGATTCCATGAGGGTTTTGAATGTTCATGGGATCGATATCGTTCATGTTTATCCTGTTCTCTATCACGAGAAGAGGACTGGCGATTTTGCCAAGAAGAATTGGAGCCATCTTTCCTGTCGGATCGACCCCGTTCATTCCTCTCATGGGAGGCAGACCTCTCGCGCTGTCTGGATTGGTCTGTGGGCCGTGACCCCTGACGGCCACGGTCACTTTGGGAAGATGTATTCCTATTTCTGGTTTCATCTTCTCGTGGGTGGCCTCCTTCAAGTTCCATGCTACATACGTCATGGACCTTAGATTTCCCTTTTTCTCTCTCAAAAGCTTCGCGAGCAAGACGTCTCAGCTCCGTCATTTTAGTACGGGTAGAATCGATACCTAACGGGAAATGCTTTCTGATAGAACCATGCATGTTAGTCATGAACAGAGCTTTGAAATGTACGTCGTCCTCCATGTCTGGTATATTACGGTCGCCAAAATACGCTCTACGCAAGCGAGTATAGAAAACATTAACTGATTCTGTTTTAAATTGGCGGATTTCCATAGCCCCAACCACGCCATCTAAGGCTTGGTGGTCTGCGAATTCCTCTATCAAAGCTAACCGGACGGTGTGCCAGTCTTGCAAATCTCCATGGGGTTGACGTTTGAGAAAACTGCTTACCTCGCGATTTGCCGTAAAGCATATTAAACTCACTTTTGTGTCAGTAGTAACAGGCTCATAAGATCTTAGGTGGTAATCAATGTCTTCTAGGTATGTGAACGTATCCATTGGTTCTCCATTTTTCGGGTTAAAACGGTCAACATATCTGGCGACCCTACGAATGGTTTCGTCGTCCAAGCGTTGTGCTAACCCCCTTTGTCTTCCGTTTGGTACGTTAGTTGGACCTGCGTAAGACTGGCCCTGGGAGGCATTTACATTAGCTGACGCCGCATACGCCTGTCCATTAGAGGGAGCTACGTGTGTCGGTACGTTAGTGGCGCCCGTGCTGCCCATATTGGGTGGCGCCGCCCTCACTACCGATGGTGGTGCATAGGGATTAAGGTTACGGTTAGGTGGGAGAGTCATGGTTTGAGGGGGAACCGGGGCCGCCAACATAGCTGTTGGTGTAGGAATGTCTCTATAGCTGACATTATGTTTTGCATCTTGTGTAGCTACGAGTGCGGCTATTCTCAACGATTGAGCTTCTATCTCATTCGTTTTAGCAACTTTCCGCCAATCCTCGATCTGCTGAAGCTGATCTGTGGATTGATTCTCCCATGTGGCCCTTTCCCTTAAGTGTGACTCAATTTGGTCGGTTTGAGTGTTTATAGTGTGAGTCTTCTGTGCCAACTCGTCCCTTTTTACACCCCTTTCGGTAATCAAACCCATGTTGTCTGTAGTTAGCTGCGCGACCGTTGTATTCAATTCGTCGATAGCTATAGTCTTATTCTCACCCCATTTAGTTAGCTTACTTATTTCGTCCTGTTGTGTAAGTTGCTCCGCCGACAATTTATCAATCTTTAAGTTTGCTTGGTTTACAATCTGTTTTAAATTGTCATTTTCCAACCTTAACGCGTCCGCGCTTGGTGGGGCAACATCGGACTTTAAGCTGGCTATTTCTAGTTGTGCTAGGCTCAACATGCTTTCAGATTGGGTGAGCTGCTCTTTCATCTGTAGGAAACGGTTTTGTAACTGCTGCATTTGGCATTCGCTTTCCGTTTGAACTCTTTTTAAAGAAGTGATTTCCACGAGGCCTTCTTCTAATTGCCTATGTAAGTCTTGGTTATTATCAGTTACATTTTGTAACTGTTGGCGAAGCGCGTCGCTTGCCGTCAAGTCTAACACCCGTAGATGGATTAAGTTTCCCAGTAACTGCCCAGCTAATGTTTCCTTCTCTTTTGCAGTATAACCACGGGTTTCAGCGTGTGTCGTGGTTAGTGTTTGGACATTAGAAAAGGTTTTAGCGGCAGTTATTCTGTTAGTGGATGGCGTGTCATCTATTTTTAGATCAGTCGTAGCCTGTAGTACACGAATCAGGCTTATAAACGAATCCATATTTGCCTGAAAGTCCTTGAAACTATATCAATACTCAAAAACCCCACACTGCTACTTGAGGTAGAAGGAGAGGAGAGACAGCGTCTCAGCACCGTCAATCAAGCACAACAGCAAAGCGTTTGAAATGCGCAAAAATGAGACAAAAGGAGAAAATGCACTTGTCTTTGTTTCCTTTTCCTCCTGTTCTCCAATTATTATCTATTCCTTTAACCCCCCTTTTATTGACTCTCTAAATCCTTATCAAAGAATCGAATGATAGTTTGAAAAAGGAATAAGGGAGTGAATAAAACGAAAAGATATGGGTTTCAGCAATAAACACAATAAAAGAGAGAGGGAGAGAAAGGGGAAAAAAAAATTGAAAATTGAAAGAATAAAATACAACCAATTAATGGGGGGAAAAAAAAACTAAATTTAAAAAAAAAAATTAAACTTCAAAATTCTTTTTTTTTTTTTTTTTTTTAAATTAAAATAAAATCTTTCCCTATTTAAATTCAATTCTAAATTTAATTCAAATTAAAAAAAAATTAATTCAATTAATTCAAATTAAAATCGATCCAATTAACCTAATTATATTCGAAATTATTCATGGGAACTAATCAACCAATACCAAATTAAAGTTTAGTCAAAATCGTTTGTAACGACTGTTTTAACAGTTTAATGAATGAACATGATATACCTTATCCAATCATAGTTATCCTGTCAAAACTGAAGTACAAAATATAAGTGACAATAGCATGCACAAGGAAAGCTGCTAAATGATCGATTAATTATAACCTGTAAAGGTCTAATCAAACGATCACTCTATTACTGGCTAGCTTACTTGAAAGCTAAATTTGGTAAAGATCCAGTGTAGGATCAGGTCTCTTGTAATTATAGCCCTTTAATTTGTAAGTATTGTGTTCAACAAGTGTTATATCCCTTAAAGAAAATGTCTCATTTATGCTCATTCAAGTCAAATGGTGTTAAACTGATTCAAAAACGACAGCGCCCGGAGGTTAGACAGCCGTTTCTAAAATCCTTATACTGGTTTACACCAATCAATCTAGCAGTACGAGTGTTACCAAGCCCCATATAATGCAAAGAGCTAGTAATCCGAGTAGGCTACGTATGACGTCGACACTACTGAAGACACAGCGTGCAGCACCTTTGACGTGATGTGAAACAAATACACATCAAGCATGCACAAGCCAGCTACAGCCGCCAGATGGGGCGTCTGGCTGTGTTCGCCTATTTGGAGGTTTTTGGTCGCGCACGACCGAAGCTACGTCACGGCTTTGTATCCCCCCAGTGGGGCGTGTGTGCTTGCAAAGCAAAATGGCGATCTCGCCACCAAACGCTCCCTTCGTTAAACTCCTGACAACAAGGGGCGTATCAACTGTCGGAAAACAGCTGATTTTAGCAACACACAAAAATGGCGTGCATTGATTCTCACAATGCCCCGCCGTGTGTTTAGTGTTAATAAAAACACTCAAAGTCTCATTCACTCCTGGTCATAGTGGGAAAGTATTAGTCTTAGCTACTCTGCGGGCACTTGTAAAGTTTAAAAGTCATTCTACACGAAGTGATTCTGTCTTATACCCTAAGCAATTAATTTCACAACTCCAACATCATCCAGGCTCCAACCATTAGTCAGTATGACAAACCATATGTCCTAATACCAAGCAGGTCGGCTCATAGATTTTTCGTTTGGCACAGATTCGGATAGCTAATCGTCCGAATTCTATTCAACGAAGGGTCCTTATGAAATAAGTAACGATAGACCCATTGTCTTCCCCAATCATCAGCTGTTTTAAACCTCTGCAGTGGTCCTTTTAAACAGTGATTTTATGGGGATGCACCACGCTTTTTACGTCCGCTCTCGCTTCGCCAGCGAAACTAGAGTTTATGTAAACGTCAATTCGCAGTTACGTCGATACACGGAACTATGATCTCCCGTCATGGATAAAATGGAATCCCATTGTGTATATACCGAAGTTCTCAGCTAGGGGGCACCAAAATGTAGTGGGTTTATCCAGAATATAGGCAGATTAACTCAAAATCGTTAATCGTCCATATATGATTCCAAAGTCATATTAAAATAACTCGTGAATAATATATACATATATCCCAGCGCATCACATTTAAAATTGTCTCTCTTGCAAGACATGAGTTTGTAAGCACTTACTGATAAATAGCTAGGATTCCATTGTTCCCCATGATGTCAAGACACAAGACACGTACATCGAGAATAACTGCCAATGAACAGTGAATAAAAGTAATCAATGGTGTACTTTTATTAATATCGATTATACTGGTTACAAATGTTTCAATAAAACACACATAGCGGCACACCCTTTGTTCACGAATATAATCATTTGGACATGAGCCAAACGATTAGCTTCACAACAAATTGTATTGACTCGTGTCGGACAGACCAGCGTTTTTACGCTTGAACTAACCGGCACGGCTCCTTACAAATCAAGTGGGGTGTACGTTTAATCCAAACACATTAGCTTGAGTACGCGCGTCATTTTAATCACGTCTGAACATGAGTTCAGTTTGATTAAGAATGCGATTCCTAGGACTGATAGACACATGAATAATCCAGGATTAATGTTTACACTATGAAGCAAACGCACGTTTGAAACGTCACAGTGAAAACTCCTTTTAAAAACATATTCATGTGCATTTCAGCCAGGAATGTTAGCAGTATTCATTTAAAACAACAATGCTTTTAAGGAAGGTGGAAAAAGGAAACAAGAAAGATAGAACATGGGACGGTTATTCCCATTTTAGGCACCTAGTAGGAGTCCATAGTAAATTCTACCGAGATAGTCATTCAATCCTATTTTAAAACTAATTTTAGTTTTACTGACTAGAGAAGCCACGATATGTCGTTACCGGTGATAAAATCAATTCCTCTGACCCACCTGTTTGGAGATAATTTCCTCTAGGAGTTCCTCAGAGTTCTGCTGCCAGGAAAAACAAATGATGCTGTCGGCGTAGTCGCGCTGTATCGGATAACACGACTAGTTTTAGTTATTAATTAAACTAAGTAGCTTTGGATTAGCCAGAGGCCTCTATAACCGCTGGTAGGAGAAGATTCTCCTATGGTCAAGATAGGCCTCCGCTCGGAGTGGACGCGGAACTCGCGTTAGCTGCAGACCGCTCCGTTGGGTTGCAAGTTGGAAAGAAGAGAGAGCTAAGCATTTGTTTATCGCCTATATAGAAGGAGGCAGTCGTTAATTTTTCCGCTGGCTTGACTAGAATTACCTTACGTTTACTGAGTCAGAGAAACCGGTTTCCTTAGCTAATTTATTATGCGCGTCTGGTGAAAAGGCAAAAGCGAGGTGTCAGGCTCCTCTATTGTTTCTACTGCTCACCCCCCAAAAACTCTCTTTGAAGATGTCGCCACGATTGTTGACCAATGGGCGTCACCGGGGCACTTTAATTCATACATTTGCACATTCGTACGAACACATGCCCATACAATAGGCGGGTGCGTGCTAAGTAGGATGGTTTCAAGAGTTCACACTTCATCCTGTTCTGGATTTACAAGGCAAAAATCCCTGTCCATTGTGTTCCCAGAAGCGGTTCGGAATAGCTGACTCTGTCTTTTGCGCACCGCCCCCTTTTAGGAGTACAGAAACTTATCTTCTGTATTTACAGTCTTAGAAACCCTTTTGTACACACATCTGAATTAATATTCGGAATCAGCTTGAATTTTCACATATGCAGATATCAAAAACTATTACTGTATATCACTCACAAGTCTGTTGCCTATACTACATGATGATGTAATATATGATGAAGTGTATGATAGGTCTCATGTGAGCTTGTAGATCTGCCATTTTCAGATATCCCATGGATAATGGTTTTAAAGGTCTCATGTCGTGAGCTTGTAGATCTGCCATTAGGCCTATTGGTTAAAAGGTGTCATGTGAGCTTGTAGATCTGACATTAGGCCTATTGGTTAAAAGGTGTCATTTGGGCTTGTTTTCATAGAGCCCAGCTGGTTGCTTGTTTCTCTCACAAAACCTGGCAACTCTGAGCTAGTGTTGCCAGGTCAGTTTGTTATAAGTGAAGTCTCTTGTAAATGTTTCTCGTTGTGGCAGTTAGTTTCTAAACAATCTGAGAACCCATCGTCAATAAAATAAAGGAAAAAAATCTCCCTCTTTTCCTTTGAATTAGAGTCAGGCTGTGTGTGTGTGTGTGTGTGTGTGTGTGTGTGTGTGTGTGCGCGCGCGCGTATGATTATTGCACTGTACACACGTACACGCACATAATTTGACACCGCCAGGGACAAGATGTGTGTTTTAAAATGTTGCACTTTTTTTGCACTTTTGAGGCCCTGCCGTGTGTGTGTGTGTGTGTGTGTGTGTGTGTGTGTGTGTGTGTGTGTGTGTGTGTGTGCACACGCACGTACGTGATTGGCCGGGATGTGATGATGTAATATATGATGAAGTGTATGATAGGTCTCATGTGAGCTTGTAGATCTGCCATTTTCAGATATCCCATGGATAATGGTTTTAAAGGTCTCATGTCGTGAGCTTGTAGATCTGCCATTAGGCCTATTGGTTAAAAGGTGTCATGTGAGCTTGTAGATCTGACATTAGGCCTATTGGTTAAAAGGTGTCATTTGGGCTTGTTTTCATAGAGCCCAGCTGGTTGCTTGTTTCTCTCACAAAACCTGGCAACTCTGAGCTAGTGTTGCCAGGTCAGTTTGTTATAAGTGAAGTCTCTTGTAAATGTTGCTCGTTGTGGCAGTTAGTTTCTAAACAATCTGAGAACCCATCGTCAATAAAATAAAGGAAAAAAATCTCCCTCTTTTCCTTTGAATTAGAGTCAGGCTGTGTGTGTGTGTGTGTGTGTGTGTGTGTGTGTGTGTGCGCGCGCGCGTATGATTATTGCACTGTACACACGTACACGCACATAATTTGACACCGCCAGGGACAAGATGTGTGTTTTAAAATGTTGCACTTTTTTTGCACTTTTGAGGCCCTGCCGTGTGTGTGTGTGTGTGTGTGTGTGTGTGCACGCATGTACGTGATTGGCCGGGATGTGATGATGTAATATATGATGAAGTGTATGATAGGTCTCATGTGAGCTTGTAGATCTGCCATTTTCAGATATCCCATGGATAATGGTTTTAAAGGTCTCATGTCGTGAGCTTGTAGATCTGCCATTAGGCCTATTGGTTAAAAGGTGTCATGTGAGCTTGTAGATCTGCCATTAGGCCTATTGGTTAAAAGGTGTCATGTGAGCTAGTAGATCTGACATTAGGCCTATTGGTTAAAAGGTGTCATGTGAGCTTGTAGATCTGACATTAGGCCTATTGGTTAAAAGGTCTCATGTGAGCTTGTAGATCTGACATTAGGCCTATTGGTTAAAAGGTGTCATGTGAGCTTGTAGATCTGACATTAGGCCTATTGGTTAAAAGGTCTCATGTGAGCTTGTAGATCTGACATTAGGCCTATTGGTTAAAAGGTCTCATGTGAGCTTGTAGATCTGACATTAGGCCTATTGGTTAAAAGTTGTCATGTGAGCTATAATAATTTGGGCTTGTTTTCATAGAGCCCAGCTGGTTGCTTGTTTCTCTCACAAAACCTGGCAACTCTAAGCTAGTGTTGCCAGGTCAGTTTGTTATAAGTGAATTCTCTTGTAAATGTTGCTCGTTGTGGCAGTTAGTTTCTAAACAATCTGAGAACCCATCGTCAATAAAATAAAGGAAAAACATCTCCCTCTTTTCCTTTGAATTAGAGTCAGGCTGTGTGTGTGTGTGTGTGTGTGTGTGTGTGTGTGTGTGTGTGTGTGTGTGTGTGTGTGTGTGTGTGTGTGTGTGTGTGTGTGTGTGTGCACGCGCGCGTATGATTATTGCACTGTACACACGTACACGCACATAATTTGACACCGCCAGGGACAAGATGTGTGTTTTAAAATGTTGCACTTTTTTTGCACTTTCGAGGCCCTGCCGTGTGTGTGTGTGTGTGTGTGTGTGTGTGTGTGTGCACACGCACGTACGTGATTGGCCGGGATGTGATGATGTAATATATGATGAAGTGTATGATAGGTCTCATGTGAGCTTGTAGATCTGCCATTTTCAGATATCCCATGGATAATGGTTTTAAAGGTCTCATGTCGTGAGCTTGTAGATCTGCCATTAGGCCTATTGGTTAAAAGGTGTCATGTGAGCTTGTAGATCTGACATTAGGCCTATTGGTTAAAAGGTGTCATTTGGGCTTGTTTTCATAGAGCCCAGCTGGTTGCTTGTTTCTCTCACAAAACCTGGCAACTCTGAGCTAGTGTTGCCAGGTCAGTTTGTTATAAGTGAAGTCTCTTGTAAATGTTGCTCGTTGTGGCAGTTAGTTTCTGAACAATCTGAGAACCCATCGTCAATAAAAAAATGGAAAAACATCTCCCTCTTTTCCTTTGAATTAGAGTCAACAGGCTGTGTGTGTGTGTGTGTGTGTGTGTGTGTGTGTGTGTGTGTGTGTGTGTGTGTGTGTGTGTGTGTGTGTTTGTGTGTGTGCGCGTATGATTATTGCACTGTACACACGTACACGCACATAATTTGACTCCGCCAGGGACAAGATGTGTGTTTTAAAATGTTGCACTTTTTTTGCACTTTTGAGGCCCTGCCGTGTGTGTGTGTGTGTGTGTGTGTGTGTGTGTGTGTGTGTGTGTGTTTGTGTGTGTGTGTGTGTGTGTGTGTGTGTGTGCGCGTATGATTATTGCACTGTACACACGTAATCACACATAATTTGACTCCGCCAGGGACAAGATGTGTGTTTTAAAATGTTGCACTTTTTTGCACTTTATAGGCCCTGCCGTGTGTGTGTGTGTGTGTGTGTGTGTGTGTGTGTGTGTGTGTGTGTGTGTGTGTGTTGTGTGTGTGCGCGTATGATTATTGCACTGTACACACGTACACGCACATAATTTGACTCCGCCAGGGACAAGATGTGTGTTTTAAAATGTTGCACTTTTTTTGCACTTTTGAGGCCCTGCCGTGTGTGTGTGTGTGTGTGTGTGTGTGTGTGTGTGTGCACGCATGTACGTGATTGGCCGGGATGTGATGATGTAATATATGATGAAGTGTATGATAGGTCTCATGTGAGCTTGTAGATCTGCCATTTTCAGATATCCCATGGATAATGGTTTTAAAGGTCTCATGTCGTGAGCTTGTAGATCTGCCATTAGGCCTATTGGTTAAAAGGTGTCATGTGAGCTTGTAGATCTGCCATTAGGCCTATTGGTTAAAAGGTGTCATGTGAGCTAGTAGATCTGACATTAGGCCTATTGGTTAAAAGGTGTCATGTGAGCTTGTAGATCTGACATTAGGCCTATTGGTTAAAAGGTCTCATGTGAGCTTGTAGATCTGACATTAGGCCTATTGGTTAAAAGGTGTCATGTGAGCTTGTAGATCTGACATTAGGCCTATTGGTTAAAAGGTCTCATGTGAGCTTGTAGATCTGACATTAGGCCTATTGGTTAAAAGGTCTCATGTGAGCTTGTAGATCTGACATTAGGCCTATTGGTTAAAAGTTGTCATGTGAGCTATAATAATTTGGGCTTGTTTTCATAGAGCCCAGCTGGTTGCTTGTTTCTCTCACAAAACCTGG
>NC_137867.1:4657123-4669623 GCF_963924005.1 Protomyctophum bolini
GATTGGGTTATGTTGTTCATGTAATGTTTATCTCATGGATTGCTGTGTGTGTGTGTGTGTGTGTGTGTGTGTGTGTGTGTGTGTGTGTGTGTGTGTGTGTGTGTGTGTGTGTGTGTGTGCCAGGTGTTCATAGAGTGCGGGGGGGCAGCTCTTCGTTCGTCAGTCATTCAGAAATATAAAAACAACCCAAACTTCACCACGCTAGTGGACACTATAGAACTGGTGAGATGCACGCACGCAGGCACGCACGCACGCACGCACGCACCTGCTCCTATCCTCCCCTCCCTCCAGCTGTATTAAACTCCATGTATTTCTGCTCTCCTCTCTCATCCCCTCCCTCCAGCTGTATTAAACTCCATGTATTTCTGCTCTCCTCTCTCATCCCCTCCCTCCAGCTGTATTAAACTCCATGTATTTCTCCGCTCCTCTCTCCTCCCCTCCCTCCAGCAGTATTAAACTCCATGTATTTCTGCTCTCCTCTCTCCTCCCCTCCCTCCAGCTGTATTAAACTCCATGTATTTCTCCTCTCCTCTCTCCTCCCCTCCCTCCAGCAGTATTAAACTCCATGTATTTCTGCTCTCCTGTCTCCTCCCCTCCCTCCAGCTGTATTAAACTCCATGTATTTCTGCTCTCCTCTCTCCTCCCCTCCCTCCAGCTGTATTAAACTCCATGTATTTCTGCTATCCTCTCTCCTCCCCTCCCTCCAGCTGTATTAAACTCCATGGCCCTCATTTATCAACCGTGCGTACGCCAAAATATGGGTGCACGCCGAAATTGCCGACATTTTTGACATTTACCATTTCCGCCAAAGCTTGAAATTGAACGTGACAACGTACAAAATCCACGTTTGCTTCTCAGCTGGCGTACGCATTTTTTTTCTGTCTTCGAGCTGCGGAGCAGCATTGTCTGAACTGCTGACACGCTGTCACAGGCATCTAAACATATGTTTTCTCTCCTAAAATGTTAATATAAAACGGTATGTGTATGTAAAAAAAAGGGAGAGATTTCCAACTTTACAAGTAATTAAAATCGCGCAATTAAAAACAATATAACATGTTTACAATGTATTAGTTTGTGCTTAATCAAACAGTGATTTACTGGCCTTGTTATGCAAGCAACTTTTTGGAGCGCATGCGGTGATGCGGCTTATGATTGTGTTAGCTTATTTTATTAAAAAAAGGCATAAATGGACTGCACGCCTTTATTTCCAAGTGACAATGACAAGCATACAGCTGCCTATTTGTAGTAAGTACTAGCAGGCTATAGGCGTATAAGGGACTTAATCATTCACCATTTAAGTAAGTGCTTAGACAGGTTTTGACAGTTTTGACAGTTCAGATAAAAGCGAGATCATTTTCGGGGCTCGGGAGGACGGGACCGCGCGGCGTGCGTCGCCAACACATACCAGCACACATGCAAGCGGCAAGCCTTCATCCATATGTTTATGATTCGTTCATCAATGATCAAATCAGAAATCACTACATAAACGTTGATTATGACTGCCTTGACGACATGATAGCCTCTCTCATGCTGCATGTATGTCCATGCGGCATACATGCGGATTTGGGCTGTCTGTGCTGGAATATTTCCATGACGTTGGAAAGTAGCCTATAGTGCAATGCAGCTGCGGAGAGTCCCAACATGCATGGGTAGCCTATATACTGTAATCTACAGCAGGCCAACAGCACTTGTCTTTCTGGAGTTACGGTATATGCAATCTCCTCCTCGTTTAATAAACCTGACGTGTCACTGGAATGTCAAATGTGCCGTGCCAGCCCAGCGCAAGTGCATGGGAACCGCATCGGCGATAGGTATAGGCTAACCCAGCCAGTCAGCCCACCACCACCAGTAGGCTACCATATATTTTGGCTGCACATTAATATAATTGACCGTTGACAGTCCTGCAGCCACTGCAGCGACTGCGAGGCAATCTAATTAGACTGTCGAACGTGCATGCAGTTGGTCACGGACGGACCACAGTGATAGAGAGAGACAGACAGACAGGACAGGAGGAGCACCTGCAAAACAGCAGCGTGTCACCGTTCGTGTGTGTGCCTATTTGTTATTTAATTATGGTTCAGGTTCAGGTTTTCGTTCACTAATATATCTTGTTGTATATTAAATTAAAAATACTTTAATAATTTAATATACAACTAACAACACACAGTGAAAGTTGCTTGCAAATTGCGATATGTGCGTGCGTGCGTGGCGTGCGGGGGTGAGGACCGTGAGGCGGGCAGCAATAAGGGAAGCGAGAGGAGAAACAGACAGGGTAGGCCTACAACTTTATTTAATTCATGCAGGTGTTCGTTTTTTATTTATTTAACAACACACCAGTTAGTTGGGCAGCTTGCAAGTTGCGTGTGCGTGCTGTGCGTCTGTGCGTGTGTATGAGAGAGTGAGGCGCAGCAAGGCACGGGAGAAACCTATTTTTTCATGTTGCCATGGTTTCAGTAAACGTATTGCCGTTTTCAGGTCGCAAAAACGAGGGCGAGGCTTGATTTCATAGGGCGTGCCAGATAGATTTCAGCCGTCACATTTATTAACGTGAGAACGAAATTAAGGAAGGATCAGCTGTTTGCGATCACTTTATAAATGCCGTGGCGACGTGGGTGTACTACGAAACCTGCACTCGAATCTGTGGCAGATTTTACACTCGATTGATAAATGAGGGCCCATGTATTTCTGCTCTCCTCTCCTGTAGGAGTTGCCAGAGGACGAGAGGCTCCACCCACCTCTCAGTATAACGGTTGTTGATTGGAGGGCGTTTGGACGCAGCACGCTGGTGGGAAGTCATGTGATCAACAACCTGAAGTCCTTAAAATACACGCCGCCCCCCAAGCCTCTCCCCCTCAAGCCCCTCCCCCGTGTGTCACCATGCACCGTCCTCGTTACAGGTAATTAACCACACCCCCTCGTTACAGGTAATTAATTAATTATTGGTTAACCACACCCCCTCATTACAGGTAATTAACTAATTATTAGTTAAACTTACCCCCTCGTTACAGGTAATTAACTCATTAATTAACCACACCCCCCTCGTTACAGGTAATTAACTCATTAATTAACCACACCCCACTTTGGGAACCACTGTTTAAAGCTGTGATGATTCTGATTGATGATGATTGATTGATTGATTGATTGACTGCCATTTGCCCTGGGCCAATAGGACGGTCCGAGGAGAGCGGCTCCGCCGTCCCGTCGACCAATCAGGACTGGCTGATCACCGTGGAGGAGGAAGCTCCGCCCTCAGTGCCGATCAAAGCATCAACGGAAGAGATGAAGACAAAGGTACATGCACACACACACACACACACACACACACACACACACACACACACACACACACACACACACACACACACACATACGCACACGTGCACGCACACAGGCACAGGCACAGGCACAGGCACAGGCACAGGCACACGCACACGCACACGCACATGTACGCGCACACACACACACGCACACACAGACACACACACATGCACACAAAGACACGCACACACATGCACGAGCACGCACACAAAGACATGCACACGCACATGCACACACAGACACACACACACACACACACATGCACACACAGACACGCACACACATGCACACACATGCACGAGCACGCACACAGACACTGTAAGTTCACACTCATTACAACATGATGTCACTGAGGTGACCACCGAACTACAACATGACATCACTGAGGTGACCACCGAACTACAACATGATGTCACTGAGGTGACCACCAAACTACAATATGATGTCACTGAGGTGAACACCGAACTACAACATGACGTCACTGAGTTGACCACCGAACTACAACATGACGTCACTGAGGTGACCACCAAACTACAACATGACGTCACTGATTTGACCACCGAACTACAACATGACGTCACTGAGGTGACCACCGAACTACAACATGACGTCACTGAGTTGACCAGCGAACTACAACATGACGTCACTGAGTTGACCACCGAACTACAACATGACGTCACTGAGGTGACCACCGGACTACAACATGACGTCACTGAGTTGACCACCGAACTACAACATGACGTCACTGAGGTGACCACCGAACTACAACATGACGTCACTGAGGTGACCACCGAACTACAACATGATGTCACTGAGGTGACCACCGAACTACAATATGATGTCACTGAGGTGACCACCGAACTACAACATGACGTCACTGAGGTGACCACCGAACTACAACATGACGTCACTGAGTTGACCACCAAACTACAACATGACGTCACTGAGGTGACCACCGAACAACAACATGACGTCACTGAGGTGACCACCGAACTACAACATGACGTCACTGAGGTGACCACCGAACTACAACATGACGTCACTGAGGTGACCACCGAACTACAACATGACGTCACTGAGGTGACCACCGAACTACAACATGACGTCACTGAGGTGACCACCGAACTACAACATGACGTCACTGAGGTGACCACCGAACTACAACATGATGTCACTGAGGTGACCACCGAACTACAACATGATGTCACTGAGGTGACCACCAAACTACAACATGACGTCACTGAGGTGACCACCGAACTACAACATGATGTCACTGAGGTGACCACCAAACTACAACATGACGTCACTGAGCCGCGGTGAAGAGCAAACCACCGCCACCGCCCTCAGCCCTTCTCTCTGTTTTTAGTCACCACCGCTCAACGTTATTTCAGCTCCGGAGCGGTGGTCACCTCACGGATAAAATAATTATGCGATTCATTTGTGATTAATCGCAATTTCATTTAAGTCTTACTTTGCATACAAGGAATATGTTCAAATGAGTGAATTCATCACAGACGTGTGCGCGTGTGTGTGTGTGTGTGTGTGTGTGTGTGTGTGTGTGTGTGTGCGCGTGTGCATGCGTGCGCGTGTGTGTGCGTGTGTGCGCGCCAGGCCTCCAGGAAAACGACGCGCCGTTCCACGAAGCGTAGAAGACGAACCATCGCTGACGAGACAGGAGACAACGTTCTGGACTGGTGGAGCAAATACTACGCCTCCAAGGAGAGAGACAGACAGGTAGGACAGAGAGACAGACAGGCAGGCAGGCAGCCAGGCATGCATGCAGACAGACAGACAGACAGACAGACAGACAGACAGACAGACAGACAGACAGACAGACAGACAGACAGACAGACAGACAGTAACCCCGATATGGGAGGATTCTTACGGCTCTAGCAGTGATTCTGAAGCATATCCATTTCATGGACCCCCAGTTGCACGCGCATTATGCTACGGACCCCCGATTTAATGGCATTTCTATTGCTGCTACCCCAATTTATTAAAAAAACACTGTTAATTTAACTCAGAGAGTGTACAAATGGAACCAACGGGTCTTTTTGGTTCCATGTGTACACACTGAACCAAATGGACCCATAAGGGTCCATTTGGTTCCTTATATATCTCTAATTGAGCTATAGGTATACCCCTGGAACTCCCTCAAGGACCCCTAGGGGTCCTTGGACCCCACTTTGGGAGCCCGTGCAGTATAGATAACAGCAGCACCATTTGACCATGTGTGAAAACACAATGAATTCTGTGGGTTTGACTCTCAGGGCTGTATTTTGCGTGTCTTAAAGGGACACTTCACCCTTTTTGCAAAAAGATATATGTTAATGACGTTTAGAAGCTTTAGATCACTTTCCTGGGGGTATTTATGTGTGTAATATGTGGTTTTAGATATTTTAGATTGTAGCAGTGAGCCTGTTGTCTCTGATGTCATGGACACTGGTCTCACTACCTTCCTGGACTACAATTCCCATAATTCTTTGGTGCACTGCTCCTCCTTGTGGATAGGGGGGAGAGCTGTCTTACTGAGACAACATGTAGTCCAGGAAGGAAGTGAGCCCAGTGTCCATGACATCAGAGACAACAGGCTCACTGCTACAATCTAAAATATCTAAAACCACAATATTACACACATAAAGACCCCCAGGAAAGTGTTCTAAAGCTTCTAAACGTCATTAACATATATTTTTTTGCAAAAAGGGTGAAGTGTCCCTTTAAGTACCAGGTCTTATTCCCTAATTTGAGTAATCTAAAGACCTGGAGGCGTGATCAATGCTCTTTGGCCACTCAGAATAGCCAAATGGCATTGATCACGCCTCCAGGTCTTTAGTTTACTCAAGTTATAGGGAATAAGACCTGGTACTTAAGACACGCAAAATACAGCCCTCAGAGTATATGAATAGAGACGGCATCAGAGTTCTCCTTCCATCCACTTGCATTAAGTTGCTCAAAAGCGCATGAGGCGATTTCACTCCTCCTTTCCGGGTATATAGGAATAGAATGCATTCTGGGATGGATTTGCCCCAAACCCATGAACGCGCTGCATGGCCGTTGACTGTCATTTGCACGCGTTCACGTATGAAACATTCGTTCAACGTGTCATCCATGGTCCCAATAATAACATGAACGCACGCAATGACAGTCAACGGGGCTCGAGCTTCAATGACAAATTCGGCCACTATATGTCCATTTCGCCTCAGGGTTTCCTCCGGGTGCCGTCTCTATTCATATATACTCTAAGGTTTGACTAGATCAATCAATTCAGCATGGAACTGAGGACAAAATCTTATGCTGTGCGTGTGTGCGTGCGTGTGTGTGTGTGTGTGTGTGTGTGTGTGTGTGTGTGTGTGTGTGTGTGTGTGTGTGTGTGTGTGTGTGTGTGTGTGTGTGTGTGTGTGTGTGCGTGCGTGCGTGCGTTCGTGTGCGTGTGCATGCGTGTGTGCGTGCGTGTGTCGGTGTTCCAGTCCAAGCAGAAAGAAGGCCAAGCCTTTCCTCAGATCTTCGATAAAGGTAAGAAGTTCTTCTCATACAGTACAACACTCTACCTCTAGAGGGCGCTAGCCTTATGGGAGGATTCCCATAAGGCTTTGGTGCACTGCTCATCCTTGTGGATAGGGGGAGGGGCTGTGTTACTGAGACAACATGTAGTCCAGTTAAAACACATTGTTGTGCATGCAGGACAGCCAATGAGAGTCAGGCATTCTATAAGGACAGCCAATGAGAGTCAGGCATTCTATAAGGACAGCCAATGAGAGTCAGGCATTCTATAAGGACAGCCAATGAGGGTCAGGCATTCTATAAGGACAGCCAATGAGAGTCAGGCATTCTATAAGGACAGCCAATGAGGGTCAGGCATTCTATATGTACAGCCAATGAGAGTCAGGCATTATTATGGACAACCAATCAGAGGTGTGTGTTTGTTTCCAGCGTCTCCGCTGCAGAGCGTGCTCAGTGCGGGCGTCGACAGCCTGGGTAAGAATGACTCGCTGCTGTTTTTGGCAGCAAATCTCTATTTTAGTTTTAGTCGTAGTCTGTTGAATAGTTTGAGTCACATATTAGTCACCTGGAATGTGTTAGTGTTTAGTTTAGTTTTAGTCGACTAAAAATCATATAGGATTTTAGTCCCTTCCTAACATTTTAGTCTAGTTTTTATTTGAGTATATTTAGTCTTAGTTTTCGTTTAGTTTCCATTTAGTTTTCGTCAGTGGAAAAAGGTAGTCGACGAACATTTATCGTCCATATAAGTACTTCCTGAATGCTATTGGTCTATATATTCCTGTTTGTTACTTCCTGTTTTGTCACTTCCTGTTGCAATGAGCGCGTCGTCAGACGGAGAGAAGAAGAAGAAGCACAAAGGAAGAGGAACTGAGGAGGCGGGTCCTCCCTTAGCCCCGCCCACTAAACTTGCCACACTGCAGGTAGCCAATCACAGCCCTCTAAACTAGCCTCGCCCTCTAAACTAGCCACACCATCTAAACTAGCCCCGCCCACTAAACTAGCCACACCCACTAAACTAGCCCCGCCCTCGAAACTAGTCCTCAAAACTAGCCCCGCCCACTAGCCCCACCCTCTAAACTAGCCCCGCCCACTAAACTAGCCACACCCACTAAACTAGCCCCGCCCTCTAAACTAGTCCAGTCCTCGAAACTGGCCCCGCCCTCTAAACTATTCCAGTCCTCAAAACTGGCCACGCCCACTAAACTAGCCACACCCTCTAAACTAGCCCCGCCCTCTAAACTAGCCCTGCCCTCTAAACTAGCCACACCCACTAAACTAGCCCCGCCCACTAAACTAGCCACACCCACTAAACTAGCCCCACCTTCTAAACTAACCCCACCCACTAAACTAACCCCACCCACTAAACTAGCCCCACCCACTAAACTAGCCACACCCTCTAAACTAGCCCCACCCTCCAAACTAACCCCGCCCTCTAAACTAGCCCCGCCCAGCAGGGGTGATTTTATATCCTATAAATCAGGTCATGATTGTTTGATTGACAGCTGTATGACAAAGAGTTGGAGGCGGAGTTTGGAGCGTTCGACGACTGGGTGAGAACCTATCAGCTGTTCCGAGGAAAGGAGGAAGAGGGCGGAGCTACGGACGGGGGCGGGGCTACGGACGACAGGTTCGTTGGCAAGTTCAAGGTGAGTTTATATATCCTATAGGCCGAGAGGTTGTGTACCTTTATGTCCTATAGGCCGAGAGGACATGTACCTTTATGTCCTATAGGCCGAGAGGACATGTACCTTTATGTCCTATAGGCCGAGAGGACATGTACCTTTATGTCCTATAGGCCGAGAGGACATGTACCTTTATGTCCTATAGGCAGAAAGGACATGTACCTTTATGTCCTATAGGCCGAGAGGACATGTACCTTTGTGTCTTATAGGCCGAGAGGACGTGTAGCTTTATGTCCTATAGGCCGAGAGGACATGTACCTTTATATCCTATAGGCCGAGAGGACATGTACCTTTATGTCCTATAGGCCAAGAGGACATGTACCTTTGTGTCCTATAGGCCGAGAGGACATTTACCTTTGTGTCCTATAGGCAGAGAGGACATGTACCTTTGTGTCCTATAGGCCGAGAGGACATGTACCTTTATGTCCTATAGGCAGAGAGGACATGTACCTTTATGTCCTATAGGCCGAGAGGACATGTACCTTTATGTCCTATAGGCCGAGAGGACATGTACCTTTATGTCCTATAGGCCGAGAGGCCATGTACCTTTATGTCCTATAGGCCGAGAGGACATGTACCTTTGTGTCCTATAGGCCGAGAGGACATGTACCTTTATGTCCTATAGGCCGAGAGGACATGTACCTTTATGTCCTATAGGCCGAGAGGTCGTGAACCTTTGTGTCCTATAGGCAGAGAGGACATGTACCTTTATGTCCTATAGGCCGAGAGGACATGTACCTTTATGTCCTATAGGCCGAGAGGACATGTACCTTTATGTCCTATAGGCCGAGAGGACATGTACCTTTATGTCCTATAGGCCGAGAGGACATGTACCTTTGTGTCCTATAGGCCGAGAGGACATGTACCTTTATGTCCTATAGGCCGAGAGGACATGTACCTTTATGTCCTATAGGCCGAGAGGTCGTGAACCTTTGTGTCCTATAGGCAGAGAGGACATGTACCTTTATGTCCTATAGGCCGAGAGGACATGTACCTTTATGTCCTATAGGCCGAGAGGACATGTACCTTTATGTCCTATAGGCCGAGAGGTCGTGTACCTTTATGTCCTATAGGCAGAGAGGACATGTACCTTTGTGTCCTATAGGCAGAGAGGACATGTACCTTTATGTCCTATAGGCCGAGAGGACATGTACCTTTATGTCCTATAGGCCGTGAGGACATGTACCTTTATGTCCTATAGGCCGAGAGGACATGTACCTTTATGTCCTATAGGCAGAGAGGACATGTACCTTTATGTCCTATAGGCAGAGAGGTAGACAGGTTATATACATTTATGTCCTATTGACGCTATGCTCACGGCGGCCATCTTGCCAGCAAGGTGCTATCTAGATGCAACCTCCCATAGACAGCCCATTCATCCAATCAGAAAAGTCCTCTCTAATTGTATTAAAGGACCACTTCGCCACTTTTCAACCTATCTTCACATAATAGGTCACTAATAATCATGAAAAAATGGCGCAATTTTTCTCTACTCGGTCTGTGTCTCATAGGAGGGCTGTGGGTAGTTCAGAAACCGTCTTCCAGTGACATCATCGATGGGGAATACAAGCTAATATAGAAACTGCAGGCTTTCTAGTCCTGAAAAGTTGCAATGCGAATCGCCTCCACGATAATCTAAACATTTTTGTAAAAAAAATCTTGTTTAAAAGAAAATTTGCCTAATGATGATGTCACTGGAAGACTGTTTCTAAACTGCCCACAGCCCTCCTATGAGACACAGACTGAGTAGGAAAGAATCGTGCCATTTTTTCATGATTATTAGTGAGGACCTATTATATGAAGATAGGTTGAAAAGTGGTGCAGTGGTTCTTTAAATAACGTCAAACTCACCAACATAGCAGCTGTAGGGAAAGCTTGAATTATGATCTTACTATCTACAATGTGTTTGTTTCTTAAAAAAACACCGTAGACTACCAGTAAGACACGTAAACGCGGGAAGCGAACGCAGCTGAGACCCTGCAGATCATGTCTGTCTGTCTGTGTGTCTGTCCCGCTGTTACTGTATATGTGGACCTGGCCCCTTTTGTGCCCATATATGGAGCTGAGTGGACCTGGCCCCTTTTGTACCCATATATGGAGCTGAGTGATTGCTGATGCAACACACTCCATATTTGGATAGCGGGACAGACACACGGACACACGGACACACAGACAGACAGACAGACATGATCTGCTAGGTCTCATAGTAAGTGCTCACTGCGTTCGCAATCACTGCGTTCGCAATGAGACCTAGCAGATCATGTCTGTCTGTCTGTGTGTCTGTGTGTGTCTGTCCCGCTTTTGTGCCCATATATGGAGCTGAGTGATTTGTGTCACCATGACTCAGCCATAACCATATAAGGAGTCCCCAAAGCAGCTATACGTCCAAAACCCAAATATGTACGAGCTGCGTTCACTTCCCGCGGTTGCGCGTCTTACTGGTAAGATAATTATATTATCAGAGTTTGGAAGCGCTCGTTATCAGTAAAGCGACCTCCTGCATTATGTGCACATTCTAAACAGGTGGTACACATGGGCTGTAGAGTGATAGTCAACAAGCGCTTCCAAACTCCAGCACTTGGAAGTTACACCTAGTTAGCACCTTGCTGGCAAGATGGCTGCCGTGGAGGGAGGGGCTACACACACGCATACACACACGCACAAGCACACCACGCACGCACGCACGCACACACACACACACACACACACACACACACGCACGCACGCGCACACACACACACACACACACACACACACACACACACACACACACACACACACACACACACACACAGTGTGGCTTCCTTTATTGGGTCACTCAAGGAAAACATCCGCCCACACCTAAGAAACTTGGGTGTGGTTTTTGACCAGTCCATGCACCTAGACAACCACGTCAAATCACTCACTCGCAACTGTTTCTTTCACCTCAGAAATATTGCAAAACTCCGGTCCATCATCTCCCACTCTGAGCTAGAACTGTCCGTACACGCATTTATATCTTCCAGGTTAGACTACTGTAATTCACTCTTCACCTGTCTCAACAAAACATCCATCGACAAACTGCAACTGGTTCACAATGCTGCTGCCAGATTACTCACCAGGTCAAAAAAGTCATGTCACATCACACCCATTCTAGCCTCACTGCATTGGCTCCCAGTACAGTATAGAATACATTTCAAAATCCACACTTTCACCCACAAAACACTCCACGGCCAAGCCCCTGCCTACATCACCGAACTGATTCAACCTTACACAACCACACGCTCACTCCGATCAGCCGATCAGCACCTCCTTGTGGTCCCCAGAACCAGATTAAAAACAAAGGGTGACCGAGCCTTTGAAGTGACAGCCCCTAGGCTGTGGAACGCCCTCCCCCTGGACTTAAGAACTGTCCTTTCTGAGGCCTCTTTTAAAAAACAATTGAAAACGTTCATGTTCAGACAGGCTTTTGGTCACCTATAATCACTTGATTTTCTACTGTTTGTGTTTTTATCTGTGTGTTCTTATTGTCTTTTTTGATGCTAGTTTTTCACTGTTTATTCTGTGATAATGGCTGCCTGCTGTTGTTATAGTTGTTTTATTTTTGTACTATTGTAAAGCACCCTGTGCACTCGTGCTGAGAAGGGTGCTATATAAATAAAGGTCATTCATTCATTCAGTGGCTGACATAATGATAATGATAATTATTACAATTTGATGAACTTTTTTATTTTGTGCGTGCGTGCCTGCGTGCGTGCGTGCGTGCGTGCGTGCGTGCCTGCGTGCCTGCGTGCCTGCGTGTGTGCCTGCGTGGCTGCGCTCCAGGGTGGGTTCTGTCTCTACAAGGTGAATGAGGATGAGGAGGATGGAGATCAGGATGAAGGTCAACAGATTCACATCAGCCGAGGAATTCCTCCCAACCTGAGCACGAGAATACTCGTTAGAGTCTACATCGTATCTGTGAGTTAATATGTTGTCTTTCTGTCTGTCTGTCTGTCTGTCTGTCTGTCTGTCTGTCTG
>NC_137867.1:4672123-4819623 GCF_963924005.1 Protomyctophum bolini
CAACATATTGTAACGTTTCACCCACTACTAGTCCTACATACTTACACCTAGAAACCCCATTCAAACCTATTTAGGTTCATCCTACGGTGGACATGTGTGCCTGAAAAGGAATCTTTGAAATGTTTCATAGTTTTAGAAATATAGTGCTTTCAAATTTGAGACATTTATAGGCAGATAGTGGCACTTCAAAAAATCACTTTCACCTAGAAACTCCATTCACACTTTGTAAAATTCAGCTTACTGTGGAAACACATGCTGGAACTTTTTACTTTGAAATGTTTTGTAGTTTCGGAGTTACGTAACTTAAACGCCCAATGCATTCTCAATGGCAATAGCACAAACTTTGGCATGCTAAATGAACCCATGAACCTATGACCCTCACCAGTCTGGCCCCTGTCTGGAAAACAACCCCCTTCCCCAAAGGTAGCTCCCTCAGAGGAGGGAGTTATGGCCAAATATCACAATGCGACAATATCATTATGCTTACAATATTAAGAATTCTGTTTTAAGTTAATAGTAGTGGTAAAATGTAAACTATATTTTTGGGGTAGTTAATCATTCAGTCTATCCACTATTGAGAGTATGTTCTCTCTTTAATTACAGCAGCAGTATTTATTTTAGAAGCTTAAGTCCTTGTATCAGTTGGTCTTGAATAGATTAGTAAAGACAATGAGATATACAGAAGGGGGCTGTAATGCAACTATTAAGGATGCAAACTGCCTTAATACCCCATGAAGAAGAAGGATCAGTAAATCTTTGATCCACAGAAGGGGTCTAGAGACAACAAGCCAGACTGTCTATTAAGCCAGGCTTGCTGATCCCGGCTCGCCAAATCCGCCAATTCTGAGCCTCGCTTGGCTTTAGTGGAACGGAATAAACCAGGCTGTAAAGATCAGGATTTAAAAAGCCTGGCTTTGGCCTATATCCTGGATTAGTTAATCCAAGATTCGTGAAATAGGCCCCTGGTGGAGTCTTAATAATAATAATAATAATAATAATAATAATCTCCATGTTTCAGACGAGGACCAGGTGGAGTCTTAATAATAATAATAATAATAATAATAATAATAATAATAATAATCTCCGTGTTTCAGACGAGGACCAGGTGGAGTCTTAATAATAATAATAATAATAATAATCTCCGTGTTTCAGACGAGGACCAGGGGCCTATTTCACGAAACTTGGATTAGAGATTAAGCCGGGCTTTAACACATATCCTGGCTTAATATATCCTGGATCAGTGCTTAACCGGTTTCATGAAAGCTGGTTGATCTTGCCAGATTAACTTAACCAGTTAACCTGGATATGTTGAGGCTTGATTCGGTTTCATGAAAGTGATGCTACATAAGTTACCATGGGAACTTATGCTTTGGACTTAGCCTGCTCCGGACCAGGCTAACAGCCAGGTTTAACCTAATCCTGATGTCTTTACTGTTCATTAAGCAGTCAAACTGATCACAAACCAATGATGTTTTCCAGATGTATTCAATTATTATGGGTTTATGTTGCCTTATTTGTATCGGTCTGCATTAAAGGACTAATTTAAGCACTATATAAAATCAAATAACCAAAATATATAGGCTGCACAACATCATGACAGCTTGTGAGCTTGTAGATCAGCTGCTTTTGGTGAATGTTCCCCATGAATAGGTTTGCTGTCGTGCAAGTGCACGGTTAAGAATAATTATTATATTATATTATTATTCTTTGTAAAAGTGAAAACCACTAAATATTACCATTACTCATTGTTTTACAACATATTGTAACGTTTCACCCACTACTAGTCCTACATACTTACACCTAGAAACCCCATTAAAACCTATTTAGGTTCATCCTACGGTGGACATGTGTGCCTGAAAAGGAATCTTTGAAATGTTTCATAGTTTTAGAAATATAGTGCTTTCAAATTTGAGACATTTATAGGCAGATAGTGGCACTTCAAAAAATCACTTTCACCTAGAAACTCCATTCACACTTTGTAAAATTCAGCTTACTGTGGAAACACATGCTGGAACTTTTTACTTTGAAATGTTTTGTAGTTTCGGAGTTATGTAACTTAAACGCCCAATGCATTCTCAATGGCAATAGAACAAACTTTGGCATGCTAACCCATGAACCTATGACCCTCACCAGTCTGGCCCCTGTCTGGAAAACAACCCCCTTCCCCAAAGGTAGCTCCCTCAGAGGAGGGAGTTATGGCCAAATATCACAATGCGACAATATCATTATGCTTACAATATTAAGAATTCTGTTTTAAGTTAATAGTAGTGGTAAAATGTAAACTATATTTTTGGGGTAGTTAATCATTCAGTCTATCCACTATTGAGAGTATGTTCTCTCTTTAATTACAGCAGCAGTATTTATTTTAGAAGCTTAAGTCCTTGTATCAGTTGGTCTTGAATAGATTAGTAAAGACAATGAGATATACAGAAGGGGGCTGTAATGCAACTATTAAGGATGCAAACTGCCTTAATACCCCATGAAGAAGAAGGATCAGTAAATCTTTGATCCACAGAAGGGGTCTAGAGACAACAAGCCAGACTGTCTATTAAGCCAGGCTTGCTGATCCCGGCTCGCCAAATCCGCCAATTCTGAGCCTCGCTTGGCTTTAGTGGAACGGAATAAACCAGGCTGTAAAGATCAGGATTTAAAAAGCCTGGCTTTGGCCTATATCCTGGATTAGTTAATCCAAGATTCGTGAAATAGGCCCCAGGTGGAGTCTTAATAATAATAATAATAATAATAATCTCCATGTTTCAGACGAGGACCAGGTGGAGTCCTACGAACATCTCTCTCTGAAGATCCTCCATCGATGGTCTGAGATCCCGCAGGGCTGTCGTCTGGTACCAGAACACATCGAGAGCAGAACCCTGTTCCACAAGGCAAGACCAGGGATGGATCAGGTGAGTCCTGTTCCACAAGGCAAGACCAGGAATGGATCAGGTGAGTCCTGTTCCACAAGGCAAGACCAGGGATGGATCAGGTGAGTCCTGTTCCACAAGGCAAGACCAGGAATGGACCAGGTGAGTCCTGTTCCACAAGGCAAGACCTGGGATGGACCAGACGAGTCCTGTTCCACAAGGCAAGACCAGGAATGGATCAGGTGAGTCCTGTTCCACAAGGCAAGACCAGGGATGGACCAGACGAGTCCTGTTCCACAAGGCAAGACCTGGGATGGACCAGACGAGTCCTGTTCCACAAGGCAAGACCAGGAATGGACCAGGTGAGTCCTGTTCCACAAGGCAAGACCAGGAATGGACCAGGTGAGTCCTGTTCCACAAGGCAAGACCAGGAATGGACCAGGTGAGTCCTGTTACACAAGGCAAGACCTGGGATGGACCAGGCAAGTCCTGTTCCACAAGGCAAGACCTGGGATGGACCAGGCGAGTCCTGTTCCACAAGGCAAGACCAGGAATGGACCAGGTGAGTCCTGTTCAACAAGGCAAGACCAGGAATGGACCAGGTGAGTCCTGTTACACAAGGCAAGACCTGGGATGGACCAGGTGAGTCCTGTTCCACAAGGCAAGACCTGGGATGGACCAGGCGAGTCCTGTTCCACAAGGCAAGACCCGGGATGGATCAACGTTAAAACGAGACAGCGCTGTCTCGCTAAGCCCGGCTGTAGCCCACCACACACCGGCTGCGTCTGCCGCGCGGCGCCGCGTGGCGGACACGGCCGCCTCCATTATTTTCAATGAAGCTATCGCACACCGGCTCCGTCTGCAGCGCGGCGCGTTGCCGCGCGGCGCCGCCTGGAAAATAGAACTGTGTTCTACTAGAACTGTGTCGCAGACGGTGTGCGATGGGCTTGAGTCTCAAGAGACGGCGGTGCAACATGAAAACCTGACGTTTCCCAAAGCGTGGCAGCGATACTGGATGATCTGATGATCTTATGAAACCATTTAGCACATTATGGCAAGTTTACTGAACTTATACAGGCTTTAAGCGCTGAGCTGAACCGTCCTGTCACCACATCATCATTGTCACTGAGCAAAAAGCATGTAACACGGATGTGTATATTACAGGAAAACTCCCGTTAAAACTTTCCAACAAACTCCAGTAAACTCCCGAATTACATTATATATAATAACAATTTTAGTCTGGACAGTAGATCGTTCCGTGACCACGTTCCACGTGTGTGTGTGTGTGTGTGTGTGTGTGTGTGTGTGTGTGTGTGTGTGTGTGTGTGTATGTGCGTGCACAGGGTCAGGTCCAGATGTGGGTGGACATGTTTCCCATGGATCTAGTTCCTCCTCCTGGACCCTCGGTGGTCATCGCCCCCCGCAGGCCTAAAGGGTTAACACGCGCACGCACAAACGCACACACGCCCGCACGCACACACGCACACACGCACGCACGCCCGCACGCATGTCGTAATGTTTGCTTACAAATCCATACATTGACTCTTCTTTCTTCTGATGTGTGCGTGCGTGCGTGTTTTCGTGCGTGTGTGTGTTTTTGCGTGCGTGTGTGTGTGTGTGTTTTCGTGCGTGTGTGCATGCGTGCGTGCGTGTGTGTTTTCGTGCGTGCGTGTGTTTTCGTGCGTGCGTGTGTGTTTTCGTGCGTGTGTGTTTACTTGCGTGTGTGTGTTTTCGTGCGTGCGTGTGTGTGTGTGTGTGTTTTCGTGCGTGCGTGTGTGTTTGCATGTGTGTGTGTTTTTGTGTGTGCGTGCGTGCGTGTAGGTATGAGCTGAGGGTCATCATTTGGAACACAGAGGATGTGATTCTGGAGGACAGTAACTTTCTGACCGGACAGCAGTCATCTGACATCTATGTGAAAGGGTGAGACAGGCAGACAGACAGACAGGCAGGCAGGCTGACAGACAGGCAGGCAGGCAGGCAGGCAGGCTGACTGACTGACTGACTGACTGACTGACTGACTGACTGACTGACTGACTGACTGACTGACTGACTGGGTCACTAGTCAAGTCAGTTTGTTTTGGGAGGTTTTTAACTTTAGTCTTTAGTGGCAGTGTTTCTGTTTAGTGGCATGTTGTGAACCAACATGTCATTAAAGCGTAAACACTGTCTAAATTAAATAATAACACTTTCTAATAACCAATGTATTTTGGCCTTGATTTCCGTCGTAATGACTGATTTTACACTCGTTGAAAACAGCAAGCCTTGTTGTCAAGATCTGCTATTTTCAGCATGCAACGAAGTGTAAAATGACTTCCTAGTGGATCTCTTGTCCACTAGTCCCTTCCTAGTGGATCTCTTGTCCACTAGTCCCTGCCTAGTGGATCTCTTGTCCACTAGTCCCTTCCTAACATTTTAGTCTAGAAATTGTCAGTATATTTAGTCTCAGTTTTAGTCATCATAGCTTAGTTTTCATTTAGTTTCCATTTAGTTTTCGTCAGTGGAAAAAGGTAGTCATTATTATTATTATAACGATGAACATTCGCCTCAGTTTTAGTCGACGAAAACAACACAGCGGCTGAATTCCAGCTCCATAGAGTCCTGAGAGTCAATCAGTGGACCATGACATCACCATGACATCACCATGACATCACCATGACATCACCATGACATCACCATGACATCACCATGACCATGACGATGACATCACCATGACATCACCATGACACAGCTTAAACACTGGACCATGACACAGTTTAAACACAACTTCACACATCCAGAAATCTGCTTTAGATCACCTGTTGTTGCAATGCTTTGATCATGATGATCATTGCGAACGCAGTGATTGCGAAGGCAGTGAGCACTTACTATGAGACCTAGCAGATCATGTCTGTGTGTCTGTCTGTCCCGCTAAACGTCCAAATATGGAGTGTGTTGCATCAATACGTCCAAATATGGAGTGTGTTGCATCAATCACAAACAAATCACTCAGCTCCATATATGGGCACAAAAGGGGCCAGGTCCACATATACAGTAACAGTGGGACAGACACACAGAAAGACAGACATGATCTGCAGGGTCTCAGCTGCGTTCGCTTCCCGCGTTTGCGCGTCTTACTGGTGATGATGACATGTCTGTCTGTCTGTCTCTCTGCCTGTCTGTCTTCCAGCTGGTTGAAGGGCCTGGAGGAGGACAGACAGGAGACAGACGTCCACTACAACTCTCTGACCGGAGAAGGAAACTTCAACTGGAGACTCGTCTTCCCTTTCAGCTACCTGCCCGCAGAGAAGGTCTGACCCCTGACCATGTGACCCTGTGACCTCTGACCCCTGACCCTGTGACATCTGACCCCATGACCCCTAATGCCAGGGCGCGTCTCCGTTACAGAATGTTCCCTTTTTAATCAATGAAGGGTGACTCCACTGCTCGCGTTGCGTCGCGTCTCCTTCACCATTAAAATTGCCCGGTTTGTTTTTTGACAACACCAGGACTTTCCTTAGAAAACGTGCTTACTGATGCTGCTTACTGTAAATCTGCTTACTGTAAACCTGGCAACACCAGGACTTTCATTAGAAAACGTGCTTACTAATTAATGCTGCTTGCCGTAAATCGCTCTGGATTAAGAGCGTCTGATAAATTAATACATTGTAAATTGTAATTGTGTTCACATACAAACCTGGAAACGTCTGTGTGTGTGTGTGTGTGTGTGTGTGTGTGTGTGTGTGTGTGTGTGTGTGCGTGTGCGCGTGCGTGCGTGCACTCCAGGTGGTGGTGGTCACTAAGAGAGAAAGTATCTTCTCTCTGGACCAATCAGAACAGAAGATGCCAGCTGTTCTGGTCATGCAGGTGATCTGTGATGTAATCTAATAGTGATGTCATGTAATCTAATGATGTAATCTAATCTAATGGTAAATGGTGCATTTATATTGCGCCTTTATCCCAGGCGCTTTACAGAGATTGTGCATTACATTCACCCATTCACACACACACACACACACACACACACACACACACCCATTCACACACCGATGGCGGTGGAAACCATGCAAGGCACCGACCTTGCACATCAGGAGCAATCAGGGGTTCAGAGTCTTGCTCAAGGACACTTCGACACTAACTCTGGGGGAGGAGCCCACAGGGATCGAACCGGGAACCTTACGGTTACCATCCAGACACTCTACCGCTGAGCCACCGCTGCCCCCTAGTGGCCACTCTACCGCTGAGCCACCGCCGCCCCTAATGATGTAATGTAATGTTAATCTAATGTAATCTAATGTAATCCTGCAGGTGTGGGACTTTGAACGGCTCTCATCCGATGACTTCCTGGGTGCGTTAACGTTTTATTACAGCTAATGTTCTTTTATCAGACGTTTTTAATCTCACTGTGATTTACAGTAACATTTACAGTAAGCAAGAACAAACTGCAAGTTATTATATTATGGAGGGGTGCTAGCCCCGCCTATATACAGGTTTAATGTGGAATGCACTTCCCATTGCAGTCAGAACTGCAGCGTCACTCCCAATCTTCCGCCGTAGTCTGAAAACCCACCTTTTCAGACTCCATCATGGCCCATAGCACTTACCCCACCCCCTTAGATAGCATCTCTGTATACTTAGATAGCATTTGATACAGACTTATAGCATGTTATGAAGACAGCACTATAATTGCATTGTATGTATAGTCATAGCACGTCATAGTACATATGTATAGCATAGTAGTATTATTGCGGAAGCAGTGAGCACTTACTATGAGACCTAGCAGATCATGTCTGTCTGTGTGTCTGTGTGTGTGTGTCTGTCTGTCCCGCTATCCAAATATGGAGTGTGTTGCATCAGCAATCACCCAGCTCCATATATGGGCACAAAAGGGGCCAGGTCCACATGTACAGTAACAGCGGGACAGACACACAGACAGACAGACATGATCTGCAGGGTCTCAGCTGCGTTCGCTTCCCGCATTTGCGCGTCTTACTGGTATGTATAGTTTCATTATATAGATATTCCACTGTTACTTTCTTAGCTTACGCATGTTCCATGATAAATGTTTTTATGTGATGTATTCCCATGCTTTTTGTTCTTGCTTAATGTAAGTCGCTCTGGATTAAGAGGGTCTGCTAAATGCCTAAATTGTAAATTAATGTTTGTTTTTAGTTCAATGTTTGTTTTACAAACCACACCTGTGTGAAGTGAGGGGCGCTAATATATTAAAGTCTAACTCATGTTGATTTGGTGATGTAATGGTGATGTAAAACAAACGGTGCCAACACAAACATTAAACGCCGTTAACGATAAAGAGACAATATGACGTGAATGTTAACTTCATTGTCAATGTCATTTATTAAGCAAATATTGAACTAAAGGATAAATATTAAAACTGTTCATAGGAGGGGCCAGGGGAGGGGCTAGTGCCCCTGAAAAATTCCATTAACAATAAAGATAATTTAATGATTGTTTTACATCATTACATCACCATTACATCATCATTACATCACCTAATCATACCAAGCTATACCGAATTCCCTCCTCGATGTAGTAAGATGATTAGAGTGCCCCTCCCTTCACATTGGTGTGATTTTAAGTACAAATACAATTTATTATTATTCTTAGATCTCCATATATGGAGCTTACATGTTCAGACATTCCATTATGTCGATCTGACCTCATCAAACCCTGTAGAATCAATACACACTCCATATATGGCCAGTACAGAATCCATTCCATATGTTGATCTGACCTCATCAAACCCTGCTGTCACCCAGTAGGATGCCGGTGTGCAGGGTTTGAAGAGGTATGGACATCCATATATGGAGTGTGCTTCTCACACTCAGAGCAACTTGGTGTTATAGCATCATGTCGTGCTTTAGCTATTTAAAGAGTGGCGCGCTACGAGCTTGTAGGTCTGCTATTTTTGAAAAATCGAAGAGCGACTGACATGGAAGACATTTTTTGAGAAACTGATCTCAGGTCAGAATGAAAACTGTCAGGATGTAGAAGACATTTTTAGAATCTGATCTCAGGTCAGAAATTTGGGTTATAATATTATGTGCGTGGCCTCACGTGCGTGTGTGTGTGCGTGCAGGCACCGTGGAGCTGGACCTACATGGTTTCCCTCCCGGAGCCAAGTCGGCCAAACGCTGCAGGCTGGAGACGATCACAGAACAGACGGAGAAGATCTCCATCTTCCAGCAGAAGAGAGCCAGAGGATGGTGGCCGTTCTCTAAGAGTGGAGAACTCACTGTAAATATATATATATATATATATATATATATATATATATATACACACACATATACATATATATACACATATATACACAGAGAGCCAGAGAATGGTGGTGAACGAAACGTTTGCGCGTCTTACTGGTATATATTCACACACACACACACACACACACACACACACACACACACACACACACACACACACACACACACATATATATATATATACATACATACACACATATAAACACAGAGAGCCAGAGGATGGTGGCCGTTCTCTAAGAGTGGAGAACTAACTAATATATATTCACATATATATACATATATATATATATATATAT
The DNA here is from genome assembly GCF_963924005.1 of Protomyctophum bolini. Lineage (NCBI taxonomy): Eukaryota > Metazoa > Chordata > Actinopteri > Myctophiformes > Myctophidae > Protomyctophum > Protomyctophum bolini. Next base: position 4,681,544 of record NC_137867.1, read on the forward strand.
ATACACGCACACACACGCTCGCCGCAAAGCATATGTTTGACTTACAGGCACGCTCTTGTGCGTTCTGATTGGCCATGCAGGGGAAAGTGGAGGCGGAGTTTCACCTGGTGACAGCGGAGGAGGCGGAGAGGAATCTGGTTGGTCGAGCCAGAAAGGAGCCGGAGCCTCTGGAGAAACCCAAGTAATTTATGAGATTACTTCATTGTGAGATTACTTAATTATGAGAGATTACTTCATTATGAGAGATTACTTCATTATGAGATTACTTCATTGTGAGAGATTACTTCATTGTGAGATTACTTCATTATGAGATTACTTCATTATGAGATTACTTCATTGTGAGATTACTTCATTATGAGATTACTTCATTATGAGATTACTTCATTGTGAGATTACTTCATTATGACATTACTTCATTATGAGATTACTTCATTGTGAGATTACTTCATTGTGAGATTACTTCATTATGAGATTACTTCATTGTGAGATTACTTCATTGTGAGATTACTTCATTGTGAGATTACTTCATTATGAGAGATTACTTCATTGTGAGATTACTTCATTATGAGATTACTTAACTCATTTTGGAGGGGAACCCCTGGGGGGTGGGGGGTCCCTGGAACAACATATTTTCAGATGGGGGTCGGCAGCCAAATACATATATATACTTTTGCAGGTCCTTGACATGAAAATGTTTGAGAACCACTGATACAGAAACATGAGGTTTTTTCAATGAAACTGTCATGATTTAGAAGACATTTGTAGAATCGTCCTCGGGTCTAAATGGCTTAATTATGAGATTACTTGATTATGAGATTAGATTACTTAACCCATTGAGGCCTGAGGCCTGTCTTCTAAATCCTAACAGAAACCTCATGTTTCTGTCGTGGCCGCTGACTCCCATCTGAAAATGCTTCCAGGATCCCAGAAGCAAAGATTTGAGTCTTAAACGTTCGCTCTGAAAGAATATAATATATATTCAAAGAACAACACAGACAAGGCAGCTGTGCGCGAGGTGAGTCCTGCAAATTAAATTGACCCAATATTATTTTGTACAACCTACAGTAGCAAAGCATAAGATAATGGTTTGGAGAATAGGCTGGTCTCTCTTTTTACAAGAGATAAGCCATTGCATACAGGTTCTTAAACTTTTTAATTTCAAGCACCCCCATAACTCAGAGTAAAACCAGATGGACCCATAAGAGTCCCATTTGATTCCATTTGTACAGTATCAGAGTTAAAAGTTATAAAAGGGTCCATTTGGTTCCATTTGCACTAGTACACTCATAGTTACAGACCTGTAAGGATCCATGATTTGGTTCCATTCGTACACTCTCAGAGTTACAGACCTGTAAGGGTCAATTTGGGTCCATATGTTACACTCTCAGAGTTACAGACCTGTAAGGGTCCATTTGGGTTCATGTGTTACACTCTCAGAGTTACAGACCTATAATGGCTCCATTTGGAACCCCCTCAAGGAACCATGAGGGTCCCTGGATCACACCTTTGAGAGCCACTGCTTTAAATAAATACATAACTAACTAACTCATCTTGACAGCTTGTTTACAAATGTTTGTGAACAAATTACAAATAGTTTATAAACAAATCACAAATGTTTGTAAACAAATCCCAAATGTTTATAAACAAATACCAAAATGTTTCTAAACAAATACCAAAATGTTTATAAACAAATACCAAAATGTTTATAAACAAACACCAAAATGTTTCTAAACAAATACCAAATTGTTTCTAAACAAATCCCAAATGTTTATAAACAAATCCCAAATATTTGTAAATAAATCCCAAATGTTTATAAACAAATCCCAAATGTTTGTAAACAAATCACAAATGTTTGTAAACAAATCCCAAATGTTTGTAAACAAATACCAAAATGTTTATAAACAAACACCAAAATGTTTATAAACAAATACCAAAATGTTTATAAACAAATTCCAAATGTTTGTAAACAAATCCCAAATGGTTATAAACAAATACCAAAATGTTTATAAACAAATCCCAAATGTTTGTAAACACATCCCAAATGTTTATAAACAAATCCCAAATGTTTATAAACAAATCACAAATGTTTATAAACAAATACCAAAATGTTTATAAACAAATATCAAATGTTTATAAACAAATACGAAATGTTTGTAAACAAACTACAAATTGTTTGTAAACAAACACCAAATGTTTGTAAACAAACACCAAATGTTTGTAAACAAATCCACAATGTAGGTAAACAAATCACACATGTTTGTAGACAAACCCTGACATGTTTGTAAACAAACCCTGCAATGTTTTGTAAACACATCCTTGAACGTTGGTGGTGATAACGCGTCCAGGACATGCCTCAGACATCTCCTCAGGAGACTTGGGTCAGATCTGAAGCCATTTTATTTGGCGTTAGGAACCCGTTGTGACGGCATGCCCTTGCTGACATCCACGATACCCCATCTGAAGATATTTAAGGCCCTATTTTGAAACAAAAACATTTTTGAATATAGTTCAACTAGCCGATTTACAAGTGTGGATGTAGATCAGCCCCCTCAAGGAACCATGAGGGTCCCTGGATCACACCTTTGAGAGCCACTGCTTTAAATAAATACATAACTAATATAGAGCATATTTGATCAAATTTAGGAGCCAAACTTTTTTGACAAGTGCACATGCCCGGCTGGGGATGGAACCCCGACCTCCCAGTCTCAGGGCGGACACTCTAACCACAAGGCCACTGACGACCATAGAGGGAAACGGGTTCTATATCAGAGTCTATAGTATCTTTAGCCAGATTTGGTTTGGGATGTTTAACTTAACGTTTGTTTTGATGGCATAGAAAGCTCTTCTGTCTCTCTCTCTCTCTCTCTCTCTCTCTCTCTCTCTCTCTCTCTCTCTCTCTCTCTCTCTCTCTCTCTCTCTCTCTCTCCAGCCGTCCAGACACCTCCTTCTCGTGGTTGCTCAACCCGTTCAAGTGTTTCTTCCACCTGGTCTGGAGGAACTACAAGAAGTTCATCATCGCCGCTCTGCTGCTCCTGATCACCGTGTTGTTCCTGGCCTTGCTGTTGTACACGCTGCCTGGAGCCATCAGCCAGAAGATAGTCAATGGATAACACCCTGTTCTACCCCCTATGACACCCTGAATAACACCCTGTTCTACCCCCTATGACACCCTGAATAACACCCTGTTCTACCCCCTATGACACCCTAAATAACACCCTGTTCTACCCCCTATGACACCCTGAATAACACCCTGTTCTACCCCCTATGACACCCTGAATAACACCCTGTTCTACTGGAGCCATCAGCCACAGGTTAAATCAAGCAATATTACACGAGAGGGTGTGGTTTAACGTGATTATTGCCACGACAGTGATGCGGTCAGGAGCGAGACGTAGTCAAGTTCCGCAAGCATCACTGAAGTGGCAATAATCACGTTAAACCACACCCTCGAGTGTAATATTGCAATTATACAACAGTTACCCTAAGAAAATCGCTGATTTATTTTTAATTTTTATGACAGATGTAGTCACTACGACCACAAAGAAACTAGCTAGCCTAGCCACGGAGTTTGCTAGCGCTCTGGGAGAACAGAAACTAGCTAGCCTAGCCACCCAGTTTGCTGCGCTCTGGGAGAACAGAAACTAGCTAGCCTAGCCACCCAGTTTGCTAGCGCTCTGGGAGAACAGAAACTAGCTAGCCTATCCACCCAGTTAGCTAGCTGGCTAGCTGAATTATTTGTTTTGATTAGGTGTAGAGTGGTGCTCGTTTGATCCACGGCTAGAAGGCTGTTTCAACCAATCAGATTGCTTCCTCGAAACGACCTGTTGTATTTATACCATCGCTGCCTATTGGTTTAACTTAACAGCAAAGATATCATATAATAATTATAATATCGCTGCTGTCCGGAAGAAACCACTCCAACATGTTCATTTTTCATGAGAGGGGGAGAGGTGGTGGAGTTAGCTGCTTCAGCAGACAGTTTGAGAGGGGGAGAGGTGGTGGAGTTAGCTGCTTTAGCAGACAGTTTGAGGGTCCAATGGAGTTAAGAGGTTTTGTCCAAAGCACTTTTTACTACTTTCCATTGGTTAAAAAAATGTCGAAACAACACACGTAAAGGATTCAATAGCACTGATTTTATGCAAAACCAAAATGGAGTCCCGACAGCAATGATATAATATGATTATGACTGTATTCCATTATATTGTTATATCTGTCGTATGAAATGAACCGTCCGAACACACATGACATACGCAACGTAGTGTAGCGCAACGCAACACTACGCAACGCAGCGTAGTGTAGGGCAACGCAACGCAGCGCAGCACCGCGTAGGGCAACGCAGCGCAACGCAACGCAGCACAGCGTTCTTCATTCCCCCAATGAGAAAATCGTTCATTCCACAAGTTGGTGAAAACAATGATGAATATAGTTAGTATGTTGTTTTTCATGTTTTTGGACGATGAAAAACCACAAACTATAGGATCAAGTTGAACATTATGTGACTGTTTCTGTTGGAATAATGATCTGAATTGTATATATATTTTATTATTGATATTACTCTTATTGTGAAGTACCTAACACCAGACAGGAAGTGCTTGTTAACTATGTGTATATAACCCGGTGTAAATAAACCTGTCAGAGATGTGCATACTACTGACCCAGCAACACATAGCTGATGCCTCCTGGTGTGTTATTTATTTACTTCAGCAGTGTTATTCCTCTGTCTATATTTCTTCACTTTATATTTCTGGTACAACACGCAGTGTTACAGCTGTGAAACTCAACAGGTTATGGGCCCAGAGAGACCGGATTTATTTACGAGGTGAAAAGTTTGTTGTCGGCGTGCTTTGCCAAACTAGTCTCGAGTTAGGCTAACAACAGAAGAACGGAACCATGCGGGCTGATTCGAGTGGTCAGACTCATTGGTCAAGATTGTGTTTCGACGGAGATGCTGAGAGATATATACTGTGGGAGACGAGGATGTTGGGACATTTGAGACTACAGGGGTTGAAGGATATCGTCCTAAAAGATCTCGAGCCACCCGTTCAGGGTGAAGAAGTTGATGTGCCCTACGAAGACAAGAACGCTATGGCATATGGAGAGCTGGTCCAGTTTTTGGACAGCAAGAGCCTGTCGCTGATTACACGAGCAGCGACGGATGATGGACGCAAGGCACTAAAGATCTTGAGAGCCTTTTATACAGTCAAAGAGCCGGCTGCAGCAGCATCAGGAAATGACGGTGTCATGAGCGCCCAGATCCGAGTGCCGCAGCCGTCTATGTCTATGCTACATGAAAGTCCTGATGATGACCAGCGAGGGACGGTGAGCGTTGGTGACGGTAGGATGTGCTACAGATGCGGCGTGAGAGGCCACATCGCCAAAATGTGCGAACGCCTGGAGTGGTGTGAATACTGTCAACGTTCTACACACCGGTACGCGGTCTGCAGAAGGAGGAGACAACAGCGGCGAGATGAGGCACGGAGAGTGTCGGAGAAGAAGAACAGCGAGCACGAGTACTCATTCGGGGTGAGAGACTGTGATGCCGAAGTTCAACAAGTGAGAGCCGAAAGAGGACATCGTGATCGTGAGAGACAGACGGGTCTGATGGTCGACACAAGAGCGACTTCCCATGTCATCACGGACATCACAAAGTTCACAAGTTTCGACGGCAGTTTCCAGCCTAAAGAACACTGTATGGAGTTGGCTGACGGTACGAGATGTCGGGGAGTGGCGGAGCGCAGAGGAGATGCAAAGGTGATCCTGATCGACAGCAGGGGGCAGCGCCACACAACTACCCTGAGACGGGCATTATACATTCCTACATATCCACAGGACATGTTTTCGGTGCAAGCAGCAACCACCAGAGGTGCCACTGTTATTTTCCAGAAAGGTAACAATGTTCTGAAGTGCAGAGATACCAGGTTCAAAATATATTTGTACAACAGAATGTATTATTTGAACACAGTGAACGACCAGAAATGTATGGCTAATGCTAATGGTAAAGTGCAGACGCACAGGTTGAAGTATGTGATCCCACCCATTGTAGAGCGCCAGACTGTTAATGATGATGATGATGATGATTTATATGTGCCGAGATGGAGGGGTAGGTCTAAGATAAATACTCCACTCCTACCACGAGGGCAGGTTCAGCAGCAAGTGCACGAGGCTGTAGTAGCTACACCTCAGGCAAACCAGACTGAGTCTGTGCAGGTTCAGCAGCAAGTGCACGAGACTGTAGTAGCTACACCTCAGGCAAACCAGACTGTGCAGTCAGATGAGGGCGAGGCTAAAGATGAGGCTAAACAGCAGACACGTTACCCTTCCAGAGTGAGGATGAAGCCAGCCTATTTGAGTGACTATGTAACTGTCAGTGCAGAAAAGGTCCCGAAGAACATGGACTATTCCTACAGCTACAAGTTAAGAGTCAGACAGCCAGAGGGCAAGAAAACAGTGGGGGAAGCAAGCAAGAAAGCAGTGGGGGACAGAAACGGGATGGTGCATGATTATTGGACTAAAGATCACACTACTCAAAACCCAGCTATGCAGAAGAAAATGAGAACACAAAAGAAACCAAAGAGAAAGAAATGTTCATTTGTGTTCAGTGATCTGATTTTGTGATTTATTTAATCTGCTATTTATTATTAAGTATTTGGAAAGAAAATATGCATTTGAAGAAGAGTAATATGTGTATCTAACTTTATTATTGAAACCAGTAATGACAACATGATGACGGATGGTCAAAGGTTTAACTTGAGTGTGTTACAGAAATGTTTTGATTTGTTTGAAGAGACATACGCATTTTGTATTATATGGTGAAAAGAAGAGAGGGGAGAAAATAATGTATATAAGAGAAATGTATGAAAAGGAAAATATATCCAATGTGAGATCAAGTGGGGGTGTTGGAATAATGATCTGAATTGTATATATATTTTATTATTGATATTACTCTTATTGTGAAGTACCTAACACCAGACAGGAAGTGCTTGTTAACTATGTGTATATAACCCGGTGTAAATAAACCTGTCAGAGATGTGCATACTACTGACCCAGCAACACATAGCTGATGCCTCCTGGTGTGTTATTTATTTACTTCAGCAGTGTTATTCCTCTGTCTATATTTCTTCACTTTATATTTCTGGTACAACACGCAGTGTTACAGCTGTGAAACTCAACAGTTTCTGACCCAGGCATTGATTTTTGAAAGCAGGTAATCATAGCTTCAAATTGACATATTGGTTGTTCAGTTTGACCCACCGGTTTTGGAGATATGGCTTATAGAGTAATATAATGTCTTGTAGAGAAACAGAGAGTTGAGAAAACAGGCTTGAAAAGGTTCACTTCCGTGGACTCTAACATTACACCTATAGCTACATGTTTAAGCATTTATTTCATATTTACATGTCTTCTGTGGACTCTAACATTACACCTATAGCTACATGTTTAAGCATTTATTTAATATTTACATTAATCCCAGACATTCCCTAGTATGTATGAAGAGTCTGCCTGTGATATTAACTCCTCTACTGAACAGTTCTTATTGTGATATTAACTCCTCTACTGAACAGTTCTTGTGATATTAACTCCTCTACTGAACAGTTCTTATTGTGATATTAACTCCTCTACTGAACAGTTCATGATTGTCTCTGTATCCAAAAGAGTCACAATATATAAAAATATTTAAAAACAGAATGAGAATGTTGTTTTTCTCTTTTATTCAGTGTGATTCCCTGAAGTCAACACTGCCTCTTCTGTCCCCTAGTGGTCACATGTTGAATCGCATGGTCTTGGGTACTACAATGTAGTAGGCATTTAGCAGACACTCATTTTGGCCTGACATCGAAATGTATGTTTCTGTATCAGTGGTTCTCAATATTTATTACACTGTTGTACAGCGACCCCCATCTGAACACTATGCTGTACTAATGTCATCCATAATGTTGTTATAAATAACCATTTAAGAGCTATCTTGAGTATGAAGTGTTGTTTTCCATACGTGGCCCTACAGTTACTCATCCTGGCCAGAGGAGGGCGCTGTCGCCTTTTGGGACAATCTAGCCTTTGGACTTTCAACGTTATGCTGGACTGGAAGGAAGTGGTTCAGTAAGAGTACCATTTGGCGGATATGACACTGGTACGGAGTAATGTAAACAACTACGTCAACAAAGGAACACTTCAGTGTTTACAAAACAACCAAATGTTTATTTTGTTTAAGCACCTGGCGGAGAACACAAGGTACAGTACAGTTGATTGATTGATTGATTGAAATATTTATTAACAGTTTGTAGAATTACAGTACATTTTAAGCACAAACTCAATACAGAGACTGTCAACTGTGAGTGGACCAATTAAGCATTACACTTGTTTACAACAGGGTCCACATTGTTCAATTCATCAAAACATTTAGAGACATACAAATAGACACTTCTATGTAGTCAAAGAACAGAACAAGAATTCATCATGTAGGAGGCAAAAAGGGAAAGGATACATATACAGTGAGGGAAAAAGGGGGGGGCAGTGGGGGGGATTCAGATTTTACAGAGGCCAGTTTCGAATTGCAGCCAACCGTAGGTGCCCTTTGGTAGGGCGTTCCACATTTTGGTGGCATAGGAGCGAAAATAATTTAGTCCCTTGTTTGTGCCGAATCTGGGTTGTACATGGTTTGTTGCACTCCCTCTGGTGTTGTGGGTGTGGACTTTGTTTACATTAAGGAAGTATTTAGACAGGTACATGGGTATCTTGGTGGTGTATCGAATCTTGTGGACCAGACCCATTGCAAGATGCTGTACTCTGTCGTCGACCCTAAGCCATCCCAGCCTGTCAAAGTGTGGGGGGGGGGGGGGGGGGGGGGTGAGGCCAAGTAGGAGCCTGACTAGTTTGTTTTGGGAGGTCTGGAGCCTTGTTTTAAGGGCCTTTGAGGTGCTGTGGTACCACGAGGTGGATGCATAGTCAAAGAAACCTTGTACGAGGGCTCCTGTTAAGGTCTTCAGGGTGTTTTTGTTGACCAGTGAGGAGATCCTGTAAAGGAATCTTGTTCTTTGATTGACTTTTTTGATTACGTTGGTGGCCATTTTATCACCGGAAAGATTGGCCTCCAGGATGGAACCTAGGTAGGTAATTTCATCTTTTCGTGTGATAATATTGTCACCCACTCTAACCAAGAAGTCATCTGCCTTGCTGAGATTATTATTTGATCCGAAGAGAATGGATTCAGTTTTTCCCAGGTGCAGATTCTACCGAGTTCAGAGCTGAGGGTCTTTTCAACCTGCAGTTTGTTCCTGTCCGAGACCAGCAGTGCCGAGTCATCTGCGAACAGGAACAAGTTGCAGTCACAAGCTGATGTCATGTCGTTAACATATATTAGGAACAGTAAAGGCCCTAGTATGCTTCCTTGTGAGACGCCACAGCTCACTGGGAGGGGGGGGGACAGTGTTCCGTTCACCTCCACCATCTGTTCTCTCCCCTCCAGGTAGGATTGCATCCAGCTCGCTGATGTGTTATCAAAACCAATAGCTTTAAGCTTGTTAACCAGTATGGAGTGGTTCACAGTGTCAAAAGCCTTTTGGATGTCCAGCATGACCATGCCGCAGTATTTTCCAGCATCGACCTCGTGTTTGATGTGGTCGCTCAAATAGAGGAGGCATGTGTCAGTGGAGTGGGATGTTCTGAAACCAGATTGGAACTCGTACAGCAATTTATTAGTGGCAAGATACTTTTCAACCTGTTCATAGACTATTTTTTCCATCACTTTCGAGATGGAGCTTAGAATAGAAATAGGGCGGTAGTTGCCGGGTTCTAATTTACTCCCTTTTTTGTACAGGGGGGTTACTTTGGCCAGTTTAAAATCGTGGGGGACCTGTCCCTGTTTGATGGAGAGGTTAACTATGTGGGTGATGACTGGAGCTATGTTAATGGCTGAGTCTCTGAGAAATTTGGAGGGAATATTGTCATGGCCAGTGGCCTTGTGGGGTTGAAGGGCACTCAGTTTTTTTAGTACCTCCTCAGTTGTTACCATTGACATTTTAAAATCATCTTTACAAACACCAAGGTTTTTGTAGAAGGCTTTGATGTGCTCTACACCAAAACGCCCAGAGTGGGAGGGCAGTTTGTTAACCACCATTGTTGCAATGCTTGTAAAGAAGATGTTCAAGTGGGTGGATACATCAAGCTTGTCAGTGATGAGGGTGTTATTAGATTTGATGTTTATGTTAGTAAACCTGGTTTTTAGTTTCTGACCACAGGCTAGTTGGTTGTTTAGTAGCTTCCAGAGCTCCCGAGGATTGTTCTTGATTTCCTCGGCTTTATCATTGATGAAGTTACATTTGGCTGATTTGGTCATGGCAATAACACCGTTTCTTAGCTTGTTACACTGGGTTTTTAGGTTGCACAGTTTGGTTTGGAGATCACTGTCGAAGCGCTTGGCGAGCTTGGACTTGCATTTAAGAAGTTCAGAGCATTTGTTGTCTCTGGCTTTCATTGCAGTCAGTATGTCCGAATTCATCCATGGCTCAGAGCGGGTTTTGACCCTGACGGTTCTTAAAGGAGCCATGATGTTTAGTACTGATGTAAATTTGGTTTTAAAGCCAAGCCATGCTTCTTCGACTAGTGAGCTCCTAAGCACATCGGACCAATCCAGACTCTCCAGTTCAAGGTTAAAGGCCTCACTAGAGTAGTTTTTGAGGTCCCTAGATATGACTGTTTTGTGACAGTCAAACTTTAGTTTTTGAATTTTGCGGGTACAGAAAATCATAAAATGGTCACTGAGCCCACATACAATAACCCCTTTCTTGGAGATTCTGGATTTGTCCGAGGTCAGAATGAGATCAATGACAGTTTGAGTAGAATCACACACTCTTGTGGGTTGGGTAATTAGCTGATTGACACCATGCAGATCACAAAACCGACTAAATGACTTAAATACAGGCGCTTCCTTACGATGCATATCCGTATTCCAATCGCCAATCAGGATTTTCTCTACACTTTCCTCCCCAGCTAAGCACACCTCAAGTATATCATAGAACCCGTTCTGATCAGGCGGTCTATAGACGGTGCCAACTAATACTGATTTAGCATTTTTGAAAATTAATTCAACCCACACAGTTTCAATTTCATCATGCTGTAAGTCAGTACGAGTAATGTATTCAGTGTCTTTGTGAATATACATGCACACGCCACCACCATACCTGTTTCTGTCGTTCCCAATGATAGTATAGTTCTCTACTTCTATCTCTGGGTCCTTGGTGGACTCGTCCAGTTTTGTTTCAGAGAAACTTAGGATGTTTGCCCTACCGCTTTTGAACACTTGCCTGATCTCAGCCAGTTTGGGTCCAAGGCTGTTGATGTTCAGGTGAAACAAATGGATTCCTTTGATGTTGGTAATACTGGTAATGTCCTCCATGTTAACGTAGGGGAGCGGAGGGCCATTGTTGGTTTCTGGAGTAGCCGCGGGTCGTCGTGGGGGGAGGGTGGGGGGTGCGTGGGGGTCGAGTGCTTTTTCACTGCATCGTATGGGAAGGGCCCTTTTCCTCCTGCTTCTTCTAAGAATAAGAACACAAAACAAACACACACACACACACACACACACACACACATAAACCTCTTAAACCTTTAAGACTCAGGGGTATAGTTACCGGATGAGAACCGCAAGGTTCCCAGTTTGAATGTGTGCTCCCCTAGAGTTAGTGTCGAAGTGTCCTTGAGCAAGACACTGAACCCCTAATTGCTCCCGATGTGCAGGTTGGTGCCTTGCATGGTTTCCACCGCCATCGGTGTGTGAATGTAATGCACAATCTATGTAAAACCCCTTGGATAAAGGCGCTATATAAATGCACCATTTAAGACTCAAGACCAGATTCTACAAAATGTCTTTTAAATCATGACAGTTTTCTTAAAAACCTATGTTTCTATATCAGTGGTTTAGGACCACCAAAATTATATACAATTGGCTGCCGACCCCCATCTGAAAATAAGTTGTTCCAGGGACCCCCCAGAAGCAATATTTTAGTTAAAAACTGGGAAAGAACATATATTTAAAGATTTGCACACCTTTTTTTTTCTTTTTTTTTTGTAGCAGATCTAGTGCCGCGCTATGAGCTTGTAGATCTGCTATTGTTCAACAGCTAAAGTTTAAAATGATGGTTAAAGTGGATAAAAGCGATAAGGCGACAACGACAGCCTCAGGTCTAAACCGGAGTGACAATAAGCATTATCATGATTATCATGAGTGGATCAGGAACAAGGGTAGGTGTAGCTTTTAGTGCAGTGTTGAATTTCTATCATAAATGACAAACATACCATACTTTTGGTTGAAGAGGGCCTGAACCTTTTTTGTAAGGTCACTTACAAACCCCGGGGCAACAAATATACAAATATACCATCACTGACTTGACTGAATATACAATCACTGAACTCGATTGCACACACTTTGTCCACTTGAGCGCAGAGGAAATTAAGCAAAATAACAATCCACGTCAGACTCGAACCCCAAAGTTAGCATTAAAGCAAGCCTGCTAAGATACATCAAAAATGACTGGAGTAGTAGCTGAAACACCCGCCAACATACCTGAATCTGATGTGGTGTGAGCTCCTCGTTGAGCGTCCATTTCCATTCGTTTCGCACGGCAGTGTTGCCTCAATCTCCAGTCTCTCTACCTGGAGCTATTGCTCAAGCTCAGCTTGTCATTTTTGCAGTTGCACTTTCATCTGTGCACTACAGACTTCTGCGTCCTCCTTGGACCTTGGATCCATCTGGATCGGGTAGTGGATGACCACCCCCATGTACCTGTATACCTGTGGCTGGATCGGTGCCTCGGCACCCTCCTCACTCTGAGCATCGACTCGAGCGCCACCATTCGTCTCGCCTTTGGACATACTCACCACATCGCCATGCAGACAACACCAGCAAGATTTTCTCAACTACCAAACCAGACAAATGAGCGTCTTTAGCATTTCCTTACCTGCCGCCTTAGGAACTGGAATCCTTAATGGAAAGCCATTTCACTTAAATCCTCTTTGCACAAGCACAAATTAAGCCAACGTCGGGCTTTTACGAAATATTTTGAGGTAAACCGGAGCACTCTCTAGTCTACACCAACGTTTCCATAACTGTATGCCACCTGAATAAAAAGCGAACAATATAACCAGGTCCAATTAAGTTTCACGAGCCCCCAATTGTTACGACTCACCGAGTCTAGGACGGTTATTAATAAGGCAAGGTAGTAGAAATGCCAAAGTTGTTTTATTTCTTATTCTGTGGCACACAAATTATAGTAACAATATATATACACTAGAATTTCGCCGGCCTTCGGCCGGCGAATCCTAGTTACATTGCAGCGCAATATGGGAAGAAGGAAATTGCGTTGACAGAGTTGACAGACTCCACTTCATGTTTCAGCTGTGTTTTTAAACTCAGTAGTGTGCCCTGCACATGTAGTAACGGATGGGTTATAAATTATTATAATAACAGAAAGTGTTTTTTATTTCTCATAAATACGCAAACATGGTGAAACAACTACAGTCACAGAGAGCAGTGCCAAGGTAGCTGCTGCCTGCTAACGATGCAAACAACAGCCTTGCCTGTCGTGTGTGTGTGTGTGTGTGTGTGTGTGTGGGGGGGGGGGGGATAGCACTAATTTTCGACATTTTACTGTGTCATAAAAATTTACATCTGTAGCCTATATTGTGATTACATTTGACCGTACATTTGACTCTTGTGTTATATTCTTGTGAAATATTCAGTAAAGTATTGTGGTGAAATATTCACCCCAAGTTGATAAGATATGCAGAGAATATAATACCAAGAAGCCCCAGTTTGAAATGCATTAGGCCACAGACCCCCATTTGATACCATTTGCTCTCTGGGAAAATCAGGGTCCATTTGGTTCCATTTGTATGCTCTTGGAGTATGATGACTGTGCTAACAGTATTATCATAAAATATGTCTCAGTTTGAAGATTCAAAAAAACATATTTCATATGTGTGAGCTTGTAAAGTTGAACGTTCAACCTAGAGACAGTGTTGCCAAGTCTGATCATTATAAGCTACTTTGGACTTGTTTATCTATTGGTAGTCCTTGACATGGAAATGTTTGAGTTCCACTGCTCTGAAACAACATTAGACAACAAAGTTTGACAGTCAACACTATAATTGATTATTTTAAGACAAATTTCCGGACCATTTCTGATTTACCTACTTTGAACTGGCCTATTAACATTTTTATAGACCTGGTTGCTTGTTTCACTCTCACATCCACGATATGTGGCAACCCTGGTCCCTGGTTTGTTTTGCGTGTGGATGTTTTTTTTGTGTTGCTTTAGCATCTTTAGCACAGTAGCTATCAGAGGCTGCTGCAGCTGCTGCTGTCATGTGGAAGCAGGAGGGAAAAAGGAAAAAAGACGAAAACACACAGCATTGCGCGCCCGCAGATCTGCCCTTAAACGGCAGATCTGTCGTTTTATGGATCATAGAACGAACGTACCGGTACTATGCTGTTAGCTTGTTGCTCCCCCCCCCCTCCCTCTCTCTCTCTCTCTCTCTCTCTCTCTCTGACGTTCTCTCTCTCTCGCTCGCGCGCGTTACTCTAACACGTCTTTCTGTCTTTCTCTCTCTCTCTCTCTCTCTCTCTCTCTCTCTCTCTCTGTCAGAAAGCGTTGTCAGTTTACTCACAGCACCGTCACTCCTGTCAGTTATTTCGTCGTGTATTGGTAGCCTATATGAGCCCAATATTGGCGTTACGCATTTCACTTGAATAATGTTGTGTGCGCACGTGCGCACGCTGAGAAAGACAGTTATTTAATGAAACTGAAAATTATAACGTGCTGTCTCGCCGCCGTATAGCCATTCCTGTGTGTGTGTGTGTGTGTGTGTGTGTGTGTGTGTGTGTGTGTGTGTGTGTGTGCAGGCGTGTGTAGTCGTGTGTGTGTGTGTGTGTGTGTGTGTGTGTGTGTGTGTGTGTGTGTGTGTGTGTGTGTGTGTGTGTGCAGGCGTGTGTAGTCGGCGGTGGGCTGGCAGGCGAAAATAGCAAAAGCTATACGTGTAATGTAAATATGTCGGCACAATCCAAGTAGTGACAATGAACAATGTTGATTTAACTAAGGGATTAGCTGAGTGTTTTATTTTGTAAATACAGGGATTTAGAAGGGATAAGCACTAATTTCTCCCCTTCCTTCTTTCTGTTATCCTGCGAGGGCCCTAAAAAGCAAGATGGCTGATTGTGAGACTGAAAGAAGTAGTGTGGGGGCGGGCCTGGTGGGCCTATGAGAACACAGAGCAGTGTTGCCAGGTTTGCGAATTGTAAGCGAGTTGTAGTGTGTGCAAGTAGCCTGGTTAAAAGGCCTTGTTTCTGCCCCTGTGGGGCAACAGCAGTTTCTGTCGCCAGTTTCTGTCCACCGCTTTTGGCACGTGACCAACTTAAGAATTGTTAAATTAGATGTATTCAATATGAATTACAGAAGGGCTATTTACAGGGCGAGCAGGGCTGAGCAGGTCCTAAATCAAAGAAACAATCAAACATCCTAACTCTCAATCCTATAATCAGAAAACCCCTCCCAAATCTGAATAACTACTAAACGGAAACAAAAGAACCTAACTGGCTACTCTACACTTTATCCTAACTCAAACAGAAATACATGGTGAGGAGCCTGCTGGTCTAGCTAAGTGAACTGACATGAAATACTATGACATACTACCTGTTACCATACTACTGCTCCTGATCATGACCTCATATGGGATTTTAACATGAATGATTAACAACAGACAACAGACTGATCAAACATAGCATTAGCAACTCTTGCCATACTGATGTTGCGCTATATTACTCCGTGCATATTCTCTCTGCACGGAGGGCGCGCTGCCCCTAGCCGGCTCCACTCTGGAGTGACTGTTTGGACAGCGGCCCGGAGTGAAGGCTTCAGAACGCCTTTATGCCGTCAGGTGGGCGCAGGTGTAGAAGCTGGTTGGAGGAGCGAGATGCGGAGCGGGCGACCAACAGCGGAGCGGCGGCAATGCTCCCCACCAATGGCGGTGCTGACGGACCTACAGGGCTGGGTTAGGCAACGGGGCGCGCACTGTGCGCACCACGCAGACAAAGACATATATAGGCCTGCGGCCGTAACAAAAGGCTATTAATTAGTTTTTAAAGGTATGATCAAGGCCCCACTCCTGTAGTACATTACTACAGGAGTACGTGGTACAGGGTGATAGTGCCTCGGGTGACCTGCGGCCAGACCCCGTCGTCGAGGAGCGAACCTCGAGCGAAAGTGGACCGACTTCTGGACCCTGTGGCCCGGCCCGCGGAGGACCCCCTAAGTTGAGACTGGGTGTCGAGGAGCGTAAACCAGTGATTAACCCCCTGTGCTCAGGGCGAGGTCCCGTGACAAGGGCAATTAATTTTAGTGCGATGAAACGTCCCGCAAATCGTCTCCGAGCACAGCTCTCCTCGGCGTTCCAGTACTGGGGACTACTGTACTACGTGCTGTGTGTGTGTGTGTGTGTGTGTGTGTGTGTGTGTGTGTGTGTGTGTGTGTGTGGGGGGGGGGGGGGGGGGTAAATAGAGGGGGTACATACAACTGATATAAAGGCTATTAATTATTTATTTTAAAGGTATGATTGACGGCGCAAAAGCTTCAACATACTACCGAGAGACACGGCACAGAAACGCGCTGAGAGCGGGCTGCTCCTCCCCTCTTCTCGGGGAAGGTTTTGGGGAAAACTCCGACACAACTATATTGTTTAGTTGTTTGTCTATCTATCTATATCTGCTAATTTATCAACCGTGTGTGTGTGCACTGTTTAGTCCACAATCAGCGTCAGCGACGGATAGCGTTCTGGAGAGTTCAGTTCAGTAGTCCATCCATAGCTTCGATGAGAACCGGAGGGGGGGGTGAATGCACGATCACTTGTCCCCAGAAACGTGCCACTCGCGACGGAACACGGAACACAACCTGTTTTCACCGCTTCGACAACTTGTTTCTCATATAAACTTTAATTTCTATCGATAAATATGCTATGGTCTTGCCAAATATCCATTCATATTTCATATACAGCCCATATTTAAAAAGTTTATTTTTTAATGCGGACAAGTGGGTCGGACAGCTTTTCCAGAGGGTTTTGGTTTTGTAAAATGAGCTCAACTCCGCCTCCTCAAACCACGCTGTGCTCTGATTGGCTACACGCAGATTTTTAAAGCTCCAGCTTTTAAAAGCTGCTTTAAAGTTCAGGTTCGGTGAGAAAAAAAAAACGCAAAAACAAAAAAAGCTATTCACTCCAGCTTTTAAACGCAGAAGCTGTTCTGCATAGAGATAACATGGGACCACGAAGCTAAAGCAGAAGCCAGCTTCTTCAGTGTGAACGGAGCTTTAGATAGATAGATAGATAGATAGATAGATAGATAGATAGATAGATAGATAGATAGAATGCTTTATTTGTACGATTTGATATAAACCCAATGTTATCACTCCATACCACTTGACCTTTTCAGCCATAGATGTGATTTTTAGGGCGCAGCCACTCCAAACCATTGTGTCTACCATAACTTTAAGCATTTTGCAAAGATAAGGGTCGGTTTATTGGCCAGGTCTGAGATCTGTGTCTATTTTGATGGACATAACATTTCAGAGAGTATAAACTTCAGAGAACTGAAGAATAGTGGGCTTTGTACTCATGAGTGCAATCAATGCTGTCGTTTATGCAAATGTAACATTAGCAGCCACAGACAGACAGCAATAGCTGATTACTTGTTCCATGTCCATTTTGTGATAAATCATCATCTTAGACTGAAAAGTGTTACAATTTATGTGTAGGAGTATACAAACTATTTCAAAATGAACCTAAAATATAAAAAACTGTAGTCTGTAAATGGTCCCAAGTTCATACTTAGTGTCTAGATCCTGTTACCCAGAAGGACGTTTCAAAGGTAATTTTCAACTTAAATAGCTGAAATCCATCGTGATTAACTTTGTTTGAACTTTGGGTTAAGAAAGTGCATTAAGCACCCTGCACTTTTGCATGATAGGCATACATCATATGGTACAACCGTCCTTCTGGCTATGGGCTTTAGACACTACATAGTTAATTCTTATGAAATAAACATAGGAAAATGAATAAATAAGTGTTACCGAAAGAGCAGATGAACATCAGAAGCACGAATCTTAGCGTCACGTCAACATCAAAGCCCCGGAACACAGGGGAACTGGAACTCCAGAAGGAGGCCATCTGAACACATGCCGAACACCTTAACCATTCACCCGATCTACTTTGAATTTATTCACAGTAGATCGGTTGAACCATTACATCCAACCTGGTCTTTCAACTGCTTGATCAGCCTTTTTCGGCGTAGCAGCTTGGTCTCCTCATTTCCACCTCCTGCATGTTGTTCTCTCGCTCTCCTTCTCCATGCATTCTTCTCCTCTGGTGGCAATAGTTGACAAGCAGCACCATCTTGTCTAATGTCCCCTAAAATATATAGTATCATGCAGCATTATTATGAAATATGAATACAGGGCATCACCCTGTAGACAGCCTAAAGAGCTCAATAACGGTTGTCACGGCCATCTAGGGGTTTGATTGATTTAATATTTTAAATCTTTAGACAGAAATGCATAGCCAAACACTGTCTGAAAGGATTACACCAAAAAAGTAATTGCGGTCTTGGGGCACCCGCTAGCCTAGTGGTCCATGCGCATGCCACATACTGTATAGGTTCTAGTCTGACAGCGGGTTGCGTGTAAAGGAATCTGAAAATTTTGGGAATTTGAGTTGTGTTCATCACGACCTTTTCTGCATGACTCCCCCCGTCTCTCTCTCCATCTTTCCTGTCAACCTTCACTTGTATTTATCAATAAAGGCAGAAAAGCCAAAAGCCCACTAGTATTAATGCTGCTAAATAAGTAAAGTAACCTCATGTTTGATCAAAAAGGGCAACTTGATTAAAATTTATAGTAGATTGTTCTTTTGAGAGAAGAAAATAAACAAATTTCAGGTTCTCTTGGGCTTGCATCGTTTGCCTCCTTAACCCCACACTCCAGCACCAACCACCAAAAAGTGGATTATTCTTTATAGACAGAAATGTAATTTGCCTTCTTGACATTTATCTGCATACATAAAACTCTTTGCTGGCACAGATGATTAAGCAGCACATAACATGACAGAATATACCTTCTTTC
Source organism: Protomyctophum bolini (assembly GCF_963924005.1). Taxonomy (NCBI): domain Eukaryota; kingdom Metazoa; phylum Chordata; class Actinopteri; order Myctophiformes; family Myctophidae; genus Protomyctophum; species Protomyctophum bolini. The sequence continues at coordinate 4,700,698 of NC_137867.1, forward strand.
ATGTGGTCCCTGCAAAACAGGTTGTAACCCGTCAGTTCCATGCCACCCTTGGCACGTTTTGGCCTTCTGTTTCGGGATTTGTTTCCCACCCAGTTCTAGAGTAGAAAAGGCAAAGTTTAAGTGTAAGGCACCCCCCCCCCCCCCCACACACACACGTACCTCAACCGTTGTCTCTGAAAGTGCAGAAGCAAGGGCAGCTTCTTTTATCAGGTCCGACCTCTTTGAGGTCATCCCCCTCTCATAAAATGAGAGGAGGATGGCGGTCGACCCTCCTGACAGTGACATCTGTGGCAGCATACAAATCAAATACTTACTTGTTGTACATTCAAATCAACCTAAATCATTCTAGGTTTAATTTTTTTAAAGCATGCAATCCAGTCCATAACAGAGCCACGAATTACCTTGTACATAAACCTAAATAATTCCATTCTTTTCAGCAATGCACAATAGAGCCACGAATTATAGCATGATGGCATTTTTTTTCATTTAGGTATTTGGGTAAAGTGAGCTCTTTACTCAGGGTGTCTTTCAAACAGTAAAAAAAACATGATTTTGAAGTATGGTTGAATTCATGAATTGTATCACTAGGATAGCGTTGGGTAAACATAAAGCTACCGTATAGTTCTTTGCTCAGTTTCAGACAAACTTGCATAAAGCCTTGCTTTAAACGCCAACAATCATGTTATATAACGGAATGAGCAGCTTCAGCGATTGGATCTTCAGCTAAGAAGACCGGAATGTATTAGTAAAGCTAATAGAACTGTAGATGTTTCAATCTACACCGTGTGGCACGACACACACACACACACACAAACACACACACACACACACACACACACACACACAGACAGACAGACAGACAGACACGATGTGAATCCCCTATGCTAGCATAGCTAACCAGTGCCATGATGTAAACGAAACAAACAGCTTCGTGTCTAAAATAACGATAGCTTGTCACCGCTTAACAGAAGGACACACACTTACCTTAAGATATAGGTGGCCGTGCGCCGTGATGGGAAATAATAACAGTATAGTTAAAGTTGTATTCCGCACAGTACACACACGCAGCAGCACATAACTGGCGCAGGGTTTTTTTTAAAGGGAGGAGGTCTATCCGGCCGTGGAACTTCCGGTCCGGTAAAAACGCACATAAATGTTTATAATGTAATCATAAATAAACACGATGGCAAACATTGCATAGCCCACATTACATTATCAAATAATTAAATCTTTATTATTTCAATACGGTGCTCTTGTCATTTTGGTCGGCAGAAAATAATACATGAATGAATAAAAAAATACATATTTACATAAAAAAATACATATACATTCACTGGAGGAAGATACAATTAAATAAACTAGTATAAACATCGCTTTAAATGTTATCAAAATGTATTTAATTCACCAAAATACTGAGTCACGTGACCATCCACCAGGTTGTCATAACAACCCTCACTAAAGATGGGCGGGGTGGCCAGGCGAACAGCCAATAGTAGAACTTTTCCCATTCCATGGGGAAAGTAATTCGGGTAATTCTGAGCTCCCAGACTGCGCGAATTACGCAGTCTGGGCCCATACGATGGGAGACATTTATAGTAATTCCTGTGCATTCGATGAGTGGATTCATACTACATCGGGTGCACCAATCGCGACTGGTGTTGTTCTCCGTCCAGTAGACTCCACGCTCGTAATAACAAATGCTGAACTCTCTCGTCCACAACGTTTGCGCACCGTAAACGTCTCTTACACTACACGCACATGATGTCCAACAGTAAACATATACTGGAGTTTGTCAGAAAACGTAGGTAACAAACTATTTAAATGTTTTGTACAGTTCTTAAATCTTTCTCTCTCCAAAACCGTCTCTCCTCGTTCCTTCTCCTTTTTTCTCTCCTCCCCACTTCCTTCCTCCTTCCTCTCTCTCGTCTCCTCCTCCCCAAAACCCACAGCCAATTACCGTCGGTGGTACTCACTAAAACCTTTTTTGTCCAATCTTGAACACCCACACATACCCACATTCACACAACATAAAACCACACTCCCGTAGTCTTTGTTTAATTCTTCTTAAAGGATTCAGTTTAACCCCTTGTTTCCCACCCTGGCTACACTTGTATACTGTTTTTAATGAAAATAAAAGTCTTGTACCTCTGCCTTTTTTTCCCAGTCTTTTATTTTGTCATGATGGCTTAACAGCATCTTATCAATAGCGGTTCTGGTGGTATCGACTCCCACCGATAAACCTAGGTGGTTCATAGTTTTTAGGATCTTCTGACTGCATCCTTGCTTCCACAGTTCGATGCCGATGCATTACTGAATGAAGTTTGCTTTTTGACAGGATGAGAACAGTGCCATCGCTAGTGCCATTCCAATCCTCCGTTTTACCTTAAGTTCTTTTCTGAAATGCATAAATGTATCTTAAATTTAACATAGGATATATATATATATATATATATATAGAGAGAGAGAGAGAGAGAGAGAGAGAGAGAGAGGGGGGGGGGGGGGGGGTACATAGAACGTTTTAGTTTAAGGGACTCAGCTGTGCACATAATGCAGAATATGCATAATGCATGACACACCCACATTATTATGGATATATTACACAACTCCACCACCCCCAACAGTAGGTAGCTAAATGTTATTTTTCCCTGGCAAGAATCTTAGGTGGTGTGCTTTAGTGGTGTGGCTTGCTTCTTGGCTTTGCGCTTCCCTTTAAACAATGGAGATGTTCCTCGAACACTGCCATTGAAAAGACAGACAATGTGGATGTATGATTATATAGTTTGACACAAAAATGTATAACTGAACGAGAAAATGTAAAAACACAACGAAAAATGAATCATACTTGACATGCTTTTCAGGAGGTGGGAATGTGCCTCTCAAACATGCCATCAGGAGTGGTGCCTTGTCACTAGCCCAGTTCAGTACACCATCCCATGAAAATTTGGATATTTTCTTGTGGTTGACTGGCTTTCTCAAGGGCCCGTTTGTATCAGAAACCAGTTATTTTCGCTGCATGAAATATTTTTTAAGCATGAAATATATGAATAGAACATGCAATAACATTAACATGTATAATAGCACATACAGTACACATACTTTACCTATTTGTTGATGGCTTGAACGCAGGCCTTTATCAATTGTGGCTTGACAGGAGACCTTAAAAAGCAATTGAATGCTTTAACATATTGTCTATTCTCCACATGTCTGTTGGCTTGAGCCAATGGACCCAAGATTTTCTTTTTTTCGCGTTTTCGAATGGCTGGGTGTGGCTGTTGCCATTGTTGGTGTTGCTGGAGTGGTCATCTCCTCATCAGATTTTGTGGAGCTGGGTGTTGCACTCATCTCTTCATGGGACTGTGTAGAGGTACTGGGGATAAGGTGGGAGATGGGGGTCCTTGGAGATATATCACATGTGGCTGTTAGTGTTGCTGGAGTGGTAATCTGATCATCGGAATGTGTGGACCTGGTAGGGATGGGTGCAGAGGAGGTACTTGGGAGGTGGGGGATGGGGGTCGTTGGAGATGTTGTGCACTTTTGCCGCTTTGCTGATTGAGGAGTTCTTTTTGGAGTGATAAGTGTTCTTTTCACTGATTTCTTTGACTTCGTTTTAAGTCTGGTGAGTTGGGTTAATATACGCAAACAAGGATGACAGATATAGGAATCTTTTTTGGGAGAGCACTTTGGGAAAACTGCCATGGTGGTTCGAGGGGATGCTATGAGTTCCAATTTCATTATTTTGTAGCCTTTTGGGCCCTTAACAAAGCCTTTTTTACACCCAAGACAAATAGCCGGCATTGTGTTTGTGTGAAAACAATAAAAATATAAAATAACAAAAAACTATTAGGCCCTACCTAAATACTAATAGGCTACTACTACTAATAATAATAAAAAAACATAAACAGTATAATAAAAGAAAAGGGCACTATATACAGAATGGAAAAAATATAGAAAACGTATAAATCGGTTATAACAAAAAAACTAAAAGCAGTCTAGCATTAACAATAATATATACAAACAGTAGTAGTATGACGAATATAAAAAAAACCAAAAAAAAACAGAGGGGGAAGTGTCTATTTGGACCCCCAAAAAACAGTTAAAAGCCATTAAAAAAGATAAAATGACACCACAACAAATAATACAATATATAACAAATAATACAAATAAAATAATTATGACAAAAGAATAAATGAAATAACCAGTAAGTGAAGATTTTCTTAGCTTTTGAATTTTCCAGAGTGTGTTTGCGCTCCTCTCGCCTCTCAAAGAATAATGGTGACTGACTGTTGTTTTTCACAGGACAGTACAAATCACTTCACTTCGACATCGAAGGCCATTGGTCAATGCGCATTACACCTCCCGGCCGCCAAAGGGGCGCTGTTGCGCACAATGCGCAGTTGCGCTCTTTTTAGGGGAATACGAGGAAAATGGCAAGATGGCTGCGGGTGAAAAAAATACTCAGAAACAGAGTTGATTATAATACCTTTTTTATTGAAAAATAAGCATTGACAGAGTTTAATATGGTTCCGCAGACGTCACAAACAAGTGGGGCAACATTAAAAGCAGCTTAGATTTTGCATTTGTACAAGGTAAGAGTGATTTAAAGGCATCAAGGTTGCTTCTTCGACGTTAGGGGCGGGGTTAACTTTTAGACTCTCGTAGAGAGATTCGTCAGAATCGAAAAAAACCTCTACGAGAATCTAAAAATTTGGGCTACTATCTATCTATCTATCTATCTATCTATCTATCTATCTATCTATCTATCTATCTATCTATCTGTGACAGTTACACACCTCCACCAACAGGAGGCGAAAGGCATTAAGGCAACAGTGCCTGGATTATTTTGTTGCGCATGCGTGGAAAACATTTCACCCGGAAGTGCTTGTTTGCACAACGTAACGTGGCTGCGTCTAGTTTTCCATTACAGCGATGGCCGCTGTTGAACAAGTCAAACATGTTGTCGTGTCTCTTGGGAATTGTTGATGTTTGTGCCTTTATTACACATTCTATATTACAGTAGGAACAGAAAGCTTGGTGGAAATGTCTCCTAAAAGAGGTGAAAAGCGTCAAATGGAGTCTGTACGGCTGAAGATAAATGAACAGCTAGCATCGGTGGGAGAGGAGATATTGTTTGTTGTGGACAAACATCAGCGTGGCGCTGCTGATGTTTGTAGTGTGGAGCTTAGCGTCAGAGTGTTTGTGTTGGAGCGCCTCAGCACGGTGGGAGAGTTCATGGTCAACCTCTTCCAGAGAGAGATGGAGACACTACAAACTCTGCTGGAGACACAAAACAAACTGCTGGACATTGATTTTGATATGGACATCGATCTACACAATGCAGGTTAGTAGATTCTGAACAACACCAGCTTAGCTAGAAGTATCATTAAGCTAGCTGAACGGAACTACATCTCCCAGTAGTTGTACTAGCCCTAGAATGTCTGTGATCATACATCAATTACATATATTCCTGTAAACACAGCCATAGATCGGATGCCTCCGCTCCCAGTGAGCAAGGAGACATGGGCAGCATAAATGTGCTCCGCGCTCAGTTTGTACTCGCCCAATAAATAATTCCAAAGACGTGGTCAGTGAGATATTGTCCTCTAGTTTCACATGATCACATCCATATAAAAGTTCTCAGGGCGAGGGGTCCGGAATGACAGCTGGACTTCCATTTATGACAGTCACTCGCAGGGCAGGGTTTTCTGCTGCAGCCTAGGCTCCAGAGTCACAGGCACAGTGCGCAGAGTGCCTTTTTAAATCCATTCTCTGCAGCTGTAATACATTAATTTATATCAAACCGAAAGAGCGCATTTCATAAGTACGTATTACATTCTAAAAGTGTAGGTTACATTAATGAAAAACACATTGGTGAAATAATGTCTGCATCTGTGCCCATCATCTGTGAGACCGATGTCAGGCTCTACTCCCAAGTTCAACACCTTGCTCTGTCAGGCGGTGTGAAGAGACTCGAGACATCTTTTAAACGATGGTTATGCTGACAAAACAAATAGGAGAATAAAGGTCATCTTTGAGTTGACAAAAGCACTTTGAGTTGCTCTGCTGATGCTACCTTCTCTCTCCTCCTCCTGTCTGTGTGTAAAGAGGTTTCATCTGAATATGAGGAGAGGAGATCCAGTCTGGTCCTGGAGGAACCACACCCTCCACAGATTAAAAATGAACAGGAAGAGGAGACTGGTGAGTCAACTTTGACAACGTAGGAAGATGTGGTGCAATACTCTCTCAGGCATTTACCATTTCCGCAAAACCTTTAACTTGAACGTGTGCCAGGACAAAAATCATGTTGCGTCGGGAGCTGTCGTACGCTTTGTCCTCACCTGTTTTTCTGTCGTACACAAGCGGAGCAGCATTGTCTGAACTGCTGACATGCTGTCACAGGCATCTAAGCATATGTATTCACTCCTAAAATGTTAAAATAAAACTGTATTTATGTATATGCATGTAAAAAAAAAGAAAAGGATTGATTTCCAACTTTACAAGCAATTAATATCACGCAATAATTCAAAACAATATAACATGATTATAACCCATTTTGGGCGGGAACCCCTTTTGGTGTTAGCATTATGTTATGCTTTAGCTATTGAAAAATAGCAGATCTACAAGCTCATAGCACGCCACCGAGTGGCGAGCTTGTAGATCTGCTATTTTTCAAAAATCGAAGAACGACTGACATAGAACCAGCTTCAGAAAGCTGTCAGGATGTAGAAGAGCGTGTTTCATAAGGGCGTATTACATTCTAAAAGACAAGTGTAGGTTACATTAATGATGATAAAAAAAGACTTCGGCCACATCAGTGAAATAATGTCCGATATCGGGCCTTGGCGCCTAAAATGACAGATACATCAATAATTAAAAACAATATAACATGTTTACAATGTATTAGTTTGTGCTTAATCAAACAGTGCTTTACTGGCCTTGTTATGCGAGCGCACTGGTGAGATGATTTGGGAGCACATGAGTGTGCCATCAGATGCCTATATAATCACTGATATTATAAAAATAAATATTTAGGCATAAATGGACTGCACGCCTTTATTTCCAAGTGACAATGACAAGCATACAGCTTGCCTATTTGCAATTGTAGGCTATAGGTTTAAGGGCTTAATCATTCACCATTTAAATAAGTGCTTTGACAGTTCAGATAAAAGCGGGAGTCGGGAGGTCGGGACTGCGGCGTGCGTCGCCAGCACATACCAGCACACATGCAAGCCTTCATCCATATGTTTACGATTCGTTCATCAATGATCAAATCACTCCATAAACGTTGATTATGACTGCCTTGACGACATTGTAGTAGCCTATCTCTCATGCAGGCATCACTCACCCACAACACTTATCACAGCACAGTCTCACTGATCGCCTTCGCCGTGCACTGCGCACGAATGGGTAAAATTAATATAGGCCTAGCCTACAAACGTATTCCATTCATGGCGATGCGATGTGTCATGTAGCCTTGAGGTGCGTGCGTGCATGTGTGCGTGGACATGACAGCAAGGCAAGCGAGGTGAGACGGAAATATGCAGGTGTTCGTTCTTTATTTATTTAAATACAAAGTTGGGCTTGCAAGTTGCGTGTGCGTGCCTGCCTGTTTGTGTATGAGAGAGGGTTGAGGCGGGCAGTAAGGACACTTTTTTCCCCCTGTAACCATGGTTTCCAGGTCGGATTGCAGTTGTTCATGTCGCAAAAATGAGGGCGAGGCTTGATTTCATAGCCAGATAGATTTCAGCCGTCACATATATTAACGTCTGAACGAAATTAAGGAAGGATCAGCTGTTTGATTTATATCAATTGATGTATATTATGTCTGTTTATGAGTCTGGCGTAGAGGATTTCATCCTGTGCAGGAAATCTTTTCAATACATTTCAATACAATTTATTGAAATGTATTGAAAAGATTTATTGAGTACAAACGGAGTTTGTACTCAATAAATATGTCCAAAGACGTGGAGTGAGATATTGACCTCTAGTTATAGTTATATGTAAAAGTTCTGGCAGAAAACGCTTGTTTATTCAAATATGTCTCATCTTTTCAAAGATCTCTCATATATTTTCACGGGCCTGTACACAAACGACATTTTATCAGGGCGAGGGGTCCGGCATGACAGCTGGACTTCCAATTATGACAGTCACTCGCAGGGCAGAGTTTTCTGCTGCAGCCTAGGCTCCAGAGTCACAGGCACGACGTGCACAGTTCGATTCCCGCTCGGGACGCTGTGGGTGCTGGCGGCGTGTTTCCTCCTCCACGTCATCAGTGCCCATACCCGAAGGCTGGGTTGGCGAAAGGGCCTTTATGTGTGGAGTTTGCATGTTCTCCCCATGTCCCCTAGGGTAGGTACCCTCACAAAAAACATGCAGTAATCCTGGTCACTAAACTGCCTCCACCTGGCCAGCCGGGGCGCCTGATGGAGGGGAAAGGAACTGGTTGGAATAACGTGTTCCTTCCACGCGCTACGTCCAACCAGGGGAAACTCCCCCCTGTCACGTGTAAAGGAGCAACTTGGACACTCAGGCATGAAGGAAGCATGTGTTCAAGTCCGTTGCTCTCCCCTTGTCCCCCATATATGGGGACTAGGTTGGTGGAGGGTGTGTAGAGCCCAGGATCACATTAGATGATTGACACAGGGGCAGGGGCGCAATAAGCTAGGGGACGGAGGGGACGAATCCCCTGCCAGCGTCACATTGGTCCCCCCCAAATGAGTTTGGGGGTCCACCTCTGGCTTGGGGGTCCCCCCCTTTATCCCCCCTGGCTCCAAAGTTATCTTAGGAGTAATACTTGTGAAATCCTGCGTTCATAAACGCGATCTATTTTGAAGGGTATATTTGATCCACCCCTGTCTAAATCCCAAAATGGTTTGGCCCATCTACCTTCGGGAAGTTGTTACACCGCCATCAGTGACCCAATGTGCTTTGCACTCTGTGGTGATTGCGTAATGATTCTAATAATACAGGAACAGTATTCAATAGGTCAGCACTTTTGGTGTAACGCACAACTTTTTGTAACGTGTATTGACTAGATCGATAGGAGATGAATAAATATACTTTATCCTCTACTCTAGTACAGTGGTTCCCAAACCTTTTCGTGTCAAGGACCCCCAAATGGACACGTATTAGCCCGCGGACCCCCCTCCCCCCATTTGAAGAGAAGAGAAGGAGAAGATTTATAGCCTACAGCTCAAGCAGTAGCAGTGATTCTCAACCCGTTTAATTTCAAGGACCCCGCTGCGTCCACATGACATGCCACAATTAAGGCGACAAGGCAAGGGTCCATTTGGTTCCAAACTATCATGTAGCTGTACCCCCTGGAACTCACGGCTCAAGGACCTCTGGTGGTCCCCGGACGGCCGGACCCCACTTTGGGATTTATATTATTATATTAGCCACTAATGAAAGCACAACTGTCAACACCAGGTAAGGTGCAACTACATATTTAAAACATGCGAACCCTCTCCTCTCCTGAAAACTGCCCAGGTGTTGTACATTTTATATAGAATAGGCTAACTTACATGAGGTCAGTGAGTTTTGACCTGTTTTAGGCGTTGCTGATAATGTGGTTAAACTTTTACGTTTATAATACAGGAGGAGGAATCACAGCCAGGTAATTCATAATAATAATAACTGTGCCAAAGCAGTTTTGTATGTGCATTGAGTCACTGGAACAACCTCTCTGTAATCCGACCCTAACCATAACCCCACGTTTTGGTGGTTAGACCCCCCCATCCCCCCCTCCCCTAGGGTGGTGGGGGGGACGGGGGGGACGGATTTTTCGGCGGCGCTCTATATCCCCCCCTAGCGTTCGGTCAGTGTTGCGCCTCTGCACAGGGGTGAAAAATTAGGTTACAAAATCATGGGATAAAAAATATATATATATAAAATTAAAAAAAAGACTTCGGCCACATCAGTGAAATAATGTCCAATATCGGGCATCGGTGCCTAAAATGACGGATACATCGGTGAGACCGATGTCAGCTCTATTCGAAACGTGACACGTTTTTAAACAAGGGTTATCCTGACAAAACAAATAGGAGAATAAAAGTCATCTTTGAGTTGCTCTGCTGATGCTACCTTCTCTCCCCTCCTCCTGTCTGTGTGTAAAGAGGTTTCATCTGAATATGAGGAGAGGAGATCCAGTCTGGTCCTGGAGGAACCACAACCTCCACAGATTAAAGAAGAACAGGAAGAGGAGACTGGTGAGTCAACTTTAACATTACTACAGTACGTAGGAAGATGTGGTGCGATACTCTCTCAGGTAAAACAAATGTATATTTGTATCCTGCTACCCTAATAGACAGGGGGTACATGAGCACATGGCCGTTTATCCCAACTCTTTCTCCGACCGAACCACACTTTTACCACACATCTCTATATGCACAATAAATTCGGCACGCTCCCAGAATTTACATAGGCAATTTTTTTGCCGTTCAAGTGTCTTATTTACTGTTTAAATATTACTTTTGGCAAACACGCTATTGTTGCTCAATTTCAACAGCCTACGTCAAAATCGTCATGTTGGCGTCTACTACGCCAACTACGTTCACTTCATGGGGCCAGTCTTTCACAGTGACACACACGTTACATGAACCACGCGACCGGGATGGTTTCTACCCCTCAATGTCGTATTTGCTGCGCCCTTCTAATGCTGCGCCACGCCTACTCTATACTGCTCCATAGACAGCGACTCGAAGTCGAACAGCAGCAGCAGCTCCGTCAGGCATCACAAAGCCCACAGCACTGCACAGCCCCACACCCAAATGAATCGAATTAATGAATAAGGCGCTTATATCGCTTTTGCTCAGTGGATGGGACATTTACATTAAAAGCTATCGGATGGACTCGTGGATAACGGCATGGTTGTGTGCACTCGGAGGGAAAGGTTCCATATAGCTTCCATGCTAGCTGCTTCAGACACAGGGGAGGGGAGTGAGATGGCCCGGCTCACGGGACTCCAGTGCGAAATAGCGCTTATGCAACAATTACCCTAAAAACACAACCACCTCAACTCAATGTCATTGTGAATAAGAATTTCGAGCGACAAAATTATTTTTGGAAGGACACTTTCACCCAGTATGAAGCTAAATGTGGAAGCCGTGTGTGTCACACCAAAACTGGTGACCTATATAATCCTGTCACGCCGTGCATTCTGTGCTTGCGTGCGCATTTCCCAAATCTCAGTGATTTATCCACACATCGCTCTGTGTGTGTGTGTGTGTGTGTGTGTGTGTGTGTCGCGTCGCCCTCCAGCTGCAATTGCGAGTGTGCGCTGTGTGCAGGGCACACTACTGAGTTTAAAAACACAGCTGAAACATGAAGTGGAGTCTGTCAACTCCCGCAATTTCCTTCTTCCCATATTGCGCTGCAACGTAACTATAGGATGAGCCCCCCGAATTAATCAATCACTACATTAGTTGCCTGTTCAATCTATCATCTTTTGTTTTACTGCCCATTATATGAAGCATTAACACATGTATTATTTTGTAAAATGACAACCATCTGTGCAGACTTTTTCTGCTTGGAGGACTATGAAAAACTGGAATTATGCTTTAGGAAAGGTACTTTTGCATTGGCAGACTTTTTATGCAGGGCGTGGGAAATAAGGCAGAATGTTTTGTTTGTGTAAAAAAAAAAAAAGGGAATATCAACAAAACATATCTGTTTATTGTACACAATGCAATATTGAATGCAATGATATGGTGTGTCCTGTAAGCCCATGTGGGCTGGGCGCCTTTGGTGCATGACACAAAAATAAAGAAATCTATCTATCTATCTATTCAGGCCCATTCAATTAATCTATCACTACATTAGTTGCCTGTTCAAAACTAAACTACACTTTATGAAATCATTGTTGCAGCCTACACACATATATTCAGGCCCATTCAGAACACATTTCCCAAATCTCAGTGATTTATCCTCACATCGCTCTGTGTGTGTGTGTGTGTGCGTGTGTGTGTGTGTGTGTGTGTGTGTGTGTGTGTGTGTGTGTGTGGGCGTGTGTGTGTGTCGCGTCGCCCTCCAGCTGCAATTGCGAGTGTGCGCTGTGTGCAGGGCACACTACTGAGTTTAAAAACACCGCTGAAACATGAAGTGGAGTCTGTCAACTCCCGCAATTTCCTTCTTCCCATATTGCGCTGCAACGACACTGGGATGAGCCACCCGAAGGGGGGCGAAATTCTAGTTAGTATTATTCTCAGAATCCACTACTCCTGAATGAAGTGTCTGGTGCTGGGAGTCTGGTCCAACGCACGGGTCCTGGCTGTACTCGTGGTGAGAGCAGGAGTGGACCTGGTGAGACTTACTGTAGGAGGGGCCCGGACTGGAGTCAACCCACAGAGCCTAGTCCCTCCACCTGGTCTTTCCCTAGTGGGTCTGATCGAGAGTAGCCTCGGAAACCCAGACGTTTTTATTTCCAGGGAGAAAACAAAGTCTGGGGCAGAGTCCACTTCAATTCGGCATACAGTAGCGCAAACGTCGATCACTCTCTGCTGATTTCTGATCGTCTGCACCTTTGTTAAATTGACGCAGACACGTACACACACACACACACACACACACACACACACACACACTCTCCTGTCTGTCGCTCTAATTAATTAGTCTCATGTCCTGCAGTCTAGTTTCTACCGGCGGATACTGCCGGGAGCTGCCTATGCCATAGAAAGCATAGCTTAGTTCCAGTCTAGATCGAGAGTAGCTACTGTGACGTAAGTCGGGACTTACTCGGCTCACTCGGCTGGGTCACCCGAGTGAGGGGTATGATGTTCGCGAGACCCTGAACCCTGATGACCTTGGGATACATCACTGAGGATACCAGGTGCATCTATGTGATGTATTTTCGTTCTTTCATTCTAACGAGACTAAAGGGTCATTCAGCAACTAACGATAAATATATAGTTTGGTAACTCATGTTCCCCCAAAAGACAGACAGAAACACAGCATGCTGGTGCTCGTGTCGCTACGAAAGTATAGCCCAACAGGTCTGAACCCATAATCATGTGTAGCGATTAAGATTTTTGGCATAAATGGTCATCAATCAGCACCAGACACTTCATTCAGGAGTGGTGGATTCTTGAGCCACAATGGTGCTGCAGGCTCCACCTGGGCAATGGTGGTGCTGCAGGCTCCACCTGAGCAACGGTGGTGCTGCAGGCTCCTCTTGCAGCTTGAATGGCCCTCCTAAAGGCCTCACCGTGGGGTTGTTGGGCTTCCTCCTCACGGAAGACACAGGCTGGGGCGCCAACCAACATACTGCTCCCGGGTGCCGTCTACATTCTGGCTGTCACGCGTCTCTCCGGTGGTCACCAGACTACTCCTGGTTGTTCAGTAAACCCATATTGAATGATAAGTACAAGTTGTTTCTACTGGTGATTTCCACAGAGCACCACAGGGAGAGGTCTACAGTATCTAGAGAGATGGCCTCCAAAAGACATTCAACGTTGTCGGAGGAACAGCCAGAGGTGGACCAGAGACATGGACTGTTTGATGTGAAGATGCAACCTGTAGTAATGTTGTACCGTATAGGTATGTGCTGTTTTGTTTACTTACTTACATAAAGGGATATTTCACTTTCAAAATAATTGTGGGTAATGTTATCGTCTACTCTGGCTTTTTGTGAACACTCTGGACAGTTTTTAATTTGCTCGATTCAGTATTTAGATATTCTATATTCATTTCCCTTCCTATTATATACAACCCAATTGTAACTTCAAACTCCATTTTAACCATCTTAGATACACAGAAAACACCCATCCTTGGTTCTGGTGACTGATATTGTCCTTCTGAATACGTGTTTATTTATTTGTAATATGTTTTGTGGGAAAAATACAATGAAGGGGGCTGTTGTCACACTCGCTATTCACTCACATGTTTATTATTCTAGTTGTTCTAGTGGCCTTTAGAGAGGGACAGCTGAATGGGTAGAGAGCCCGTCTAGGAAACAGAAGGTACCCCAGTGATGTTGTTAGGTCTGCAGTGGGTCCCAGAACCCACGGATGGGAGTCATAATACAAACTGTATTTTTTGAGAAATTGTAATCTTAAACCCGTGTTTGACATTATTGCATTTATGCAAATCATCAACTAAACATAGTGTCATTTTAAGACCTGGAGTAATTGGATCATCTTTGTTGAAACTTCCAACAACCTGTTTGAGTGTTTGTGTCAATTATTGTTTTCAGTTTGCTTCATTTTTGTAGTGTTCTTTTGTCATAACTGAGGCCAAACTTCTGCTGTGATTCCGGAGGAAAATCTGCGGGTGTTTTTTTTTATTAGGTTTTAGACAGTTATCCAGGACTACATTCAATGTGTTTGAAGCAAAAATAACTCTAAACAAGCTAAATAAACCTTAAAGTACCACAACAAAGTAAGATATATTAGTCAAACCTTCGATTTCATCAATTTTATATGGGGTCCCTGGCTCCTGCTTCATCTCTCTCAGCTAAGGGGGTTCTCTCTCTGTATGTCTCTCTCAATTCAATTCAAAGGAGCTTTATTGGCATGAGAAAACATTCATTTTCTCTCTCACACACACTTTACACACACAAACACACACACTTGTCTCTCCAAACAGACACTCACTCTCTCCTTCGCTCGCTTGCACGCACGCACGCACGCACGCACGCACACACACACACACACACACACACACACACACACACACACATTTTCACCTTATCTCGCTCTCTCCAAACAGACACATTCTTTCGCTTTCTCTCGCAGTCGCAGTGCTCAGCTCTTGGAGCGATCGATGACACAGCTGGCACATATATATATATTTTTAATTCATGATGTTAACCTAAACCAGCTAGTAAATACAATAGTAGCCTAAATGCTACTTACCCAAACCACTCGCCTTCCTGTTTTTATGCTTCAAGTTCAGAGGCTCGACAACGGAGGTAATTGTTGGCAAACAATACCCCCCGTCCAATTAAAAGTAATTGAATGACTCAGCAGTGCCAGTCAGCTCCTCTGCAAATAAATCGGACAGGACTTCCGACATATTCTTTTGATAAAGTTATATAATAGTATCATCCAGTCGGTCCAGACCAGCTCACAACATATTAGTCAGCAATGAGGGGAGGGGCAGGGTGCGTCCACTGCAGCTTAACCCAAATAAATCATGCTGGCCTGTAAAGTAAACTACAAGATGAACGTGTTCAAATTCTGCGGTAATTCCGCTGAGCTTTCATCGGAAAACACTGCGTTCGGGCCTGTTCATAACCTTCTGTTGAACACTTAATACGTATTTGTAACTATTCAAATGCCTCTACGTCCGCTCTAGTAACTATTCAAATGCAACATTATATTCAATACAACAAACAAAATATGCAAGACAAGTACATGAATTTTTACTTGTCCAAAGGACAAGAGGCTCAGAAATGGAATATCAAGCCCTTTGATTTCGAAATGGATTCCTCCAACACGACCAAAGCTATAAAACAGGAAACACTACGTTGGAAAAATGCAAAGTTCAAACATGAAATGTTTTTCTCTCTTTGTGTCTTTTTTTCTAGCCGTCCCGCACCTCCCTGTGTGTAAAGAGGAGGTTTATACTGAACAACAGGAGAGGAGCTCTAGTCTGTTCCAGGAGGAACCACAACCACCACGGTTTAAAGATGAACAAGAGGAGCTACTTCAAAGACCAATGGAGGCTGATGGGTCAACATTGACATTACAAGCAGTGAAAAGTGAAGATGTTCATGATGATAAAAACGGAGAGACAGAGCCTGTAGCCGGCACCTCAACTCAACACATGAAAACACAAGCTGTTGTAGAGGACTGTGGAACATCACAACCAACTAGTGATGACCAGCTCCTCTCTTCACACTGTTCAAAATGTGACACTGATGACAGTGATGAGTGGCAGGAGCCCAGTGAAGGTCAGTCAACTTTAAACACACTGAAATCACACAAGACAAATGAAGAAGGACAAAGATTGTCTTTGAGCAGCAAGCTGTCCAAGGACCTGACATCATCAAAACAAAGTCACTCCATGAGGAGCCACACAGGGAAGAAACACTTTAGTTGTACAGAGTGTGGCAAATGTTTTAATCGTAAGTCAAATATGACGATGCACACAAGGATTCATACAGGGGAAAAGCCCTCCACTTGTACAGTTTGTGGTAAAGGCTTTATTCATAGTGGTAATCTAAAAAAACACATGGTGACTCATACACAGGATAAGCCCTTCACTTGTACAGTTTGTGGTAAAGGCTTTATTGAGAGTTATCTAAAAACACACATGAGGATTCATACAGGGGAAAAGCCCTTTACTTGTAACATGTGTGGTAAAGGCTTTGCTCAGAGTGTTCATTTAAAATCACACATGAAGACTCATACAGGGGAAAAGCCCTTTACTTGTAATGTCTGTGGTAAAGGCTTTTCTCAGAGTGTTAATCTAAAATCACACATGAAGACTCATACAGGGGAAAAGCCCTTTACTTGTAACGTCTGTGGTAAAGGCTTTGCTCAGAGTGATCATCTAAAATCACACATGAGGACTCATACAGGGGAAAAGCCCTTTACTTGTAACGTCTGTGGTAAAGGCTGTACACAGAGTAGTGATCTAAAAAAACACATGAGGACTCATACAGGGGAAAAGCCCTGTACTTGTACAGTTTGTGGTAAAGGCTTTGCTCAGAGTGTTCATTTAAAATCACACATGAAGACTCATACAGGGGAAAAGCCCTTTACTTGTAACGTGTGTGGTAAAGGCTTTGCTCGGAATGAACATCTAAAATCACACATGAGGACTCATACAGGGGAAAAGCCCTGTACTTGTAACGTGTGTGGTAAAGGCTTTGCTCGGAATGAACATCTAAAAAAACACATGAGGACTCATACAGGGGAAAAGCCCTGTACTTGTAACGTGTGTGGTAAAGGCTTTGCTCGGAATGAACATCTAAAATCACACATGAGGACTCATACAGGGGAAAAGCCCATAGATGAATGAGGACTCATACAGGGGAGGAACCCTTTAGTTCCTGTTAGTGGCAAATGCTTGGGTCAAAATGCACATCTGAGGATAATGAGGAGGAATCATACAGGGAAGAAATGGTTAGTTGTAATAGTAATACATCCACATTTTCCCCATTTGAGTTGACACATAACATACAATCGAATGATCATTCATTCTATTCCAGGATGACAATGACAAGTGGTAGATACTAAAGTCGTGGAATCACATAAGCTGACACTATGCTATGTATGCAACTACATATTTTCAGATGGTGGTCCGCGGGCAATTACATATAATCTTGGGGGTCCTTGACGTGAAAATGTTTGAAATATAGGGTTTTTCAGGATTTAGAAAACATTTTGTAGAATCGTTCCCAGGTCAAAGGTCAACATGGGTTAATCTTTTATATGTTTCGGGAAGCTGTGGGTGATGACCGGAAGAATAAGGTCGCGAATACAACACTGCCAGTACCACTACTTTATCGTAGGGGTGGCACGATTATGAAATTATGACCGTTAGCCCACCTCTGATTATTTGCAGGGTCATATCTGCCGATTCTGACGGATTCTGATATTTTACAGAGGAACGACAATGGAAACAAGCCTATAGGGCCCTGGCCCAAAGCCTGTTAACCCATTCTGACCTGAGATCAGATTCATACGAGGTTTCCACTGGACACACACTGGTCTGATGAACCCATTCTGACCTGAGATCAGATTCTAAAAATGTCAGTCGCTCTTCGATTTTTCAATAGCTAAAGCATGACATGATGCTAACACCAAAATGGGTTCCCGTTCAGAATGGGTTAATAAAGTATTCAATCAATCAATAAATAGCCTATAGTCTGTTTTCACAACTGAATGAAATTAAATTTAGATTTTTTTTTTACTTTTACTTAGATTTGACATATTTGCTTTTGTTCTAGACTAGAGGTACTAGAAACGTTTGATAAATATTGAACTCTGATGAATTTTTACACCCTTTAATTTATTTAATGTCTTTGCTGGTGAAAACCGATTAAATAATGAAGCAAAATTACACGAGAGGGGGTGGTTTAACGTCATTAATGCACGCCTGCGATGCTGCAGGAATAATAAAATCGTTACACGGTGGAAACAAGCACCAATTTTGGTACACACACTCTTTAGGGTGTATCTCACCATCTCAGAAGGGGTGCCCAAAATTTCAGACACATTAAAGGCTTTTTTTAGGGACAAATCCAAAATGGCCGCCAGAAATGACCTATTGTTCCTAAAAGTGATATAATTCTGAAATTTTGACTGATTATGCAAAGTAAAACCTTTACATTTATAGTAATTAGGCTAATATTAAAGGATTTGGCAAAAATAACCCATGAAAAACGTCTTAAATATTAAACAACTTTAAATGCCAAAAAATTACTTAAAAACCACTCTGAATGAGATGACCTTCTACATAAATCCCTTTCTGAGTGATATATTGTCAATGCCAAAAATACATGATTGTTTTAAAAACTTTTAAAAGACCCTATGAATGATTAACAATAGATAATATATTGTAAAAATCTTCACATGACCAGAGGTCAAGCCTTCTATTGGGGCACAACTCCTATCATCAAAAAATTGCCAAATCATTACACGATACAATCAATACAAGCATGACAATCGATACAAGCATTATAACATTTGGTACAGATGTTGTTACGCACCTTCGTGTAGGGTGAAGGGATATAACAATGTGCGAGGAGACAGGGTTGAAAAGAACTTTAGTTTATTGGTAGTAGCTCTTTTCTTTGTCAACAGAGACAATGGATTCAAATCCTTGTGCTTTTCAGTTCAAAAACAAGTATTGGCTTCAGGGTGCGGTTTACATCGTAGCAAAAGTATCTATCTAGAAAATAAAGGTTTACCCCTAACTCAATCCCTAACCAAGAACAAAAATACAATACTAAACCCTAACTAACCTAACTAACAGAATTACAATAAAGAGAAAACAAAAGGGACCTAACACCCTTACAAAAGGACAGAGAGTTAAATTAGACAAATACTAGGCCTACAGATGAGCCTTTATAGGCAACAGCCAACTAGGCACAGCCAACTGGGATTAGGGTGTGGGCGAAGACACCCAATCAGGAAGGAGGGGCAGGTCCGAACATGGACCTGTTAATCTCACAGCCAAGTCTGCATTCAATCATTCACTGCCAGCCATCAGCCTTTCTCACTCCCCAACATACTCCATTCAGCTCCATTCAATACCTTACATGAAACACAGAAAGAAACTAATTATAATACAAGCCATCCACAGAAGACCAACATTTCCATACTATAAATATTATTCACAGCTCAACTAATTATCATCATAATTAACCATCACAACATCAATAACAAATACTCAGAAGGACCATGGTCCGTAACAGATGTTCCTTGGGTCATCCTAGAAGGGGTGCCCAAAAAATCTTTAACAGGAAGTGAGTTATGGACAAAATTCAAAATGGCCACCAAAACAGTTGACAGTTGACTCAAAAGACACCAAAATAATCTCAAATTCATACGATTTGGCACACATGTCCCTTGGGTCACCCTGGCCTAAGACATCCTAGAAGGGGTGTCAAAAATAATCTTTAACAGGAAGTGAATTATTGACAAAATTAAAAATGGCCACCTACAGTGTTATTGGTGATTGACTCAAAAAGCCTATAGGATCTCATAGAAGCATACAATTCGGCACATATGTCCCTTGGGTCATCCTAAGACATCCTAGAAGTGGTGCCCAAAGTAATCCGAAACAGGAAGTGAGTGATTGACAACATTGAAAATGTCCGCCTTCAGTGTTGTCGATTGTCTCAAAGACAACTAAAGAATCTCCAAAAAGCATACAATTTGGCACACATGTCCCTTGGGTCATCCTAAGACATCCTAGAAGGAGTGCAAAAATAAATCTCAAACAGGAAGTGAATTATCGACAAATTGAAAATGGCCGTCTACAGTGTTGGTTATTGATTCAAAAGCTTATAGAATCTAATAGAAGCATACAATTCGGCACATATGTCCCTTGGGTCATCCTAAGACATCCTAGAAGGGGTGCCCCAAAGGAATCCAAAACAGGAAGTGAGTTATTGACTAAATTGAAAATGGCCACCTAAAGTGTTGTCGATTGTCTCAAAAGACAACTAAAGAATCTCCATAAGCATACAATGTGGCACACATGTCCCTAACATCCTAGAAGGGATGCCCAAAATTATCTGAAACTGCAAGTGAGTTATTGACTACATTTAAAATGACCGCCTACCCTACAGTGTTGACAGATGATGAAAAAACAAAGGATCTCATTAACACTAGGACGTCGGAGCAGCCGTTTGGACCGATTTTGAGATTTTAAAGTTTATTTTCTTAGCCCATGGAGTCCAGAGAAAGTTCCCCTTGCATGACTTTGTCTAAATATTCCATTGAAATCATCTCTGTTTTTTTTCTCCATTTGAAACGTTTTGTAAATATGATTTTAGGCATATATCTCCTACTCAGTCTGGCTATTTCGGCCAAATCGACCGCCGTCCCCCTTTCTCCCCCACCCGTCTACTCGTTCACACCTCCCTCTCCAGCTGGAGACGACATTGTTGCCTGCACGCACGCACTTTTCTTTTTTTTCCTTCCCTCTCCCTATAAATACATTATTATACACCCAATGAAAATTTACACTTCACGGATTATAGGCCATTTGGAATTAGAACAATCGGTAGAAAATTGGCCGAGAATAGCACAATTTAAATATCAACCTTTTTGTTCCGCCACTTGATCATGGTGCCCGAGGTGATCTTGGCGTGCGGAGATCTGCAAACTCAACACGGTGAACACGCATATAATAATATAAATGAGGGCTGAGGCTGATTACATTTGCAAATAACGGTCCGTATGTAGGCCTGCTGCTGTGGATTAATTTGTTCCACAGCCTATTCTGGCATATAAATATCGCCAGCTCTTTGTCAGTAAAAAGAGTTCTGTCCATCCTTCTTTGTCTGTACACTTTTCTACAAGCGACCTGTGGAACTGATTTCCACGCACGCACGGCTATATAAAAATGACAATAACTAATGTCGTATTTCGTCTGACTGAGCAATGTGCCTGGCTCTGGCTCCTATAATTACAAATGCCATGTGTAAAGGAATCTGGGACACATGCTCAAAAGATTTCATTCATAATTCATAATAATGAGAATGAGGCAACACAAGAATTCAGAGTTATGGAGTATAAGGATTTTACTTGAGTAAGGAGACAAGACTTACATGACTTGTCATGTATGGAATCCCAGTCTGACTCCCAGAGTGACAAAAAGGCGACAGCTTTTATAGCTCACTCCCACACAAACAACCCCCAACATATAGCCTCAAGGCATTCACCAAATGGGACAGTAACATCATAAAACAAACAGCACCGAACAGCACCAAACTGTAACTTGGAGTATTATTAAATGTTTATCTCTACATTTCCACGACATTACCCCACTTTTAAACATTTAAAAACTCATAAACACCATTTATCAGCACATCGCAGATGCAGGCAAAATCCTGGAACACAAAATGTTAGACACAGAAAATTCCTACATGGCCCTCATCTTCATAGAGCGACTGCTTAAAGCCTACGATATACAGTGACACAATGGTTTCATAACAACAAACAAATAAAGCAACGCCAAATTAAACATACAACTGTTGTAGACATCGGACTCAAGAAAACATCTCGGCACCAGAGAGTGTCCATTCAGAACTGTCCACTCGCACACTTCACAGACAGTGTACCGCAGGTCTCATGTAGTCAGAACCACACAGAGCAAACCAAACCAAAAGTTTCTTTCGCTCCTTCACGGAACATAAGCACAGAGCACCAATGTTCATCACATCCTCAGGGCCCAGACATGTTGCGAGCATGCAGATTGGCCATTTCGACAGAACAGCCGCGTTACAGCTTTCCAAAAGACCAGAAAATGTCACCACACAGGTGACGCAGCATCATTCTTCCGAAGCACATGATCGCAGAATTCAGAGTCCAGAGTGCCAACAGCACTTAATCCCTCATTCAGGAACATCAGTGTGGAGACGTAGCAGACTAGCCACGCATCATCATCATATATTTAGTAGGCCTGTCAAAGTTAACGCGTTATTAACTAGTTAATAAATAATAATAAAACTTTATTTGTATAGCACCTTTCATGACATGAAATGCAGCTCAAAGTGCTTTACAGAAAAACGGAGAATAAAAGAAAAGCAAGGCAACAACATTAAAAAACAAGCAGTAATGCAATACAGTGAGGACATGAATAACAAAAATAAAAGATCAATTAAAAGCAATGTTGTAGAAGTGGGTCTTGAGCTGAGCTTTAAAAATGTCTACAGAGGCTGCCTGACGAAGGTACAGTGGGAGCTTGTTCCATGCCGACGGCCCGTAGAAGCAAAAAGCTGCTTCCCCGTATTTTTTAGTTGCCATTTTTTTTGGCAAAGCGAGCAGGCCAGCAGTGGAAGACCTTAGGGGGCGGTTTGGGACATATTTAGGCAGGCAGTCATGTAGGTAGGAAGGTGCGAGACCATTGAGAGCTTTATACAAAAGTTTTTTTTTTTTTTTTTTAAATCAATCCTAAAAACAACCGGAAGCCAGTGCAGTGATGCCAAAACTGGAGTAATATGTTCTCTCATCTTAGTTCTAGTTAAAACTCTGGCTGCTGCATTTTGGACAAGTTGTAATCTGTCAGTTGTTTTCTTAGGCAGTCCTGAAAAAAGTGCATTGCAGTAGTCAAGCCGAGAAAAAACAAAGGCGTGGATTAGCGTAGATTTGAAATGGGTCGATAGTTACCCAAAACAGAGGGATCAAGATTGTGTTTCTTGAGTAGGGGCCTAACTACAGCAGTCTTCAGTGAGTCTGGGAAGACACCTGATTGTAGAGAACTGTTTACAATTTTTAGGATATCTCCAATCACACTGTCCAAGACCTCTTTGAGAAAGGTGGTGGGAATTGTATCCAATGAACAGGAGGAGGATGTCATCTGTGATATGGTTTTGCGGAGTTCGTCTTCATCAATTGCGCAGAACGTTAATAGGCTCCCCCTGGAGAGATCTACCCTGGGACCATTAGCTGCTGTTTGAAGGTTTGCGCTAGCAGCAGCACCATTCATAATATCAGCTCTAATGTTAAAAATATTGTTATCAAAAAAGCATGCAAACTCATTACACTTAGCTTTAGAGGCCGGGAATGACTGCTTGTAGGACTGGGGGGGGGTTAAAAGTCGTTCAATGGTAGAGAATATGTTCTCATTAATAATGCCAGAGAAATATGCCTGCCTTGCTAGACGCAAGGCTTTGTTATAGGCGACTGTTGACTTTTTAAGAATCTCTAGGTGGATGGTGAGTTTGTTTTTTCTCCAGGCTCGCTCAGCTCTACGACATTCTTGCTTCAGTGAGCGTGTATGCTCATTTATCCAGGGTGTTATTCTGGTGTTATGTTTATTTTTTGTTTTCAAAGGAGCCACTATATCAAGAGCTGACTCTAGTTTAAGATTAAAAATTTGAACCATATCATTCACTGGGGGGGTATCGGGCAGGGGGGGGGGGTCCAGATGACGAGAGAACTCGTCGGCTGCAGAAGAGCTAAAAAAACGCTTTTTTATGGTATATTCAGTGATGTTTTTCTCTAGATCAGAGACAGTCATATTAAAACACAGCAAATAGTGGTCTGATAGCTCAGGCCTTTCAATAGTCCTTTCCACAGTGATGTTCAGCCCTCTAGAAATCACCAGGTCCAGAGTGTGCCCATGTTTATGTGTAGGCCCAACAACATGTTGGATAAACTCAAAGGAGTGCAATAACTCTAAGAAGCCCATAGCCACAGCATCTGTAGCATCATCCAGGTGAAGATTAAGATCACCTGAGATAAGAGTTCTGTCATAGTTAGTGGAGCAGATAGATAAATGTTCTGATATTTCTGTTAGAAATATTGCTTTACTGCATTTTGGCGGGCGATAAATGCTAATCATTGGCATAGAGGATTGACCAAGTAGTATAGTGGCCTGGTATTCAAAGGATGTAAAGCTGCCAAGGGTCAGAGCCTTGAATTTTAACGTGTCTGAAAAAAATATTGCCAGTCCACCTCCTTTCTTAGCCTCGCGAACAGAGTGAATGAAACTGTAGTTTGCGGGACAGGCTGGCGCTAGGAGAACAGCTCCATCCGAGCCAAGCCATGTCTCTGTTAGAAAGATTATATCTAGCTTCTCTTTACAGATTATATCATTTACAGAGGAGGACTTATTTGTTAGTGACCTGATGTTAAACAAGGCAAGGTTAAGCTTGTTATCACATTTTTGGGGGCTGTGATGCCTGTGAGGTACAGTGACCAAACAGCATTCTCTCTCCAGACCACTCCTTGTGTTGGACACACTGAAATAACAGTAGAAATGTTGTGAACCTCAACCTGTGCAGTGATTGAAACACCAGGCTTTCTAGAAGCATGGGGTCCATACATGTTTGTTGCTGCGCATAATAGACCCTGTTCATATCAGTTATCAAATGTATATTCTAGGCTATCTGGAGCTGGGCTTGACATATGGGAGGCCGTCAGTCAATCCTCTTAACGGCACTATTTTTTTGACGTGCGATTAACGCACTGTAAAGTTTGACAGAATGGTTGAGAATGTGAATGCAGGCAGTCAGTGAGCCCCGCCTCTCTCCCCCCCCCCTCTCTCTCTCTCTCTCTCTCTCGTCAGCCTGTGCGCACTGTGGGCTGGGGGAGTTGAGCTGTGAGCAGTGCACTCGTCAGTCGTCAGCTAGGCTGAATGCCTCCTTTGGACTCGTTATTAATTAATTTGCTCCACAATGTGTTAGATCAGAATCGGCTACTAAACAACATGGCTCCTTGGATGAATTCGGACATACTGACTGCAACGAAAGGGGAACTGCCCATAGATCCGAAGTCCCGTTTGTCCGAACATGCACTGCTCCCGTGCTTACGGTTAGGTTTAGGTTTGCTCCCGTGCTTGCGGTTAGGTTTAGGTTAGGGTTAGAGATAGGGATAGTAATGACCAATGGGAGGTCGGACAAACGGGAGGTCGGACCAATGGCATGTTACCAATGAAAGCCAGAGACAAAAAATGCTCTGAACTTCTTAAATGCAAGTCCAAGCTAGCCAAGCGCTTCGACTGTGATCTCCAAACCTAACTGGGCATCCTAAAAACCCAACATAACAAGCTAAGAAACAGTGTAACTGCCATGACCAAATCAGCCAAAAGTAACTGTATCAATGATAAAGCAGAGGAAAACAATCCTTGGGAGCTCTGGAAGCTACTAAACAACCAACTAGGCTGTGATCAGAAACTAAAAACCAGGTTTACAAACATAAACATCAAATCAAATGACACCCTCACCACACTGACAAGCTTGATGTAGCCAACAAATTAAACATCTTCTTTACAAACATTGCAACAACGCTGGTTAACAAACTGCCCTCCCAATCTGGGCGTTTTGGTGTAGAGCACATCAAAGCCTTCTACAAAAACCTAGGTGTTTGTTAAGATTATTTTAAAATGGCAATGGTAACAACTGAGGAGGTACTTAAAAAACTGAGTGCCCTCCAACCCCACAAGGCCACTGGCCATGACAATATACCCTCCGAATTTCTTAGAGACTCAGCCATTTCCATAGCTCCAATCATCACCCACATAGTAAACCTCACCATCAAACAGGGACAGGTCCCCCAAGATTTTAAACTGGCCAAAGTAACCCCCTTTGCACAAGAAAGGGAGTAAATTAGAACCCGGCAACTACCGCCCTATTATATTCTAAGCTCCATCTCGAAAGTGATGGAAAAATAGCCTATGAACAGGTTGAAAAGTATCTTGCCACTAATAAATTAATGTACGAGTTCCAATCTGGTTTCAGAACATCCCACTCCACTGACACATGCCTCCTCTATTTGAGCGACCACATCAAACACGAGGTGGATGCTGGCAAAAACTGCGGCATGGTCATGCTGGCCCTCCAAAAGGCTTTTGACACCGTGAACCACTCCATACTGGTTAACAAGCTAAAAGCTATTGGTTTTGATAGCACATCAGTGAGCTGGATGCAATCCTACCTGGAGGGGAGATAACAGATGGTGGAGGTGAACGGAACACTTATCACCTGTTAATAAGACATTTATAAGACATTAACTAACTGTTAATAAGTCAGTTATAATCAGTGTTGTGACTAACGCCCTTACATGCGTTACGTTACATAACGTAACTACTATTTGCAGTAACTTGTAACCTAACGCTTTACATTTCCCCATTCCATAACGGCCTTATAGTTATTGTGCGAGGGTTACCCGCGTTATGGCGTTATTATGTCAACTTATGTGATCAGTGAAAAGTCTCGCCAAGCAGCTCCGTGCTATCATACAGGCGTCTCTGTGCTGCTGAAGTGAAGGGGGCAAATAAAGTTGTGAATCGATATAATTCAACTAAACTGCGGGGAAAACACAGATGTACAAGCCCAACGCGCTGTGCATTGTGACGGGTAGATAACTTGTAGATCTGCTACTTCCAGCGCAGGAAGGGCGCATGCTTATTACGCTCTTTAACTATGCATTCAGCGACTTCCGGTATGCAGACGTAGAGGGAGGACGTGCCTCGTAGCTCGCTGCATTATTATTCCCATTTAACGTATTTTTTCTTGTTTTAAATTGCTCTTTCTGATGTGAGTCAGCCGCGTTTGAAAAGATGAGTACTATAACAACTAGATTGCAAGACAAGTCGAGATCAGAGCGAGTGGCTAGAGATGGCGAGGAGGAAGCTATTGAAGCTAATGCTAACAAGGAGCTCGATAGCCTCGACCCAGCTACAGCTAAGGCTTTTCACGCAATGACCGAGCATATTACAAAAGCAATCGATGATAAATTGAGCCCGCTTGTGCAGACAATTGAGACCCTTGTGTCTGGGATACAAAAAGCTGAAACACGACTGGATGAGGTCGAGGAACGTGTGGAGGCGGTCGAAACCGCAACCGTTTCCAATGAGAGCCGTGTGCTGGAGCTCGAGAAACAACTACAGGACACGATGGAACGCTTGGACTCTATGGAGGACAGAAGCCGTCGCGACAATGTCCGTATATACGGGGTAGGTGAGGGGGTGGAGGGGGGCAACCCAGTAAAGTTCTTTGAGACCTGGATACCCCAGATATTGAAGCTGGACACCAAAGCAGGGTCCATTAAACTGGATCGTTGTCATCGCCTTGGTCCTAAAATCAACCCAAACCCCAACCAACACGGCCGACCGGCGCCTCCCCGTGGTGTTATACTCAAACTACATCATTCCGGGGACAAGAAGAAGCTGATGGATGCGGCGAGACGAGCCATGGAGAAAGGAGAGCAGCCGAAGTTCCAGGGAGCAGTCATCTCTTTCTACCATGATTTCTCACAAGGGACCCTCAAGAAGCGCAAATCCTTTGACGACATCAGAAAGCAGTTAAGAGCAAAGAAGGTGGAATACTCTACACTACACAATGGGGTGCTTCGCATAAAACACAATGGCAAGGTAACATTATGTAACACCCCAGAGAAGGCGACTGAGTTTCTCCGCTCCATGTAGTCTAGAGCTCTAGTCCAATGCACACTTTTATTTTATTTTGTATTTTTTGTATTGGGGACAGATGCCTCTAAAACAAGATATTTTGTGAGGCAACAGAGCCTTATTTTTCTTTTATTATGATAAATGGGAAATGTATTTTTTATTTTTTATGTGAATATTGAAGCGAGCTACAGCTCGGGATAGTTAGCACGACAAACTGGTGCTTTTTGCCCTGTGGGGTTTTATTTTCTCTCTGCTTCTCACTAAGGAAGCTCTGCATCAGGGTTTTTTTTTCTGGTGGATGGTTAGTTTTTCTAGACCCATTTTTATATGGGTAGCAGCTAGTGTTAAGAGCACTTTTTCTTTTTTCTCAGCTGTTTTAGCTTATAGCTTTGTGTGTTGTGTTTGTGTTTTTGTGTGTTGCTCACTCAGCATGTGGAATGGACACGTTTTTGTTTCACTTTTGGCCAACCTGTACGCCTACTATTTGGACACTCAAAGAGACTGTGGTGCCATGTTAATTGTTTCATTGCCACAGGGACCTTTTTCCTTTATTTTTCATTATTTATTTTGCCATGACGGATGTCATTAAATAATCTTAAAATATGTTCTTGGAATGTCAGGGGCTTGCATAAACCGGTTAAGCGGAGAACAGTGCTGTCCTTTCTGAAAAAAGAAAATGTTCATGTTGCTTTTCTACAAGAGACATATTTGGAGGAAAGTAAGGATTTGCTTAAACTTAAACATACTTGGATTGGCGATGTCTTTATGACATCCTATGCTTCTAATACTAGAGGCGTTGCTATTTTAGTTAATAAGAATATTTCCTTCAGATCCACACATGTTATAAAAGATAGGGAGGGTAGATATGTTATTGTAAGGGGTATTTTGTTTGGTAAATCTGTGACTTTTATGAATATTTATTGCCCCCCTGGATATCCGACAAATTTTCTAACTAAAGTATTTTTAGAGTTTGTGGAATTGAGTGCAGACTACCAATACATCGGGGGGGATTTTAACAATGATTATGAGCCCTCTTTTGGATAAATGCCCCCCCTCTGTAGGTCCACCTAGTAGCCGGGCTAAAACACTTGAGTCGATATGCAATGATATTGACTTTGCTGATGTTTGGAGGACATTTAACACTTCTTCTAAAGCATATACATTCTTCAGCAATCCCCACAAGTGTCACTCAAGACTCGATTATTTTTTTGTACCCAAACGCCTGCTTAACTCGGTAACATCATGCAAAATTGGCAGTATAGTTGTGAGTGACCATGCACCGATTTATTTAGAAATCTCCTTCCGTGAGATAAATAGATTTTCCAGATCCTGGAGACTAAATTCCACACTCTTGAACAATGATGTTTTTACTTCTCATTTTATTTCCCAATTTAAGGTTTTTTATGAGGTAAATGCTGGGTCTGCATCTAACCCAACCATCTTATGGGAAACATGCAAGGCCTTCTCTAGGGGTTTAATCATATCGTTTACGGCCAGCAGGCGGCGGCAGAGGATAGCACAACAAACACAGTTGGAAGACAGGCTATTGGAGGCAGAGCACAGCTATCTGACAGACCACACTGCTGACAAGCTAAAGGAAGTGACCGCTGCTCGTGTTGCTCTTGAATCCATGCTGTCCTTGCAATCAGATAAGAGTCTTAAATTTGCCAAACAACGCATATATGAATCAGGGGATAAACCTGGTAAATATTTGGCCCATTTGGCTAAAAAGAGGGAGAATTCACAGACTATTGTTTCAATTAAGGATTCTAGTGGCAATATTACCTATGAGACTCAAGTTATTAATGATGTGTTTGCTGCCTTTTATAAAAAATTATACACTACAGAACAGAGTGATGACGCCCCCCAAAAAATGCAAGAGTTCTTCTCCAGCATTGACCTGCCGGTGATCTCAGATGAGCAGAGGACTATTCTAAATGCCCCCATCACGAAAGAGGAGATCCGTAATGCCCTGACAAAACTTCAATCTGGTAAATCCCCAGGCCCTGATGGCTTTGGAAGTGAATTTTTTAAGAAATTTCAAGATCTATTTACTGATCCCTATTTAGCCATGATTAACCACTCATTTGAAACAGGGTCCCTTCCCCAATCTTTGAGGGAGGCCAATATTACACTAATCCTTAAAAAGGGGAAATGCTCTGAAGATTGTGCCTCTTATAGGCCGATTGCATTACTGAATTCCGATTTAAAGTTGCTTTCCAAAATATTGGCATTACGTCTCGAACGGTTTCTTCCTGATATCATAAATTTCGCCCAGACAGGTTTCATTAAGGGCCGAAACTCCTCTGATAATGTACGGAGGCTTCTTAATGTTATCCAGTACATGCATAGTCGTAAGGGGACCGGTCTGGTGCTCTCCCTCGACAATGAAAAAGCCTTTGATAGAATAGAATGGCCTTATCTCTTTCATACGATGAGTATTTTCGGTATGGGTGACACAATTATTAAATGGGTTAAAGTTCTGTATAATGGCCCCCAGGCAGCGGTTCTTACAAATGGTCTTAGGTCTAAAAACTTCTCTTTGCAACGCTCTAACAGGCAGGGTTGCCCATTGAGTCCTTTGCTATTTGCCGTCGCCATAGAGCCGTTTGCCCAGTTCATACGTCAATCACCTGCTATTTCTGGGGTTATGGTTGGGGAGAGGGAGCATAAGATACATTTATATGCTGATGATGTCCTTTTGTTCCTAACTAAACCAAATACCTCTGTTCCCGGTGTCATGGACGCTATTACTAAATTTGGATCCTTCTCAGGATTTAAGACAAACTACTCCAAATCAGAGGCCATGCCACTGGGTATCCTCCAAACTGTTCCGAGCGCCCCTGATCCGTTCCCATTTCGCTGGTCCCCCACTGGCTTTGTTTATTTGGGTGTACATATAACTCCCCTATTTGAACAAATGTACAGTGCCAACTTTACTCCACTGCTAGATGTCATAAAGTCTGACCTTGATCGATGGGCTTCACTGCCACTGTCTTGGTTGGGTAGAGTGGCACTTATTAAAATGAACATACTACCAAGGTTATTATATCCACTCCAGATGGTCCCTATTTTCCTCTCATGTAAGGTGGTTATTGAGGGCTGGTTAAGCTCGTTTATCTGGAGCAAGAGAAGGCCCAGGTTGAAGCTAGCAAAGTTACAACTGTCTATCTCTGAAGGAGGGCTGGACCTCCCCAATATAAAATGGTATCAGACAGCTGCACAACTACGATTTGTAGCAGCATGGTTAGAGGAAGATCAAACTTCAATTTGGCTAGATATTGAAACTGCACAGTGTGATTGTCCTCTCCGGAATCTCTTGTTTCTCAGAGATCCTACAACAGCAAAGAAATATTGTACAAACCCAATTGTTTCCAACACACTAAAGGCATGGAAGGTGGCAAGGCTTTTGGAGGGTCGAGCCAAAGTAACATCACCTCTTACCTCAATTCAGGGGAAC
The DNA here is from genome assembly GCF_963924005.1 of Protomyctophum bolini. Lineage (NCBI taxonomy): Eukaryota > Metazoa > Chordata > Actinopteri > Myctophiformes > Myctophidae > Protomyctophum > Protomyctophum bolini. The sequence continues at coordinate 4,731,686 of NC_137867.1, forward strand.
CCAGACTTTCCTCCTGGCCTTACTGACATTGGGTTTAATTATTGGAGAGATAGCGGTATAACAACGTTAGAAAATATTTTTACCGGTCCTATACTCATGTCATTTGATCAAATACAACAAAAATATGACCTACATCGCAGTCATTTTTTCAGATTTTTACAGGTGAGGGATTTCATTCTCAGACGCACAACACTATCAACTAATTCAACTACCTCTCCAATTGAGAGAGTGCTGACAATGGGTTTTACAAGAGGGTTTATAAGTATTCTGTATGGCATGTTAAGATCCAAAACAACTGTTGACACACAAGATGCTAAGAGGAAATGGGAAAGTGATCTTGAGGTTGAAATCTCAGAGGTTTGGTGGGAAATATTTGAAAATGCCAAAAAACTTTCTGTGTGTAATAGAGCTTGGTCAATTCAGCTAAGAACCATACACCGATTACAGATCTCACCTAGCCTTCGCCAAAATGAATCCTACTCTATCTCCTCTCTGTCTCAAGTGTAAAACTGAAGAGGGTAATTATATTCACTGTATATGGTCATGTCATAAGATTAAACGATACTGGTTGGGTATCGTGCAGCAGTTGAACGAGATCTTTAATATGGAGTTTGAACCTGACCCTATGTGTTTGATTCTTGGGCTGCCTGATGACAAGATTGTTGACAAGTTCCATACACGTCTGTTTAATATGCTGCTAGGAAGAATATTCTGTCCTGGATCAATGAGAAACCACCAACAAAAAAAGACTGGCACAAAATAATCATGCAGTGCATGCCGTTGGAATTCCTAACCTGCCTACTACGCTCCACCACAGATACCTTCTATAAAATATGGGACCCATATTTGAGATTTGTTGGCCCTCAGTTAGCTACCACCTTGACCATAGGGTTCCTGGACAGAAGTGATGCCACTAACCTTGATTGATAAAGTTATGGATATTGTTATGTATCTATGTATGTATAATGCGTATCTTTTATTTTATTTTATTTGGAGTTGTTAACCCATCTAAACTTTCAAGCACCAAACTGCAAATGTGTCCATATTTGTTATTATTTTTGCACTTTATTTTTATTTGGTATAAGTGTATAATTGTGTCCTTTGTTCCACAACACGCCTGAGCTGAGCTGTCTGTTTTTTTTTTTTTTTTTTTTTTTCCTGTCTTGTCTTTGTCATAAAATGAAAAAATCAATAAAAACATTATTGAAAAAAAAAAACTATGCATTCAGCAGCCACAGCCAGCGAGAGTCACAACCAGGTCACAACAAGTTGTTGTTCTGTGCACGAGCACTGCAGCAGACGGAATGCACAGGCAGATCCGACACAACTTTATTGCATACATCGATTGAAAGCACAGATCTGTGCTTTCAATCTTATTTCCCATCCACGGGCACAAGCAACGTGATATCAGGAGCTTCCACCCGATCTGTGGTAGTGTTCTGTTGACGAGGGAAGCTACTAGCTATAGTAGCTAGCATGGGAGCTAATGTTAGTTTCACTGCTGCTGCTGCGTTTACACGGGCAGACACAAAGACGAATGGGAATATCATTTGGAGCTTTAACAATGAATGATAGACTGTATCGTTGTGTCTGCCCGTGTTTAATTGTCAGGGTTTCACTGTCCACAGCAGGCAGTCCTGTCAAAACGATGCACTTCCCAAAACTCAGAGACATGCCACCACCTATAAATTCAAACCCACTATAATAATATCTCATTCCACTTTAATTTATTTTATTCCATAGTCTTAGTTTTTCTCTAATAAAGTAGTTTTTATTTGTTTTCTCATGTTCTCCTTAAGTGTCTTTAAGTACTCAGAGAAGCTTCATATAAATAATATTACCACTATTATTATTACTACTTGTTTTATTGCCTATGCTTATGTAGAAAAAAAGCTCACTGCTCAGGTCAAATAGGCCTATTGATATGCGATTAAAATGTGATTAATTTAGATGAATTCATCACAAAGCCTCCAATTAATTAGATGTTTTTTAATGAAGTCCCAATATTCTTTATAGATCTAGCTTAAAAAAAATCTGAAAAAGGTTAAATGTGTCGGATCGCATCAAATTCCATGAAATTCCACAGTCCACAAAGATGTATTCGGCTATTCGGTTTTCGGCCAACTGTTTCCTATATTTGGTATTCGGTTTCGGCCTTTTTTATATTATTATTTTTTAAAGTAAAGTAAAGTAAAGTAAAGTAGTTACTTTCATAATTTAATGTAAAGTAAAGTAACAAATTACTTTTTTAGATAAGTAACGATAACTATAACGCCTTACTTTTTAAAAGTAACTTCCCCAACACTGGTTATAATACACTTATTAACCTTATTATTAGGTCCTTGTTATAAGCACTTATTACCTGTTAAAAATACATTTATAAGACATTAACTAACTGTTAATAAGTCAGTTATAATACACTTATTAACCTTATTATTTGTTATTATACATGTAACAAACATATTTATTAACTGTTAATAAGATACTTATAAGACATTAATTAACTGTTAATGAGTTATTTATAAGACACTTATTAACCTTAATATTTGTTTATATACATTTGTAAGGAATTGAAAACATTCATTAACTGTTAATAAGATATTTATAAGACATTAATTAACTGTCAATGGGTTATTTATAAGACACTTTAAAAGACACTTTTTATGTTATTATTTGTTAATATACATCTGTAAGGAATTTAACAAACACTTAACTATTTATAATGTATTTATAAGACATTCACTGTAATCCCAATACTTACCATACTTAATAACAATTCACAAGATACTTACCCCCTTTGGGGTTAACTGTTTAAAATATTCTTATAAGACAGTTATTAACATTCTAACTGAAATTATAATGTATTTATTAACTGTTTCCTATGCAGTAATAATGCTATTAATTACCACTGTTGGAGGTACTTCGTTTAAAGTGGGAACAGCATGGTAGAACATTTACAAAGCATTAATAATGTATTTATTAACAACTAAACAACATGAACAGATGGTTAACAATGCATGTATTAACACTTGAATAAGCATTTTGGAGGCACTTCGTTTAAAGTGGGAACAGCATGGTAGAACATTTACAAAGCATTAATAATGTATCTATTAACATGAACAGATGGTTAACAATGTATGTATTAACACTTGAATAAGCATTTTGGAGGTACTTAGTTTAAAGTGGGAACAGTATGGGTAAACATTTATAAAACATTCATAATGTATTTATTAACAAGTAAACAGTGACTTATAAACAACAAATGGTTAACGTAGCATTTGTTATGGACATTTACATAAGTGACGGCAGAAAAGTGAAGATGCCAAAAGTGACTGGCCGGAATGACATTTGTGATGATTTTATTGGCTTACCACGGAATGTGATGTATGATAAGAGTGCCCCCCACTTCAAACAAGCGTGATGTTTCATCTACTAAAAGGGGTAAGTACTGTCTATGACAGATATAGTTTGGCTCTCAGTGTTTGAATTTATACTGAAAATGTTACACTATACAGAGACAGGAAGATCTTTTTCTCAAAGAAACACTTGAAACCTGGGATACTCAATGTGGGAGAGCATTTAGAATGTCATTGAAGGCAGTCAATGACCATGTCTTCCTCCAACACCACTGAAGCTTGCAGCACTGAATCTGGACCTCCTGGAAGACGCCAACACAGTCAACTAAGGATTTAACCCTGACGTACTGCAGTCACACGGAAGACACAGTCTGTGTCTGGGGTAGTGGGGCTGTGTGACGTCACTGACTGCCCTTATGGCTTTAGCTAGGTGCAAATAGCCTATAAGTGAAGGGATGTTACCCTAACCCATAAACATAACATGGCGATTTAATGAACACATAGACATACTGCTAATGTTACAGCAGACACGTGTGCTGCTGCCGTTTATAGAGAGACACGTTATGGCACCGAACCGAACGTAACAAGGCCTGAAAAGAGGCTACATTTTCGTCATGTCTCGCAGTCACTCAAACATGGGTGAAATCATTTCACTTGCTGCCCGTACACACACGCTGGTAGAAGGGCCTTTTATATACCCTTCAGTGAGTCTGGTAATACTTATATTTGAGAGGCAGCCGCCCACTCTGCTCACCCAGGATTCTTCCACTGGTAAAAGTTCAAACTTAAAATTGACCTAAAATATAACATGCTCTCTAAAACCTCTTGCAACAATATTATGTATTTATTCTTAAAATTCAAAGAATAAAATAATCAATTGGGTTCAAGTGTCTTATTAACGGCTACTCATCTTTAAAGGCCTATTCATATCCAGTTTTGGTGGTGAGGTGACCACCGAAAACTATGTATGAATAGGTATAAATAGGCCTTTGGTTTCAAAAGAGTCTTCTGGACAAATTATATAAAATCTATATGCTTTTCATTTGTAGTTACAAATGATACAAAAATAAGCCATGTTAACCTTTGTACAGAAGGCAGCATTTAATTGCACTGGACTCGACCTCAAAACAGCATCCAAGTGTCTATCCCTGAGACAGTTCTATATGCAATCTTGTGCAACACCTTAAGCAGATGCATTTGGCAAAAGAAAAAAATATATAAGATGTCAGAGACAAAGTTAAGATTCAAAACATTGTGTCTCAACGCGTGTTGAACATTTCTCGCTTTTGCACAGCCTCAAAGAAGAACTTCCAACATGGTGGATACTCGAGACAGTTTGGTTCTGAAGTCAATCTTGCGCAACACCTTAAGCAGATGCATTTGGCAAAAGAAAAAAATATATAAGAAGTCTATGTCAGAGACATAGTTAAGATTCAAAACATTGTGTCTCAAAACGTGTTGAACATTTCTCGCTTTTGCACAGCGTCAAAGAAGAACTTCCAACGTGGTGGATACTGGAGACAGTTTGGTTCTGAAGTCAATCTTGCGCAACACCTTATGCAGATCCATTTGGCCAAAGAAAAAAAAAGAGTTTATCTGAGACATAGTTAGATGTAGACCCCATCTTGTGCAACGCCCGTACCCCTTATACAGATCCATTTGGCAAAAAAAGGTCTATGATGAGACGTAGTTGGAAGTCTGAGATTCAACTTCAAAACAATCAGATCCAAAACATTGTATATTACTGAGACAATACAGTGTCTCAACGCGTGCTGAACATTTCTCGGCATCCAGAGAGAGGAACAGCTTTTGCACAGCCTCAAAGAAGAACTTCCAACCTGGTGGATACTCGATGTGGAGCGCATACATAAGGCCAAAGAGAACAGCGAAGGCCGTCAACGACCACTTCATCCTCCAATACCACCGCAGCTTGTAGCGCCGAGTCTGGGCCTCCTGGAAGCGCCACGATCTCCAGGATAGCCATACGGACGACACTGGTGTGCTGGTCCACATCGTCTCTCTAGATTGGAGCACATTAACAAAAAATGAACATTAAGAAATATCCCAAAATGACAATGAGAGATGGATTTTCATTGATGGCTGAAATGCTGATTTACCTGACAGGTCTGAACAATTGGATCCTTTTCCTTGAGAAAGAACTGCAGTCCTTTGAGTGCCACCACCCTCCTGTGACTTACAGTATGATATCTGTGGTCTACATACAAAGAAAAGAACATGAGTTAGAATTTGATTAAAATAACTGCACAACATTGCATGCTTTATTCATTGATAATCTACTCCAGACAGGACAGTGCTGATGATAACCATGTGGGAATTCCAATCAAGAAATAGATCTGTAATAACTTTTGTTAAAAAAGCAAGGAATATAAAAACCAGCTGTCTAATAATCAAAGATACTTTCTAACCACTGTGATTCCCATGATCTCTACTATCAGTTATACAAAATATCTTCACAGAAAATAGCCAACTTACAAGCTCACATGCAAAGGTGCATGTGTGAGATTGTAGATGTGCTATTTTTGTGTGTTCCACCAGAATAGGGACAATATAGTGGCGTGCGGTTAAAAACATAGATATAAAAACCTAGTTCATTGGAGCGACCTGTAAAAAAACAACAGAGCGGAAGTGAGGATTGCACTCTGCCACTCAAAGTGACTACTGGCCAATCAGTGTGTATTTTCATGAGTTGTCAGAATCTAGGGTGCGTTCGAATAAACGAACGACCAGAGGGCACAGCAGTGGCCTTAGTTCTATATCTGAACGCACCCTGGGTTAACGAAAAGACCCGTCCCCAACTGCCTCGGATTCTACATCATGCTGGGCCTACCGAACTTCAGTTTCTGTGACCCAGGTGGAAGCTTGCCCTTCCGGGCCGGAGGAGGCGTCTACCTTTCTATGTCTGTCTATGGTTAAAGGAACATAGTGAACATACAGCCTATCTCATATTTGCAGAAGAGTAGTATTATTTATGTGAAGAAGGGCTGAGATAGATAAGTATACATTCTTTGGAACTAGAGAACTCTAGTAGTATATACAGTATTACTATACAGTACACACAAAGTGTGTGATACAGTACCAGGAGTACACCAGATAACGAGTATTCCATGTATTCCAGACTTGCACAGCACTCCAATTATAAATAAAATGTTATGATATTTTAAGACCCTTTTGGGCATTATTTCCCCATCTCACCTGGTCATCAAGGCTCTCCAACAGGACCTTTAACTTCTCTTGACTGAGAAAACTTGAATGAGGCCTCTGGTGTGCTCATCCAGCGTCAAAAGGAATGTTGAGATCAAGTCAACTCCTGTGATTCTTTTGAATTCGGCATACACCTGCAAAACAAAATTTGATAATGGAAGACAGAACTTTACATCCTAAGACAGGTCATGTAGTAATCACTTCACAGCAGTTGCTCAGGAGATGGAGTGTCTGAGTCAGACACTGCCATTGAGCAGGTTGGTGCTTTGCATGTGGTTGTCTCGGTCATTGGTGTGTGTGTGTGTGTGTGTGTGTGTGTGTGTGTGTGTGTGTGTGTGAGAATATAAAGCACTTTAGAGAAGGAGGCAAGGAGCTATATAAATGCAAAATGCAGACTATTCACAAACTCACCTGGTCCACCAAGAACAGCGCCAGCCATCTCTGCCTGATAGTGGAGACATGTGGCTGGTCACTAACAACTTAATTTCGTCTGAGGTAGAAGGTCAGGTCCATTTTAGCTTTGAAAGTACATACACAGTCTATGAAGACGCACTGCAGAAGTCTATCCACATGGTGCCAGTGATGGAGTAGTGCTTGAGGAGTTCTAAGAGTTCCTTTAGGTCCGAATGGGAAAACTGGCAGTGACGACACAACATCTAAGAATATAGCCCTAGGAGAGAAATGACAACAGAACGAACAAACAGTTAAGATGAGGGTCCCCCAGGGGTTTGTATCCCCCCCCCCCCCCCCCTACACACACACTATATGTTGGTGAATGGTCACGTAGTAAAACAGAATAGCCAGGGATGCTAGTGTCACGTCTGCCACACCTACCCGGTCTTCCTCCCCTTCTTTCTAATTCTATCCTCTATTATAGGAGTGGAGACAGAGGTGCAGGAGAGGAGGCGGAGGCAACCACAACCTATCAGCACTACTATAAAGCCTGGTTCAACCCTTCACACCCTGCCAGATCATCCGTCTCTGTTGGACCATAGTCAGTCTTGTTCCACCACCCGGGCTAGCAGTATCTTTCCACCTCAGTGTGCTATTCAGTTACTTACCTCTACCCTCCTGTTTTCACAGTGACCTTCTACCATACCTGGATCCGGACTCTTGCCAAGTTGCCTGCCTCAACTGGAGAGGAGGACATCAAAAGGCACTTGAAAGGCCTCAAACCAGACAAAGCCTCGGGACCAGATCAAATCCCCACCAGAGTCCTTAAGGAATGTAGTGCAGAGCTTGCAAGCCCCCTGTGTCGCCTCTTCAGTCGCTGTTTCTCAAGTGGAATCTTCCCAAGCCAATGGAAGATGGCCTCTGTTACACCGGTGCACAAGAAAGACTCCAAAGCTGACCCATCCAAATACCGCCCCATATCCCTGCTTTCAGTCATCAGCAAGGTTATGGAAGCAGTTGTGAACAAACAGCTACAGAGGTTTATTCTTAGGAACAACCTCATATCGCACAGACAGTTTGGATTCAGACCAGGACACAGTACTGCTGACCTCCTGAACATCTTAGGCCAGACGTGGAACAACTACCTGGACAAGAGTGAAGAAGTCTGTGTCATAGCCCTGGACATACAGGGGGCATTCGATAAGGTGTGGCATCATGGCCTGGTGGCTAAACTCTCCTCGAGAGGAGTGTCGGGTAAGCTGCTCCAATGGCTCCAAATCTACCTTTCGAACAGATCCATCAGAGTTGTCCTGTCAGGCCAGGCCTCAGAACCTTGTTCCATCAATGCTTCAGTACCACAGGGTTCAATCCTTGGTCCCCTCCTATTCTCCATCTTCATCGATGACCTGGTTGAAGTGTGTGAGAATGAACTCTACATGTACGCCGACGACTCAACTCTGTATGCACGCATAAGATCTCCAGCACACAGGGCTGAAGTGGAGGCTAGCCTGAACCGTGATCTCCACCAAATATCAACCTGGGGAGATCGATGGAAGACCACCTTCGAACCATCGAAGTGCAAGTCCATGACCATCTCAAGAAAGAGGATCCCATCACAGCTGGACCTACAATTCAATGGGCACCGGCTCTCCTCCACAAATGAGCTTGACGTCCTGGGTGTCAAAATAGACCCCAAGCTGTCCTGGTCGAAACACCTGACCAAAATCTCCATCCGGGCCGGTCAGAAGTTGGCAGCACTGAGGAGAGTGGCCAGTAAACTCACCACCGAGAGCCGTGCAACTGTCTATAAGCTACAGGTCTGCAGTGTCATGGAGTACGCCTCACTCACTTGGATGAGTGCCCCACCGACACATCTTGGTCTGCTGGACAATATTCAGAGGAAGGCCCTCAAAATAATTGGAGTTGACCAAGACACTGCCAGTACAACACTTTTAATCGACAGCCTTAGCCACAGAAGACACGTTGCCGCCGCTACAGTCCTGTACACCCCCCCCACTGCCCTAGGGACCTCCAGGACATGCTCCCTCCACCTTACACCAGACGGCGAAACACCCGCCGATGCACAGCCACACCAGAACAAGCTCTCGACCCCCCAGGCTCCAAAACACGGACATTGGACAGAACTTTTCTCCACACTACTGTCCAGGTGTGGAACAGCCTACCAGAGCATGTAGTGGACTCCATCACAGACAACGGCCTTCAAGCCTTTAAACGCAGAGCTCACAGACATCTCCTGACCACCCCTCACACTGACTGTTGAGCTGCAGTGAACCATTTGATTGGCCAATGGATATGTATCTTACTATGTATTACTTGGCTATTGTTCACAATTGCATCTAATTAAAAAAATAATAATTAAAAAAAAACTACAGTTAACATGCTTCAGTATTGACCTCACAATGTCATAATAATATATAGATATTAAGTTAGCTTATATACATACAGTAGGAGCCCTCATAGTGACCAGAGAACGGGAAACTGGGAAGTACAGGAAACTGGCGTGACCTGGAAGATAATGAAAACAGAACTACTAAGTTAAGATGAGGCCAATTTATGGCACATTAACTATATAGGCTACTATGTTGACGAGGGTCCCCCAGGGCCAGGGGTTTGTATTCTGCCCCAGTCTAGAAGATCAAAAAGCTCACAATTTATCTCACTGGGATAGCTTATAAGTTATACATACAATCTAGGACAGTGGTTCCCAATGTGGAGTCCGGGGACCCCCAGGGGTCCTTGAGGGTGTTCCAGGGGGTCCCCAGCTAAATGATAGTTTGGAACCAAATGGACCTTTATGGGACTGTAACTCAGTGATACAAATGGAACCAAATGCACCCTTATGGGGCTGTAACACTAACCCTAACCCTAAATTCACATTGATTTTACAATATAAATTGGGGGTCCCAGAGATAGAAATGCTATTAAATGGTGGTTGGTTGGTAGACTAATGCATGTCAAACTGCATGGGGGTCCTTAAAACGGGTTGAGAATCTCTAACAGAGCTGTAAAAAATCTTCTTATGGGGGTCCCTTGGCATATCTTTTCAAACGGGGGTCCGTGGGATAATTAGTGTCAGTTTTGGGGTCCTTGACATGAAAAAAAGAGTTTGGGAATCACTTGTCGAGGAGTCCTCGCAGTGACCACTGACCATAGAACCTGGCGTGCCCTGGTACAAAATCACTCATTCAATCATTTCAAAAGTTAAGAAGGGGCAGCCATAAGCAAGCATTTAACCACTGTAATGGTGCAAAACACTGCGAGCGGGAAACTGCGGTACACTGCAGGCGTTCCAAAACGAGAGCTCTGCAAACATTTAACAAAAACTAGAACTGCACTCTGCCGAGTGCATACTTGCTTGTTGCACACTAGTAGGCCATAAATGGCTTACTAGTGCGCAAGCAGAGCGCGCAAGTACTTTCGACCGCTACAAACTGTCAAATCTCAGTTTCTGCCTCTATGTATATGTCATTTGTAAGTTGATTAGCGGTATACTGTGGTTACTTTGCACCGTCCCAGCCTTTTCGATGCGTATGCACCGTCCCAGCAATGACTAATGACTAGACATACGTATACATATACATTATACTATATAGAGTATGTAGTTGTAATTTGATTAGCAGTATACTGTGGTTACTTGATGCCAAAAAGTGACAGCCGTCTTTTTCAACCGTTTTTATGTGTATGCAAATCTGTGCCTGGTTTGCTGGGACCAGATTACACATTACGTCATCGTTGAGAGCTGGGACCAGAGTACATGGTGTGTGTATATGTATGACTGGCTCTCAGTGATGACGTAAGAGAAACTACATACATAGTATGTGTTGTAATTTGATTAGCAGTATACTGTGGTTACTTGGTTCCAAAAAGTGACAGCCAAGTTTTTTTCAACCGTTTTTATGTGTATGCAAGTCTGTGCCTGGTTTGCTGGGACCAGATACCACATTACGTCATCGTTGAGAGCTGGGACCAGAGTACATGGTGTGTATATGTATGACTAGCTCTCAGTGATGACGTAAGAGATATGGTCATCTGTGTAGTCTGGTCCCAGCAGACCAGGCACAGATTTATAAATTACAAATCACATTACAACTACATACAGAGTATGTACCGTATATTACCAATTAACAGCCCATGCGCAAATAACCGCCCAGCTTCTTATAACAGCCCAGGTTCCGACACCATTTTGCGTAATAACCGCCTCCATCAAATAACCGCCCTCCTCCATATAACGGCCCATGGGCCGTTATATGCAAACTTCATCAGCCTCAGCCCTCATTTATATTATTATATGCGTGTTCACCGTGTTGAGTTTGCAGATCTCCGCACGCCATCACCTCACAGCAGCGCAACACCAGTCCTCCACAATCCACATCTATAAAATAAATCTAGGCTATAGCCTACTTTAGTTTCACAAGTGCCTATGCAGCCTATGCACAACCAATTGTTTTAATGTAAAGTTGTAAAGTCTGTGAAATGTTTATTGTCATCCGTGTAGTACAAGCTCCAAGTGTTGCATCATGACAGCGCTTTGTGAGTTTGGTGCGCGGCGTGCAGCCAGGTCCTCACAAGTATAGTAGCCTACTATAAAACACCTCAGCGCAACAAATCCTCACGCAACAAAAAAGTTGATATTTAAATCGTGTTATTCTCGGTCAATCTTTAACCGATTGTTCTAATTCCAAATGGCCTATAATCTGTGAAGTGTAAATTTTCATTGGGTGAAAATCTACCGGTGCATACATTATTATTTATTTGCTTACAGTTTATAATGAAATCATGTATTTGTCCGCTGCTTCCCCATGCTCAATCAAAACAGTGGTTACACCTGTGTGTTGATACGCTCCCTCTTACAATTAAATCAAAATGCATTGCCTGCAATGTTTATTGTTTACCATACTAAAAAAAGATTACTGCATGGAACTGTATGTAACCAAATGATGGCCAGGTGCAGACCGGTGCAAAAAGCCGTGGCCGGTGTGCAAAGAAGCCTCAGCGCGTTGTGAGCTTGTAGGTCTTGTACAATATTGTTGCACTAAATTGGAGGAAGATGATGAGTATTGGTATAGCATTGAGATTGCTACAGTCCCACAAGTTTAGTTCCCACAATTATTTTTTTAACAATTCATATTCTACAACATTTCCAAATGTATTTTACCCCATTTCCAGGCCTATGCATTAATGAGGATATTGTATGCTAAGACAACATGGAAAAAAGAACAGATGTAAAAAATTAACTAACACTATGTTGTTAGGTTGCAGTGTTTCCTGCAGGAAAAAGCTTTGGCATGGTGCTGGGAGCGGGGGGTTTTGAGAATTTTGATTAATTAATTTGATTAATAAATTAAGATTAATTTGTATATTATTGCTCTTGTATTGTTATTGGAGACACTGGGGGACACTGCAGGGCAGGCACTGGGGAGGCACTGGCAAGACACTAGGGAGACACTGGCAAGACACTGGGGAGACACTGGGGAGGCACTGGGAGACACTGGGGAGGCACTCAGGGGGACACTGGGGAGGCACTCAGGGGGACACTGTAGCTTTGTTTGTTTTTAATTATTATTATGGTAATACCAGTTCCAGACAATATTTGCACTACATGTTACTGTATGTTTATACTGAAACCAAATAATGGCCTTGTGCAGGCCGGTGCAAAAATAAATAACAGCCTATGGCGAATAACGGCCCGGCTTCTTATAACAGCCCGGGGTCCGAATCGATTTTGCATAATAACGGCCCGGGCTACTATTTGGTAATATACGGTAGTTGTAATTTGATTAGCAGTATACTGTGGTTACTTGGTTCCAAAAAGTGACAGCCAAGTTTTTTTCAACCGTTTTTATGTGTATGCAAGTCTGTGCCTGGTTTGCTGGGACCAGAGTACATGGTGTGTATATGTATGACTAGCTCGGCAGTGTAATGGTTTTTACACTGGTGTGTATATGTATGACTAGCTCTCAGTGATGACGTAAGAGATATGGTCATCCGTGTAGTCTGGTCCCAGCAGACCAGGCACAGATTTACAAATTACAAATCACATTACAACTACATACAGAGTATGTAGTTGTAATTTGATTAGCAGTATACTGTGGTTACTTGGTTCCAAAAAGTGACAGCCAAGTTTTTTTCAACCGTTTTTATGTATGCAAGTCTGTGCCTGGTTTGCTGGGACCAGATACCACATTACGTCATCGTTGAGAGCTGGGACCAGAGTACATGGTGTGTATATGTATGTGATGACGTAATGTGGTTGAAAAAAACTGGCTGTCACTTTGAAGAGACCAAGCGAAATTATTACTTGCGCGCTCTGCTTGCGCAAGTAATAAACAGCTAAAGTTCTATAGCTGTCCCCTCGAAGTTAGCAAGCTAGCGCTTAGCTTAGCCTTCCCCAGCTATCCCCGTTGGTGAATCTAGCTAAGCTAACGTTAGGCACTATTAGCCAACACTTGAAATTAATTGACATTTCGGACAAATGGAAAAGAAAAAACACACCAAGTGTTTCTTACCTCTGCCTCCTCGTCGAGGTCGTCCACACTTCTCTCACACCGTCACACAAACAGTAAAGTTAGATTAATAAAAATGTGGGTCCCTAGTTAGTTTACTGTTGTTTTTGGCAGGCGGTCTCTTCTTCTTCTTCTTGTGATTTCCGGCAGATTGCTGCCCTCCACAGGTTGGGATTATATGATCCCCTTTGGTGTTCTCCTCAGTGAGGAATATGCAGGCGGTCTCAGTCAAATGGGCACTTACCGTAACTGCTCTGCTATACGCGCATCGCCATATCCGGTTACCGTAAATGACGCCGCCCCCATCTTGTTGACCCAATATTTGACACATTCTTCAATTCATTGACCCAATTAACATCTGTTAGTTGAATCAAAACAGTCATTGTATTCACCCAATTAAAAAATAAGACCTGATTGAGCATTTTTTATGAATAATTGTATGATTTGTAGTTGTTACGTCCCCACCAAAAAGGTCCAGGTGTTTTTTTGTGCAAAAGCTCCTTATTGGCTATTTCCCCTACCATAAGCGCTCAATGAATTGCATTGAATGGAATGGGAATTGAATGGGGCTATGGGGTGTTGTGCTAATTCGCTTATTTCCATCAAAATAAGTAGTAAACTGAGCCGCTTGGGATATTATTTACATTATGAAGAGAGGATATATACAAAAATATATAATTGTGAGCGATGGAAATAAGCAAATTAGCACAACACCCCATAGCCCCATTCAATTCCCATTCAATTCAATGCAATTCATTTAGGGATTGTGGTAGGGGAAATAGCCAATAAGGAGCTTTTGCACAAAATAACACCTGGACCTCTTTGGTGGGGACGTAACAACTTCAACTAAAGGTAAGAAAGCCTTCTAGCATGGGATTCTCCTTTAACAGGCTTTGTCAATTACACCACCATAAAGATATTGACTCAACGTTGTATTTTTAATCCCCCCAGCATATCACTCGTTGACCTTTTTACAGTGTACTCCATATTTCCGCCTAAGCAGGATGATCAGGCCTGTCAAATGTTAGAGTGAGCACATATGCACACATGGCATCAACGCATGGTGTTGTGTGCTGGCACACTATACACTCTGTCTTTCTTTTATCTGTATTGTATTGTGTGTTTTATTGTGTTCTAATCAAATCTGTAATCATGAGTAACTTTCACGTCTATTTATCACTGGTGTGGTGTCACTTCTCATCACTCTGTGGTTGTTCTGTCCCTGTAGCCTACCATGTTCCATGTACCATGTTCTGTCCCCCGTACCATTAGCCCCCGAACCCACCTCACCCCTGCCCACTTTGACAGGCTGGAATGGCTTAGGGTCGATGACAGAGTACAGCATTTTGCAATGGGTCTGGTCCACAATATTCAATACACCACCAAGATGTACCATGTATACCTGTCTAGATACTTCCTTAATGTTAACGAAGTCCACACCCACAACACCAGAGGGAGTGCAACAAACCATGTACAACCCAGATTCGGCTCAAACAAGGGACTACATTATTCTCGCTCCTATGCCACCAAAATGTGGAACGCCCTACCAACAGTCATTAAGACATGCAAATCCCTTTACTCCTTCAAAACCGCTCTCAAAGGGCACCTACGGACGGCTGCAATTCAAAACTGGCCCCCGTAAAATCTGATCCCCCCCACCGCCCTGCCCCTTTTCCCTTTTTACCTCCTCTATGATGGATACCCGTTCTGTTCTTTGTCTATATAGAAGTGTCTGTTTGTACGTCTGTAAATGTTTTGATGATTTGAACATGGTGGACCCTGTTGGAAACAAGTGTAATGCTTAATCGGGTTATCCACTCACTGTCAAAGTGGGCAGGGGTGAGGTGCGTTCGGGGGGTGCCAGCACACAACACCATGAATGCGTTGATGCCATGTGTGCATATGTGCTACCGTAATTTGTAATTCATTAACGTACTTTCTGATATTGCAATTACATTGAATGCGTTGAGGTGCATAATGCCCTTAATTGTCATCATTATCTGCAGCTATAAGGCAAATCATTGAAGTTATTGAAGTAGCCTATAGTCACAGAGTCTATACGACTATGAATGGATGTAGCCTAATTACTGCCTGGTTCTACCTTACCTAATACTATATCAATTTATTTCCTCACTGGAACGTTTATTTATTTAACTTTAATATTCAATGTAGTATAGTGTCAACAAAGTAAGCAGAAATGGGGTAGGCCTATAACATTAATTATTATTATTCACAGTCATACTATGCATGTTTAGCTGCCGGACTATATTCACCCCCATTGATTCCTGATGAAGACATAATGGCATTTGTGTCTCCACTCGGAATCAATATGTGTACATTTAATATAATCAAATTAGTCTTATGCAACAAAGCAACAAAAAAGTATAATTGAACTTGACTAATCAATAGAAAAAAATGGGGGTTGAACTATAGCCTATTCCTTTTAAAATAGCCATAGAAAATGTGGACAATTCTAAATTTTCAATAGGCCTATATTTCATGGATCACACAATTGTATGACACCACTATCAGCTGCAGTATATTGTACTATTTTTTCCTAATATATATATATATATTGTCATTAGGCTACTATTCATCATGTTTTACCTATTTGAGCATGTAGTTTTGTCTGGGGGTTTAAAGAACAAAGTCAACGAACATTGGGTTAATTATCACTTTACAAAAACAAAGCACCATGCTATCATTGATATGTAAAAACACAGACGCAAATCCTAATGTGCCCACTCGTCCAGGTGCCCACTTATCTCCACCCCTGTGCCCACTCTTCCAGGTGCACACATGTGTACTGTATTGATTTCCCAGATGTTTGGTGCCCAGTTGTCCCAATAGTGCCCACCTCGTATTTGTTTGTGAAATGACCATAACCATTTATAAAATGATCGTAGGCCTTTTAAGAATGTTTGACACTTGTTTTTAAATCCATTATATACCAAACATTAAGCATATCATTATACAAACATTTATCCTTATTTGGAAACTGGCAGAATTATCGTTTTTATTATTAGTATTATTTCTTGTTTTTATTTATTTATTTGAAGGCAGATCAAAACTGGACGATTACTAATTTGTCCCTGGATGTCATAGGCCTAATAGGCTACAGCTGATGCCTATTTGCAAATAGGCTCCTGAGTGGCTGGTTTTCGTAGGTGGAGGTGGGTTCAAGGGTTGACTTAAATTCTCTCACAACCACCACAAAGTACCACTGACTAGCAGCAGCATGGAAGAGATCGCCGTGTCCGAGGAGGAGCAGCATCCAGAAAACCTATTTTTCTCGGCAAAGCCAAAGTCTCCCACAGTAGTACCTCAACAGCGTACCCGTCGACAGGTTGGTCGGGGGGGGGGAAAACAGAGTGAGTATAACGTTCTGGGTAAGTTTGTTAGTACGCTACTTAGCATTACAAGTATTTGGCTTGTGCTTGTTAGCCACTGGCAACTAGCTAGATAGGTAGCAACCCCCAAGCTACAAACGGGCATGTACAGAAATGTAATTATGATGTGTCGTTGAACATGTGCACCTCAATTGTGCTTTTATTCATGCTAAATACTATACACTTATCTATATACTAAAGTAATACATTTATTGCCTCATGATAATCACGTTATCATAGAGTAGCCTACATGGCGTCATCCCTTTCAGTTCAAAGACAGATGCTTAAATCAGAAAAAGACTAAGTTGCTGAAATACTTTTAGTCTTACTAGAATTACAAAAAAGACTAGGTTATAGGTTTCTGGTTTAGGTTTATTCTAACAATGAACCTTTTTTGGCATGGTGGAAAATGGGTATGCTCCCGCCTACATATTATTTGGTTAATAAATACATTGTTTGTAATCACATTCTCTTGTCAAAAAAAAGTAGTGCTAAATTGTCCCTTCACTCATTTCAATTTGATGCCACAATTGAAAATGTAATAAATTCATCCAATGGCATAGATGTTGCTAAATTATGAGCTGCTAGATCTCTAGTTTATTAGCACATATATTTAGTATCTCATACAAAAACTATAAGACATATTTCTCTCCAATCATTGAAATTGAGTTTGAGCTGGAGAAGAAAACAAAGCTGACTAGTAACTCCCAACATTGCAGCTGTATGAAAAGCTTTAAATGATCCTCTTTTCTATCTTAAAAATGTTTTGTCATAATAATCCACATATTCTGAGGTTGTTCCTGTCAAGAAATTCCAAGTGTTGGAGTTTGTAAGTGCATTAACAAGATGTACTGCAATTTCAGATGCAGCCCCAGGGTAGGCTGCCACGGTAGAGGTTCCAGCTATGCAGGCTGATGATGAGGCATCCATGCCCACCAGCCTGCTAGCAATGCAACGAAAGTGTGAAATGCTCGAGTCCAGCCTTCGTGATGTAACCACTGAGAGGGATGTACTCAAGAGACAGCATGAAGAGGGTAAGTCAACAATTATTAATGTGTACTTTAACTGCTATTTCATTGTACATTGAGTTAAAAAATATAAAATGGTACAGCATGTCTATAGCCTTAACGGCACAAGGGTGTCGAGATGGTTTTAGCGTTGTCCCAGCAGTGTGATATGTCCTGTTGCACGTCGTCCCAAGTGGTTTAAGTGGTGAATTCAACGGCTTTAATCATCCCCTTATCTGCAAAGTGTTTTGTCATAATAATCCACTGTGACCATGTTCTGAGTTACTTTATGTCAAGTAACCAACCAAGGGTCACCATGCAACTCCTTGCCACAGTTTGGACACAAGGAGTTGCATGGTGATCCTTTGGTGTGGTTTGGCCTTAAGGATGACCCTGGGGGCTTCCATTGCTGTCCGTATTAAGGGTAGGCCACGAAAGCTTATTAAATGTTCAACTAGGCCCTGATCCTAAAAAGGTTGACAACCTTTGGTCGAGACTCCAATTTGATTATTTTTGTGTTCCACAAGGCCCATGCAATGTAATGTAGTCTGAAGCGAATGGTGCAACAGCACCCCCTATTGGTACTCTAAACTAACATAGTAACATAGTCCCATAGTGACATGGGGACAAAGCTGTTCCTTGGTGTGGTTTGCACACTCAAAAAATATATAATTTCTATAATCTTGTGACTGTCTAATGTGGTTCATTATTTTCATACAGTACAAGCCAAGGAGGCTACAGCACCAGCTGCCAAGAAGGCTAAAAATGCAAAAAGTAAAGGGAAGGAGGCTGCCACCGTCCCTTTGACAGTGAGTACCCTTCTGGCGACGATGGAGAAGGTGACTCTGAATACTCTCCTAGCAGCTCATCCTCCTCCTCCAGCTCTTCGTCTTCCTCCAGCTCTTCGTCTTCCTCCGGAAGGAAGAAGTCCAAGAAAGGCAAAAGCAAGAAAAGCAAGAAAAGCAAGAAAGGAAAGAAAAGCAAGAAAGGAAAGAAGTCGAAGAAGGGCAAGTCGAAGAAGGGCAAGTCAAAGGACTCGGAGAGATCCGTTATAAGAGGTAAGAACATCTACTTTAACCCATTTAAACAAGGAAAGCACTTTAGATTGTACATGCAATGTTTTTAAATATACTTTAGGTATTCAAAATAGTTGATATACAAGCTTGTAGATCTGCTCATTTTAATGTGTTTTTATTTATTCACTCTGGGGGTACCTGGCTTGTTGATGGCCTTCTTGACTTCTTCCACAACTTTGTCAAAGTGACTTAGATTGTTCCTAAATATCAGTTTCATTGTGTTCCAATGTTTTTAAAGTTTTGACCTGGCCTAAAAGCAATCAGTTATTTTACAGTATGACTGCTGATTGACTATATTGCTTAATTAGGTTTTACCTTGACATATTTGGATCAACTTGAAAAATGGCATTTCAATTTTAATTAACTAGAATTTCGCGCCCGCCACGCACTCGCCACGCACGCGCCCGCCACGCACCCGCCACGCACTCATGAAACTGTATGTAATCGCGCCTGTGTGTGTGACTGTGTGTGTGTGTGTGTGTGTGTGTGTGTGTGTGGGGGGGGGTGGCTTACAGGCGTGCGTGTGCGTGTGTGTGTGTGTGTGTGTGCATGCAATGAGAAGCCAATTCGAAGTTGCGAACAGTCTAATTGTTTTACTTAGGCAAAAAAACAACTATTGACAAACAACAATGTTGATGTAAGTAAGGGAATCGCTGTGTCAGTGATATTTTAAATACAGACAAAATCCAATTGCTCCCCTTCCTTGTTTTTGTCTTCTCCTGCGAGAGCGGAGAGACGGAAAGAACAGATTGTGAATTTCTGAGAGCTGGTGACGTGTGAGCCAGAGCAGTGTTGCCAGGTTTGCGAATTGTAAGCGAGTTGTAGTGTATGTAAATAGCGTGGTTAAAGGCCTTGTTTCTGGGCCTGTTGGGGCAACAGCATAGGCAGCAGTGGTTAGTGTTCCGTGTAGGGAAGCCTCTGGGGTGTGGGTGATTGGGGCGATAATGTTTGTATTAAACAAATGCATTGCCTCAAGTGTCAAAGTGCCATTTTTGCCAGTAAGGACATTCAGGAAGCCATTGCAAAAGCCAAAAAAGAGGGGAAACTGCTGCCCCTTGGCAAAAAATAGTGTTGCATTTTAAATGCACTGACTTTATTTTGTGTGTTTCTACCTCGGTTCTGCATGTTTTATATACATTTTGCTTTTACTAGATGTTTAATTCTCACTGTATTTTTGTTTAATACTGTTTTATCTTGATTTGCACTAGTTTTACAACATTTGTATTCAAGTCTTGTGTGCAATTTGTTCATTAAAAGACAGTCTTTAAAAGACAGTGTATTTATTTCCTTTTTTTATGCCTTTTACAATAGTGGTCTTAGAAGGGCTCAGCATGTTGTAGGGAAACTGGAGATATTGCTTTACAATATGATTAAAAGTAACCTTATTGTAATGCATCCCTGTTCTGGGAGGAACATTTACCAAAAACATAACTTCGAGCTCCCAACTTGTCATGTATTGGCTTCAAGATCTGTACATTTTGGCAAAGACTTTGAGCACAACTGCATGTTGCTCGTGATGATCACCTATGGAAAATGCAAGAAGAGAATAATATTGTCTGCTACATTCATATCCAAATTGGCCCACAGAAGTGATTCTCAAACAGTTTAATTTGAAGGACCCCCAGTTTGACATGCATTAGTCCACGGACCCATTTGATGGGATTTCTATCTGAGGTTCCAATTAATATTAATTAATTTAACTCTGGGAGTGTACACACGTTATGGTCTATTTGGTTCCAACTATCATTCAGCTGGGGACCCCCTGGAACTCTATCAAGGACCCCTGGCGGTCCCCAGACCTCACTTTGAGAACCACTGATACCACTAAAGAGAACGTGGCAATTATCGCGATACTATCCACCAGAAAATATATCTGCTGCTGTTTCGATGTCTCAATAAAAATGATGTAGGCCTACTGTGCTGCTGCACATCAAGCTAGTGATTTGAAAACAACCTGATTCTTTTACATTCATGGAACTGTAATGTATTGGCTTAAATACATATATGCTATACCAGGACAAATGTTGATGGTGCATTCCAGCACTACTGTGCATGTGCGCCAGCCTATATGCTCCCGCTTGTATTCATTCAGTAAATAACCCGGCATCCAAACAGAAGCACTGTGTCCGTGTCCAGGTAGTCCCACCTCCAAGTCACTCCTATTGGCTGAAGCCAAAGCCGGCCGCCGCTATAGTATTTGATATAACTTCCGGTGAGAGATTTGCTACCCAATAGCGTCATGGCCCTGCCCCGGCGTGCAGTGTTGTGACTGATGTCCCTCCTTTTCATTTGTTCCTTAACCTCACGTCACCAGGCTTCCTAGAGGAGGAAAAATTAAACCTGCATATTTTGCCTGCCTGCCGTACACTCGTCTTGCTTGGCACAGTTCAGTTGGCAGAAATACTTCGTCCTCCAGTCAGAGTAGGCAGAGCATGATGCAGATGATTAAGAAAGTACGTAAATTGGTATTTCAGGGGCAATCCAAAAAGAAAGCTCTTAAATTAATACAATTTCTTCAAAAAAAAGGCGATCCTCAAGGATTCTGTGAAATGTCGGCTTTGTAAGAGGCGGATGACTCTGTCCAAACGAAGAGGAATCGACCATTACAGTTGGTAAGTATTTATTAAATGAGAATTATATGGTGAAGTATATTTCTGGATGAGACTCGGTGCCATGCGTTCTCACAAAAGGATCTCAGTCGGAGGAGTCATCTCAATGGTTTGTAGGTATCAAGTTTATTCGATCAAAGTTTACTCTCAGTTTACAAGACAGGGGAACAACGGCCCCTAGGAGTCACACAGCTTAGTCCCTTCAAATCGACGTTGCAGTGTGAGCACAAAGATACAGAAGAATCTTTACAGTTTTATATGCATGACAATGACCTGCCTTTCTCATCCGAGAAGGTATGACTTAAGAAGTGTCCTTACTTATTGACCAATCACAGAAGGCCTAGTCCAGTCACACAAATAACCTGCATGTCGTAAAACTATATAGGAATGAAACACTTATTACATGTTACCACAAATGAGGATAACTCTATAATGTTCTATATTCAAATATCCTTATAGTTCAATCTTAAACAAACTGAATATGAAACTAAATAATGAATAAGACAGAAGGTATTGTTAACAGTATAATTGATTGAACACAAAACACATCTAAGGTAATTCAAACGGGAATGGACTTTTCCGGACAGCTGTTTGTGGTGGAGAGCCCACCCTCTCTTGTAAGATAAGCTGTCCTACCCCCAGAAGGGCAGGATGGTGTCCTAATCAGAGACCCTGTTATTTCAGCTATAGTTGTAAAATCCTTGTAACCGTTTACTCCTATTTATGACTATGTGAACCTTACCAGAATGAAGTTATTTAAGGCTTTAACCTAAGGCTCAACCAGATGTCAAGATAGAACTGTCTCCTGGGCACGCCCGTGAGAGCCATCCCAGGGGCCAGTTCTCGCGACACCTTCAATTTAGGGAGATTTATGACTAGGTGGCCTCTATCTTTAAGACACCAGCTGCAACCATCTGTAAAATTATTCATCAATGGGCCGTTTTTGAAGCATGCAGAACAAACAGTTTGTATGCATTTTTAAACCACAATAAGCATATGGCATTGGATTTCAACATTAACATCTGGTCCCTAGCCCTGGGCCATATCGATTTACAATTTAGGCATTTAGCAGACGCTCTTAATCCAGAGCGACTTACATTAAGCAAGAACAAAAAAAGCATGGGAATACATCACATAAAAACATTTATCATGAAACATGCGTAAACTAAGAAAGTAACAGTGGAATATCTATAATGAAACTATATAAGCTATACATCTATACTACTATGATATACATTATGTA
Organism: Protomyctophum bolini; assembly: GCF_963924005.1. Lineage (NCBI taxonomy): Eukaryota > Metazoa > Chordata > Actinopteri > Myctophiformes > Myctophidae > Protomyctophum > Protomyctophum bolini. The sequence goes on from NC_137867.1 coordinate 4,754,505, forward strand.
CTATGACGTGCTATGACTACATACAATGCACTTATGCTGTTTACATAACATGCTATAAGTCTGTATCAAATTATTATCAAATGCTAAGTCTACAGAATTGCTATCTAAGGGGGTGGGGTAAGTGCTATGGGCCATGATGGAGTCTGAAAAGGTGGGTTTAAACTCAGCATTTTTGCCTGCCTATTAGGCTATTTGTTCGGTGGAAACTTGATCATGAAGTTGATAAAAAAAACATTAAAAAAAAAAAGTAGTGTCCATGTAGCTAGCTACTTTTGCCATGTAGCTTATAGTGTAGCTTGTTACAATTCTCTGGGGATAGCTTCGTTGTAGTTGAGCTATATTTAATAGAGAGTAACTGGTAGTGTAGCTTACTACATTTTCCAAGTAGCTTGCCCATCACTGAGTGTTACACAGTCTGATGTCCGGGATGCAAAGCTTTCATTGTTTATTTTCATAACTAAGTCAAATTAAGCACTAATCAATCCCAAAAGATCGCACTTTCGCAGCGATGCACATAAAGACGGCACGCGTGCACGATCGCTCGTTCACGCGAGGATTTCGTCCGGTTTTAGGTAGATTAACCTACCTGCACTCAGTTCCTTTGTGCAGTGGTTCCCAAAGTGGGGTCCGGGGACCCCCAGGGGTCCTTGAGGAAGTTCCATGGGATCACTGTTACGCTCAAAGTGTTAAGTAGCCAAATGTGCCGGGGACCCCAAAGGCAAAGACACTGAGACGCCGGGCCTGTAAGGCCTCTCTCACCACCGAGTCGATGGCCCAGGTGACAACACCCACTACCCGGGCAGGGGGAAGGATGGTGTCGGAACTCTCCTGGACAGCAGGGCTTTCACCAGGGAACTGACGGGAAAGAGCGTCAGCCTTGACGTTCTTGGAGCCCGGGCGGTAAGTGAGAGTGAAATCGAAACGGCTTAGGAACAGGGCCCAACGGGCCTGTCTGGAGTTCAGCCTCTTCGCCGTCCTCAAGTAGGTCAGATTCTTGTGGTCCGACCACACGATGAACGGCAGCTTCGCTCCCTCCAACCAGTGTCTCCACTCCCTCAGGGCATCGTGGACTGCCAGCAGCTCCTTGTTACCCACGTCATAATTCCTCTCGGCGGGGTCGTAGCTCCTAGAGAAATAAGCGCAAGGGTGCACCCTCTGGTCCTCCTCAGACCGCTGGGAGAGGATGGCCCCAATGCCCGTATCTGAAGCATCCACTTCCACAATGAATTGCCTCGCCGGATCCGGGTGGATGAGTACAGGCGCCGTAGTGAACAGGCCCTTGAGCTTGGAGAAGGCTGCATCGGCTTCGGGTGTCTCAAAATGGCCGAGATGGGTGTTGAAGGCCGTCTTCCATTCGTCGCCCTCCCTGATCCGGACTAGGTGATAGGCGTTGCGGAGATCTAGCTTAGTGAACACCCGGGCGTGAGTAAGTGGCTCAAAAGTGGAACTGATAAGAGGGAGTGGATAAGTATTCTTCACCGTGATGTCATTAAGTCCACGGAAGTCAATACAAGGCCTCAGGCCGCCATCCTTCTTTGCCACAAAAAAGAAGCCTGCACCAAGGGGAGAAGACGATGGTCTTATAATGCCTGAGAGCAGGGACTCTGCAATATAATTGCGCATCGCCTCCTTCTCCGGAAGGGAGATGTTATAGAGCCGCCCCTTAGGATGGGGCGCTCCAGGGAGGAGGTCGATAGCACAATCATATGGCCGGTGAGGGGGAAGAGACAGGGCTTTATCCTTACTAAACACCAGGGCAAGGTCATGGTAAGCAGGGGGGACACCAGTGATATCAGAAGGAGAGGACACGGGCCTAGGACCACTGGAAGGAGACAGGGCGGAGCGCAGACAGTTCGCATGGCATGCTGTGCTCCAACCCAAGATCCGACCAGAAGCCCAGGAGATGTGAGGTTCATGCCTCTCCAACCAAGGCCTACCCAACACCAGAGGGGCCGTAGGAGCGTGAAGAACGAAAAAGCGGATGGACTCAGAGTTACCAGAAAGAGTGAGCGTGAGAGGCTCAGTAGAATAGGAAATGGTACCCAAGGAGTGCCCGTCGATAGCCCGGGGAGACAGAGTGCGGTCTAAGGGAACTACAGTAAAGGGATTCCCGCCTGGTGAGCTAAGGAAATGTCCATAAGGCTCTCGTCCGCACCAGAATCAATGAGGGCACTAACAGACAGTGTCTCTTGGTCCCAGGCCAGGGTAGCGGGGAAAAGACGGTTGGGGCTATTCTTGGGCTCAGGGGAAGTTGCTTTGCTCACCAGTATAGCCCCTACAGGCGAGCTGGATCTTTTGGGCGGGTCAGGCAGGCTCGAATGAAATGTCCTGACTCTCCACAGTAGAGACACAGCTGGTTGCTCCTCCTATGATCCCTCTCAGCTCGTGAGAGCCGCGAACGGTCAATCTCCATCGGCTCCCCAGCCCCGGAAGAAGAAGGAGTTGGGGGAAGCATAAACACTTGAGGGTTAGGAGTTGCTGTGAAAGACGGTGAAACAGGAGGCACTGAAGCAGAGCGGCTGGGTCGTTGGGTCCGGTCTGCATTGCGCTCCAGAAGTCGAGTGTCCATCTTGAGGGCCAGGGATATGAGCTCGTTAAGGGTCGTCGGGCTGTCACGGACAATGAGATCTTTAACAGAATCACTCAGCCCCTTGCGATAGACACTAAGGAGGGCATGGTCATTCCAACGGCTTTCGGCAGCAAGGATCCGAAACTGCAGTGTGTACTGAGCCACTGAACGTGACCCCTGGCGGATAACGAGCAAACGGCTAGACGCATCTTGTCCATCAGCAGGGTGATCAAACACAGCTTTAAACTCACTTTTAAACTGTGAGTAGTCAACGGCAAAAACAGGATTGTTCTCTACTGCTGCGATAGCCCAGCTGAGGGCATCGTCGACCAGGAGGGACATGATAAGAGCAATCCTCGACCCATCTGCGGAGTACTTGGAAGGTTGATGCGTAAACAGTAACTCGCACTGTGCCAAGAAGCCCTTGCTCTGATCAAAATTTCCATTGAACGGCCTCGGGGCGACTAAGCCAGGCTCAGGCTGAGGTTGCTGGGGGGCAGGAAGAACAGGGTTAGCAGGCAGGTTGGAAGTACTGGGACCAGAAACGAGAACAGGATTAGGATTTCCGCTGACAGGGAGTTGTGCCCTAAGTGCATCCAGGGACTGTTGTATGCCTGCCAAGACCCCTGATATGGAGTTAACCTGGGCAGAAAGTGCAGCCACAGAAGAGACAGTGTCTTTTGATGTCGTCTCAAGAACAGCAATTTGGGACTGGACCGTGGGAAACGCCTTATTTAGTTCTTGCTGAATTACGGAAAGTTCAGTAGCCTGGCCAAAAACTAGCTCACGTAGCTCTGGGAGTGTCTGCTTCTCTGCCCCTGGAGACCCGGCTTGGCTCATTTTGGCTTGGACGTTCTGTTACGCTCAAAGTGTTAAGTAGCCAAATGTGCCGGGGACCCCAAAGGCAAAGACACTGAGACAGGAATGAACAAAATGTAATTTATTGCAAACTTTGTTTGTGAGGAGCATGAGGGGAGTCCTGGAAGGAGGGGTGGAGCTTGGAGACACTGGGTTTGTGGAGGGAGCCTGGAACAAAAACAGAGGAACAAAGTTAGCACAAAAATAGCCGATCTACAATATGCACAACGCTAAGGTAAGCTAGGAAACTGGTTCTAAACTGCAGGTAACACTAACCACAGTAGGCAACGTCCAAGCATCGGGCGCCGGCTCTCAGCAGATTATATTGGCAGTTCTTGATGGTGATTGTGGAGCAGCTGGGCTGATTGGAATCAGCCCCACCTGTGCTGGCTGCTGGCTGAGGAGGAGCTTGTGGCACAACATAAATAACATAGATTGACCAAGACTCATGTGTTAGTGTTCATTGTATTCTGTCAATGCAACTTGAAAGGGAAAATGAACGTGACTTACATTCATAGTTGAATACATAACTGGAGACATACAACCTAAACCCTTTGTCCAATAACGATGTTGAAGCTTTACTGCTCGCCTTTGCGATTCTGTGGACATCAGTCACTTTCATTTTTGACAGTTCGTCCAAGCATCTTGTGTAGAAGAACACAGCTGCGGCAGCCATGGCTGAACGAAGTAGTACACCTCAGTAAAACGATGCCTAAACCTAACCCTATTCTTAAACCTACCCCCAGTAAAACTATGCCTAACCTTAGCCCTGGTCCAGTGCTAACAGCGAGTCTCTGGGTCGGCGGAAAAAAGCTGGGGCGAGATGGAATTGTGGCGACCGGCCGGCACCGGACCTGTTACCCAGTGGTAGCTTGTAGCTGGCTGACTGACTGGCTACGTTACTACACTTAAAACTAAATAACTGAGAAACTGACAAAACAAACGATGAAAACGAACGGTATGTACATTAACAACATAAACACAGACTTGGACAAAAAAAAGTACAACAAAAACGAACAATTTAGCTTAGTTAACAGTATCGGAATAAAGCTATGATTATACTGAAGCAATTCTCCATCTGTTTTGCATAGACGCGGAAGTAAAGCGGAAGCCCCGGCCTGTGTACTTGGCTAGACTCCGCCCCTTACTAGACTTTGTGCAAGAGGAGAATAGCTGCCGTGGGCTTCTGTACAACAGAGATACTGGCGGCTCTGTTTTTGTGTACTTACAGATCCATGAAGGAGGAAGTGGATGGATTTCGATGATTTAGGACTGGATTGGGGTTGCTTCCTCTGCCCATGCCTGGCTACCTTGTTGTTAGACTGACTTGCACACTGCGTAATTTGCACATTTTGTACTGGACAGTTTTTAAGAGTTGATATTGATGGCAAAGTTTTAGGATTGTGGGTAGAATAAAGTAATTGCATATTTTTAGCTTGGTATGATATTGTGTTTCATTGGCAATTAGAGGCCTTCATGTATTATATTTTAAACCTATTTTTTGTAATAAATATTGTAAGTTATATCTCCCTGATAGATGGCCTCCGCCTCAGTCTTTTTCCTGGGTTTCTTTATGTTGTATTGCTCTTTTACCTGGGTAAAACATGAACCTGAGTGTCCTTTGAAAATTAAGAATATAATTGAGGACTTGCACCTCCCCAAAGCAAGTGGCGTAGTGGGCTATATAAGACATTATTGGGTCTCACAGTATACATGCACACGCACTTTAAACAGTGCACTTTAAATATATATTACTGTGTTGCTCATGATGTTATATTGATTGTTTCTTGTGACTTAATCGGCCACCGGTCACATATACATTTACATATATGCTCTTTTCTCCATCTGTGGTGAAATTATGTTGATGAAATAATTAAATTAAAATGTTAAATAATCAAATACATCTATTTTCAGAAGGATTACAGATGTCAGCACAATGTTAGTTCTCAATGGAAGCTAGAACACACAAAAAACACAAACTGTCCAGCTAAATTGAGCGTGATCATCAAGGCAGACCCTAGAAGAGAGCGTAACACACGGTAAATTTGTTCACAGTATGTTCAAAGTGTCATTTGAATTAAACTATTACATGTATTGTTGCTCACGTATCTTTCTGCTGCTTGTCTCAGCGCTAAGGTGGACTTACATTTACCACAGTATCCAACTGTGGTAATTCTGAAGAACATCCACAACCACAATGTTCATTCGGCCTTCGCTCTGAAGTACAGAGACGTCGGAAGCAAAGCCCAGGAGGAGTTAATCCGACTCTTTGAGATAGGACACTCTGCAGCTGCTGGCCAGGCAGCGTTCCGAAATGACCTTCAAGCTAAGTTGGGTGAAAACTATGTCCATGCTTCTGCTGACCGAGCCCTGTGCCCAGACCTTTACTACACTCAAGGGTAATTTGTTTTAAAATGAAAATGATGTTGACAGACCAGTCTTCTATGCAGTGGTCAAGGATATGCTCTATGCTAATGCAGAGTCAGCGTTGGAGCAACTCTATCAGGACGCAATAGCCAGTACAGCTGTGAGGTTTGTACAGTGCTGTAAAGGTGTGTGTGTGTGTGTGTGTGTGTGTGTGTGTGTGTGTGTGTGTGTGTGTGTGTGTGTGCGTGCGTGCGTGTGTGTGCGTGCGTGTGTGTTGTGTACATGCAGGTCTGTTGTAATGCACTGGGATGTAACTAATTATTTTAAGTATTTTAAAAATCACTAATTACATAACAATTTTGTCCTTTCCTTTGTTGAGTTTTGTGTTTTTATATTATAGCACTATTTGGGAATCATATTTGAAGGAAATAATTAGTATCTGCTAATATACTTACTTAATGTACCTGATTTTATTAGGCACCACTCCAAGTTCCTGCCATACCTGGAGAACTTGTATAAACGTCGGGAGAGTTGGGCACTCAGCTACAGACAGAGCTTGCCAACACGTGGTAATAATACCAACAATTTTGTGGAGGCGGCAATGCACGTCATGAAAGACATCTTCTTCAAGCGGACTGTTGCCTTCAACCTCCCACAGCTCTTTGACCTACTGACCTCCAACCTCGAGTTGTACTACAACGCTCGATTGACCAGTGTTGCTCTTGGGCAGCCGACAGCTGTCCAGCGATCACGGCGCCGCCCAGATATAAAATACTTTGACGTTCGTCAGGTAATATCTTTTCTATTTTCCATAATGTGTCCTTTTTGTAATGGTTGGATTTCATTACATATTCTGTTTTGGAGGATCCTGATGTAAACAAGTCTTAGTGCTTTTTCAGATTGTATCCTCGTATCAGCTTTTGCATTGACCTGTACCTTCGTTGAACTGTACCCATTCTACAAACTGAATAACATAACATAATCAATCAATCATTTTCTAATACCTTTTACAGATCAGTGACAGATGTTTTGAGGTGAGACTCACCACTGCAGGAAGCTCAGGAAAGACCTACTCAGTAGACATGATATCGGAGGTGTGCATTTGTCCAGCAGGTGTTACAGGGGCACCATGCAAGCACCAGGCTGCAGTGATAAAAATGTATAAACATTGCCTTTCCACCAACTTCCTGCCCATCACAACAGATGAAAGAAGGCCTCTGCTGAACCTGACACCATGGGAGGTAAGTAAATATATTACCTGTGAGAATGTCTTTTTTTATTCTCAGCTACAGGCCAAACCAGCTTTTGGATAGAGAAAGAATGAGTTTACATGGCAACTATTTTATTAACAAATATGAAATTATCTCTTTCAGGTGCAACATCCCTCGACCTTCTGCTGCAGCCTTTGGTGCCAGTGAAGGACCTGAATGGAGAGGGTAAGCTGTAATACACTGCATGTATGTGTCTACAATACACTACTGTACATTGTCGCAACAGAAAATTAAATTTGGCCTGTTGTGTCCACCATCTGTAGGTTGCGTTCCACATCTTCGCCCAAGCAACCAGCACACCACTCATGGTGACCACCCTTATGGCTTTTGTGACAAAGAGAGTAAGTATTATAGGCATTAATTTGAGTATACAGGAATTTACGAGCAGTTTGTAAATACATCAAAGATGCGATATAATCCACTTTTATATCAGGTGGTCCCCAACCTTCTTAGAGTGTTTCAACCCTCAACCACTACACTCGACAGTTATGACATGGTGGGAAAAATAAGATCGATGATTATGTTGTAACATTTCATCTGTTTTAACAGACAGTCAACCGGACGACAGCATCCTTCACACAAGCCACCAGGACACATGCACTCCACATGCACTCCACTCTCCATGTCCAAGCCAAGGAGAGACGAGGAGCAGCACTCCTGCTGACCAGCCTTCTGCGCCTCCCGACAAAGAGAGTAAGAATAATATAAGCACAGTAATGGTGGGAATGATAAGTACCGTGATTGTGTTATAACATTAAATCTGTTTTAACAGACATGCAACCGGACCGCAGTGTCCTCATTGGGCACATCCGTGGCGTCCTCACCTCCTTTGGGAATGTGATAAATGATCCCACAACCTCCGACGATCAGTTAGCATCAATGGCAAAGAGGTTGGAAGACATTCTAAAGAACCCATTCAGATCATCCATGCCCAAGACCGCTTTAACGGCCAAGAGAGCAAAAGAAATCCGACGTGCTGCAATTCGATCAGGCCCAATGATACCTGTTCAGGTAACAGCAGTTGGCCGGCGACTAACTGAATCTGGTTCCAGGAGGCGCCTGTGCACTGGTCTGTCAAGGAAGAGGTTGATGGGTCACAGGCTCCAGTGTGGGCAAAAAACCAAGGGTGGCGATGCACCACAAATTAGCTGATTCTGTAGGAAGAAATTGCTCACACCCAAACAAATAACCAAACAAGCAAAATAATTCATTGTTTGGCCCATTCCTTTCGTATTATGTTGTATGCTACAGTGTCATTGCGTATATGACGATATTTTTAGGTTGTGAATTTCGTCCTGCAACATCCAACTTATTTTATTATAATATGTGGTTTGTTTGCACGGGAGGGGATTGGAAGATTAAAAGCTTTGCTATCTACATGTGTTGGTATGCTAACCTTGATTACATTACTTGTCCTGGAAGGCAAAGTACTTTCGACGGGGAGAAAAGTACTTGCTATCTTGTTCCTTGAGTTGATTGTTCTTCTGATTTATAATATGGTAGAGATTGTTATGAATGTTTTAATAATCTAAGGAAAATAGTTTGTAAAAAATTGCTGCTTTCAACAGCTTTTTTAGGTCAGTAGACAAATAAATACATTGATTGTGCGCAGATCTGAGTGTGAGGAGCTTCCCTTTATTTCTTTCTCATGTTCCCTTTGTGGCTCCAGCACCTCTCTTAATTTTCTTTTCAGCTTAAGGTTAAAATAAAGTTAAAGTGTTTAAAAGCTTAAGTGACACGCCCTCCTGTGGCTCCCAGTTGCTACGACAAAGAAATATGAATAGGGATAAGAGGTTTTCCTTTTCTTTTACATTTCATCATAATTTATTGAATTTGTAGTAGGCATAAAGTTATTCTTTCATTTTGATATTGCAAAACGATGTTGCCTATACTCCAGATAAAAATAAGAATCAAATTGAATCAAGGAAAATAGAAAAATACACTTATTTGTTTTCACCACCAATGCTGCTGGCTTACTGGTACTGGTACAGTATACTATGCTTTGAGAAATTAGCAAACAAAATGTAATATTGAAAGACCAGAAAAATCACAAATACTTAAAGTTTGAATATTAGTATATATTTAATTAATAAACTGTTTAGGGCTGCGAAATTGCTAGTACAGGCGAAATCTCTCAGGTTGAAATACTCCTGTTTCTGGGTAGACGGTGACGCGCTGATGCGAGCCTTGGGGGGGGTGATTGACAGGGGGGCGTCGACATTTACTCAAACCCGCAACGAAAACCATGCCAGCGTCAGAAGTAGCTCAAGTTTTCTTCTTCGTGGGGTTTTTAGACAGCTGGTGGATGGAAAAGAAGCTCCACCTCCGCACCCGACGGACGCGACGGACAGCTTTCCGGAACAGCTTGCCCCAGACTCAAATGGAAGCCGCGCACAAGCGTGTCACACGGCAGTGATAGGCACTAGCCAATGGAAAAGGTTCAGCCTGCAGCCCATCCACTGGGCGGGTTTTCACTTGTAGTTTTCTTCTTTCACGGAGTCAAACGCCCCCCCCCCCCATGTGGAGGGATACAGGGAGACATCTGGGCAGTGGGCACCTCGAAGTAACATTCTGTCCAAATTGTTAACAAAACATTGTCTGAAGAAATGTAAAGCAGTACGTGGTTCTCATGTTTGCTTCAGATCACCCCTGTAATATTTTCATCCATGGCACCCCTGGCTGAATTACATTGTCATTTACTGTAACCCTGATCCATGATGACATTGAAAATAACTTCATACTTTATAAAATAGCCCGTATCTTCAGCTTCCCCTTCCCTCGTTATCATCATCTCCATCACCATTCTCTGTGGTGGTCTAGTGGTTAGGATTCGGCGCTCTCACCGCCGTGGCCCGGGTTCGATTCCCGGTCAGGGAACACTGTTTTATGATGAATTCATGTTCTGTTCTTTAACTATTATAGAAGTGTCGATTTGTACGTCTCTAAATGTTTTGATGAATTGAACATTGTGGACCCTGTTGTAAACAAGTGTAATGCTTAATGGGGTCGTCCACTCACAGTTAACAGTCTTTGTATTGAGTTTGTACTTGAAATGTACTGACTTGAGATAAATGTACTGTTAAGGGCAGTACAGTCTTAAGAGTATGGACTGCCCTTTATTCTTCAAACTGTTAATAAATATTTCAATCAATCAATCAAAAAACTCCTTCTCACCGCCACTAGTGTGGCCTCGGCCGGGAGGCGAACCTGGGTTGTCAATTCCAAAGGCACGTACGTTAACCAGTCGACTAATGAGTCATGACTCCATAGCTATGTAGCAACGCAGCACCTTATAGCCTACAATAGAATGCGCCTTTCCCTGTGTGTCAACATTTTGTCACTCACTTGTCACTCTCACGCCCACTTCGCCAACCAAGAAACAGAAGACTACAGGCCATCAAATAGGCTTCCGTGTGCGTCCCCTATTGGGACCGCCCAACGCCCCGGAAGGCATTAAACTGAGACCTGACGCGACGTCCAACTGACGCCTTCACGCCTGCTAGTGTGCCCGCGGGGAGAGTGGTGGTCACTGGTGGAGTGAAATTGCCTCTAGATTCGGAATGCACTATACGTATCATTTTAAAGCGACGGCATAATTCGGCGATCACTTGTGACGTGTCCCACAGCTGGATGACTGGAACACAACGGGCTGAATACAACCTTCCGATCGTATACCCTGCGAGAGTTGTCATTGCCATAAATATAAGTTTACATGTGTAACCAGGTAGACCTGTTACTATGACAGCATCATTGGCGGAGCACATGCTATTGTCTGGTATAGTATAGCACAACTGTCATGTCTTAATCCCTTTTGTAATAAAGTCAATTTTAACTAGGATTTGGGAATTGATATATTCTAACATGATCTTCTCTTTGCAGTGAAGCCATTCATTATTAATAAGTATTTCATTCTGCTTTTGAGTTTTAAATAAAATAATCATTGTACAATTGGAAACGCACGTCTCTGCTCCTTTTCTTTATCTCAGCCCAGTGGGTTTTCAATTGGTAGCCTATCATTTTGTATTATTATCATATTAATCTCTGCCAGGTGAAACTCCCAGGGTGACGTATAGTGGTAAAGTGCCCTGCTCACACATGCATAGAATAGTAGCCTACCGAATAGCAGAATAGACAATTCATCACAATCTTATTTAATCTCCCCCTCTATTTTTCTATACTGTTGGTTCACTTACGATTCCCTTTTTTTTCTAACTGTGTATTTCATGATTTCTATTTTTATTTTTGCATAGATGTGTGTATTTATGTCTTTAAACGTTTTGATGAATTGAAAATGGAAGACCATATAGCAGTGTTTGTATTGACCTGTACCTTCCTTGGACTGTATATTCAAAACTCTGATTCAATCAGTCAATCTATTTATTTATTTTTAATTCCCAGCAATGCTCTTCTTTGTTTACACTCCAAATGTTATGGACCTTGATTACTATATGCCCTATTGGCTGGCAACACAGAACACACACCAGGTGATGCCTATCATGAACGAATATCAAGAATATAAAAGGGGCTCTACAAACAATTTGATGATCACCAGACAAGATGAAGACAGCTTTGATTATTACAGCTTCTTGGCTGTGGCTGCAGCTGAAAAGGAAAGAGCAACAAAATGAGCAGCAGGCCCTGTCCGCTCGCAGGAGAGCACGTATCCGCCGTGCATTAATCCTGCTCATCCACAAGCCAGCTGTTCTTAAACCAAACATCAGTAAGTGGGTAGGCAATGTCATGGATGTCAAACAAAATCCTACAATTCACACATCTTGTGTTTTGCATGCACTGTCAAGCACTCATTACGGTCAGTCATTGACATGAATGGATACATAGCAAAGTTATTAATGGCAGGCCTCATGCCATTGTAGAGATTCTTGATAAATTGCATGTATTTTAGACTACATACAGATAGTCATATAGTTCATGTGTACATGACAACAATCATTCACTTTCAATTCACAGGACCAAAGTCCATCCCTAGTAAGATACGGCATCGTGAACAGGAGTGTGCGTGTCCTGAGGATCTGGTTTGACCCCAACTACCCTCACCTCAGGAGGGAGTACCGCCTGAGCCGGGAGACTATCGTGGCCCTCATCAGGCTGCTGCCAAATGAGGGGACACATGGCTGGGGACGGGACATCATGGTGCTTGTCACACTATACTGGCTGGCACATGGCGCCTCCTATTTGGTGGTGGCTGGGGCATTTGACATGCCAAAGACCACTGTGCATAGGCTGGTCCACAGTGGCACGTATGCCATTGCAGCTCTCCGCACAGAGGTGATCAGTTTTCTTTTTGGTTTAACATGAAGCATGATATTCTAGAATCCTTTCAACAGCTCATTCCAAATACACATGCTTCAACATACAAAACGAGAACAACAAGAACAACAAACAACACACTCATTCAAACATATATGACACAACTACTCTGTTACGGATACTAACTACTCTGCATTGCATACAGATATGCAATGCAGTAATTCAATAATCATGTTTTTTTGTTTAACAATAGGTCATCCGGTTCCCTGCTGCTCATGAGCTGGCAGAGGTTGGGTGAGGCTTTAAAGGCCTGGGCAACAGTCCAGTGTTCCTAAAATGTGTTGGTGCCATTGATGGGTGCCATATACGGATTAAGCTCCCCTCTGGACCACACTGCCAGGAGTACATGAACCGAAAGGTCTTCCCTTCCATACAGGTATCACCTTATGTCTTATCAAGTACTATGTGTAAATAAATATGTAGATCATTTTCTTCCCCTTTGCACTGTTCTTATTCTCCCATTTCTTTATGGAAATGTCATAAACGATGGGGCCTCAAAAACTAATTCACCCACTGATGAATTAGTTTCACCTGTAACCTGTGATGTGACACTAAAGTTGCTTCTGATTCTGCAGCTGCAAGGTTTATGTGACGCGAAGGCCAGGTTCCTAAACACCTTTGTGGGGTATCCTGGCCGTGTAAATGATGCCAGAATCCTGAGGAACAGGTATGAGAATTGTATCATTCCATCTGGCAGGATCATGGTCCAAATACCTTTACTTATCATTCATGTGTGTGGGCTTGATATGCCAATGCATTTCCCCCTTGCTGCACAATAAATAACATTATTTTCTCTTAACAGCGCGATGTACAGGGAGTCTCTGTATCCTCCTCCAGGGTACTTTATTGTGGGCGATGGTGGCTACCCATGTATTAGTGCTCCCATCATATTAGTGGCACCGTATCGGGATCCAGTCCAACCCACAAAGATCAGATACAACCACCACCATTCCAAGGCTCGCTCCATAATTGAGCGGGCCTTTGGCAGGCTGAAGGTGAGATGGAGGTCCCTGCTCTTCAAGGCCCTGGAGGTCCACAATACCTTCGTACCAGCTGTGGTCACTGCATGTTGTGTACTACACAACATTGCCATGACAGAAGGGGACATAATAGAGCCTGACAATGAGGACGACATAATAGAGCCTGACAATGAGGAGGAGGAGGAGGATGGACCTCCAGCCGGTCCAGAGAGGGGGGAACAGTGTGGGGAAGGTCTGCGGGACAGAATGGCAGCCCAACTGTCGGCTCCAGACCCAGAGCACATACCGGATCATATGGACGACCATGATTATTTGTAGTTTTCTCTGTTTGTTTTGTTTAACCTTTCATTTATTTCATGAATAAAACTTCTGGGCGTTGATACACTAGACTCTTTTCATTTAATGAATGTTCTTACATGCTATACTGGAGTATGTCTAGTGTGTTTCTTCTAATTAGTATGAGATGGAATTGGAACTTACCACTTGTGCTATACTGCCCTGGTTAAAAAAAAACTGGTTAACTTAAATGCAGTTGAAGAATTGAAGTTTAAACAAACACATTAAACCAATTCCTATTAGGGTAATGATTGATAGTGTTTCTGGCATAGAATGAAAGAATACATTTGTTATAGAAATAGCAAATAGTTCATCTACAAGCTTATATCCTTTTTCTTAAGAAATGGGGGGGGGGGGGGGGGGGGAATAAGGGAGGATCCACACACTCTAATATGGCCACAATTGGGAATTTATTTGTGACTCCAGCACCTCAAAAGACTCACTTAAATGTACAGTATACCAGCAGATGGTCGGTGGCTTCTTTAGAAATGAAATAATGCCTCTGAAGAAATTAAATAATGCCTCTGAAGAAATTAAATAAACGTCTCTTAAAAAATGCCTCTTAAAAAATTCAATAAATGTCTCTTAAAAAATGCCTCTTACAAAATGAAATAAATGTATAAAGAAAATATATATATATATTTTAATTTCACCAGCTCCGCAAACAGGTCAAGGAACCTGGTATTGTCCCGCTGCTGAGCAGCATGGCGCTGCTCCTCCCTAGCCTGGCGCTCTTCCTCCCTCCTCTGCTCTTCCTCAAGGAAGTCAGTGATGGTTTTCCTTCTTTTGGTTGACGGAGCAGAGGATGAGGCGGAAGATGAAGATGAGGTGGAGGAGGATGAGGCGGATGGGGGGGTGGCAGATGAAGATGAGGTGGAGGAGGATGAGGCGGATGGGCGTTTGGCAGAGGAAAATGAGGAGGAGGATGATGAACCGGTGGATGGACATGAGGTGGAGGATGATGCAGTAGAACCGGAGGATGGGGGACAGACAGAGTTGCCTGGCTCACCGTCCTCCTGGCCAGGAGATGAGCCAGGCATTTGGAAGGACACACCACTGGCCGTCTGGACTGCATTGCTATTGGAGTCAATTAAAACCGGGGGCACCATAGAGGGGGTGTCCCCGATGGCATTATGTATCTCTGCAAACCATTGCCATGTAATGGGTGTGTCCTCCCCTTTATCCGTCCCTGACCCAGTAGGGGGACATTTGATCTCCTACAAGAAAAGAAGCAACATTGTAGTTGAACAGCCTTACAAGTTTCACAATGTGTGAGACTAGTATACATACATGCACACACACACACACAGCAGAGGCCAAACGGCACGAAGCACTTGAAATTGCACACTTCAACCATACCTTGTATTTTCGTTTCAGATTGTCCCATTTCTTGCGGAGCTGGGTGGTGGTGATAATCCCTTCCACCTCCATCATACTCTGTACTTTCCTGAGGAATACAAAACATGTTACATGCACACGTTCTACTAATCAATTACATGTGTTGGGAATTTGATGGTAATGGTTCATGCTATTGAACTTGGAATAGGGATGATGTCAGGATACGCACATTCATACAATTGTCAACACTACATATATAGTAAAATACAGTCCAGCAGCTGACTGAACATTTAACATATAGAAAGTGCATGTCCACATTGTTTTGTAGCTTTCAATGAAATACATGTTCATCTTTGTCACTCTATTAATATTGATAGTGACAAATCATGCATGGACTCACGTCCATGCAGTTTTGGCAGAATTGTGTCTGCCATCAAACAGATGCTCACTTGTCGTTCTCACAAGTATGAGCGAACAAGTCTCTTCATCCGTCCCTGTAAAAGGAATTGTTTGTGTCAAGCTAGTATGTCGATTCAAATCACAAATGTGTCTTTGATGAGACAGAATATGCACATAATATTCATAGATTTACATATATGAACTGTCATTTTATTTTCTTTACGTTTGGATGTATATTGTTTTGATATGTGGATTCCTTAAAAAAAAAACATGTGCACAGAAGTTACAGAACCAGTTAGTTATCTTCATTCATCAATGTGGATGGCCACATTGCTATCTTTATAATTAACATTGTTGGTGTGCACAGCCATTTATTCCAGAATAAATAATAGCGCATGTATGCACAAACTTACATAATATGGATTGGTTCTGCCTCCTTCCTTGCCATGATCTCTGCTTAAATTCTTCGATAATTCGCTTGCGTTTGTGTACTATCCATCCACATGTGGAGGGGGCGTTTTTATACGTCACTGGAGAAGGAAAAACGTGTAAACATGATGCGGAAATCCGGCGCGAGGAGACAAAATACCCCACCGAGCCTGCACCCGATGTACACTCGCTATATGCGGTCTCCTCGAGCCCACTCAGCTCCTCCACTCGACTCTCCTCTCCTCCTCGATGGAGCACTTTAACAATCGGAACGTTAACCATTTCCGGGTCACGCTGGAATGACCCCGAGTGACCGAGTGGGAGTGAGCGAGTGCCCGAGATTTTGGGTATTGGAATTTAGCTTAAGGGCTCGCGGGAGAACATGAACCACGTGACCAGGATGTTTTGCGGGCAGCGGTGGCCGAACGGTTTGCGGAGCGGTCTTGATATCGGAAGGTCGCTAGTTTGTATCCCCGGACCGGCACGTTAAAATTACCACCGCTGAAGTTCCCTTGGACAAGGCATTGAACCCCTAACATGAAATGTTATGAGCAGGGCCTGGCTGTAAACAAGTTCTTGAGCTTAGTTCAGTTACCCTGGGAAACATAGTACCATTCCTTTCCTTTTCTGCCCCCTCAATGTCGTAACACTCTCTGTGGCTCTGTCCTGCTGGAGCCTGGAGCGTGCACGGTGCACGTACCATAAACGGTCCCTAGGGGGAGCCATAGTACAGTGTAATACAATGGGGAGCAGCTATGGAACAGCTATAGAGCTGAAAACTCTCCCATAGAGATTTACTAAAAAATGTATATAAATTATTCTGAGCCTAGACTCAATCTATCCAGGATCCCGGTGAGTAATGACACCATAACACCTCGGATTCTGAGAAAACAAACAAACAACAAGATTGCATATTTAATTATATGATTTACTACTACTATTTCATAAATGCTCTTTGTTTAGCGTTTTTCATTTATTCTCAGAATCAGAGGTTTTATGGCCATGATTCACCAGGATCCTGTAAGGCTTGATTCTAGGCTTAAAATAACTGATATAAATATTTGAATATATTTAAGTATATTATTTTAATAAATGTATAAATATTTTTGGGAAAATAAATGATTTTTTCAGTGGGTCCAGAAAACCATGCCCACTTCTATGTTTTATACTGTGATGTCATCAAAGTCTATCTTCACTAAATCATTTTAAATATAAACTTAAAACCATTTGATGAATCACATCTAACAATTCAATGTCAGTCTCTTCCAAACACAGTACACAATTACATTTCTACTAATATGTATTTTTACTTTTTCATTTATACTGTGTATCCATTGTTGTATTATTTATTTTTGATTTTTATGATACATTTTGTTAAATTAGATTAACCTTATAAATCCCCACAGGGTTTTCTAAATCTCGCCCTACAATATTTTGTTGTTCCAAATGTGTTGTTTTAATAAACAAAATAATCCTATTCATCATAGGAATTTTATTACATTTGATTATACACAAATATTCCCTTTATTCTAACTCCAACTAATCCAGCTCTTTCCATTCCCTCCTTTCTTCTGTATACTTCCTGCAGTAGACCTACAGAAGTATCCAGATTTATTGATGAATTGAAAATGGAGGACCCTGATGTAATCATGTAAACAAGTCTTGGTTGATGATGTGTCCAAGTTCATGATGTTTAATTAACTGAAGAACTCTGGAAGTGTTGCAGTACCAGTGACAACCAGGAACAGACTGAAGAACTCTGGGTGACGACCACCAAGAGGGTGGTGACATCTGGAGAGACAGAGGATGGCCGGAGGGTGGAGGGTTGGCAGCCCAAAACACTTCTAATGTGAGGAGGAACCCAAAACGCTACAGACTGCAGTAACACCTGCAAGGAGGGTTTAAAATTAGCCTCGGTGCAGCTTGAGAGGCTGGCTGTATAGCTGGAGTTGTACCGAAGCTGATGCCACTAGGACACAGGACAGAGACAGTGGGGGCTGTAGTGTAGCATGCCACTAGGACACAGGACAGAGACAGTGGGGCCTGTAGTGTAGCATGCCACTAGGACAGAGGACAGTGGGGGCTGTAGTGTAGCATGCCACTAGGACACAGGACAGAGACAGGGGGCTGTAGTGTAGCATGCCACTTGGACACAGGACAGAGACAGTGGGGGCTGTAGTGTAGCATGCCACTTGGACACAGGCCGGGGTCTGATCAGCCATGGTTGGGTCGCATGGAGGAGGGTTGTCTGTTGTAAGACCCAGAAACACCCAACGATCCCAGGTTTACAACACTGATGATGTGTCCAAGCATCAGTAGATGTTTAATTAACTGTATCTGCTGCTGCTTTGTGTATCCTGACTCAGACTGTGTTTAATTAACTGTATCTACTGCTGCTTTGTGCATCCAGACTGTATGCCAACTGCAACATGGAGAGACGTCAAGGTGTCTGATTTCAATACACATCATGTACCATAGAGTCTATGGCATAGACTTACTTCATTCTGTTATTCTATTTGATCATAAAAGGAAAATGTACTCTGGAGTAGATATACAAATTGATTCATTGTCTAATAATAATAATAATAATATTTTGATTTATGAATTGATTTACTAAACAGTGTAATGAAGTTACAGCACTGCTTTTCCCGTACAAACAAACAGGGAGCCGGAACATTACCAAGGACATTACACACAGACGACTGAGATGGCTAGGACATGTATTGAGGATGGAGCAGGACTGCATCACAAATGTGGCCTTAAGATGGACACCACCAGGCAAAAGAAAACCTGGGAGGCCCAAGACCACCTGGCGCAGAACTGTGACGCAGGAGCTGGAACAGATGAATCTGTCCTGGGGAGAGGCGCAACATGCTGCCAGGGATCGAATGAAATGGAGAGCGCTCATTGAAGCCTTATGTCTCATTGGGGACGAAGAGGAGTAAGTAAGTAAGTAAGTAAGTTTGCCTGTTAGAGTAAGTAAGCACGTGACTTCCATTGTGGTCGAAAGGTGAGAGCTCTACCGACTGAGCTATGCAGACAGTCAGTTGTCTCATTCTAAACAGTAACATCATGCAGTATTTTTGGTACTGTCCTGGTCTTTATCCAGTCTTTGTTTCACTTGGGCTTTGAGTGTTGTGTAGTACAGTAGTTGGGTTGGGTAGAGGTTCATCAGACTGTAGAACACTCAACATTGTTTTACTTACTTTATTTTTTAATTCAATTTTTTCACACACATTGTTAACAATACATTTTATCTAGGGTTTGAGCAATATTTTATCAAATCGTTATGGGTCGATGTTGGCCTTAAAATGCAATATTGGTATTAGCTGATATTTTAAAATAAAAATACTACATCAAAGCCGTTTATATTCGGACATGGGCTAACATTTCAATAACTGTGAATCCCTTTTTGGAATAAAATGCACTGTTTTCCCAGAATGTCAGTTTGTCACTTCCCTCTTCACATTAAATAGATCTGTTATCTTTTGTGGCCAGATGTAATTTCCTGGAACAATCATCTTTTACTTCGTTCGTGCATAGCCTGTGGAGACGAAGGGCATGCAGGTAGATTATTTGCCTGCAAAGACTTCAAGAAGCTCAACCTGTCAAGCAAGAAGGCTCAACTGAAGAAATCAGGAGTATGCTTCAAGTGCTTGAGCCTCCATGGTGAAGATGGCAGTTGCACCTGGAAGTTTGTCGGAAAGGAGGGTTTTCGGACCACAACTACTTGCTCTGTCCGCTGCCGCCGATCAAGAAGAACGACTGAAGGGATGGTGAGCAGAACGGTGAGCGAAGCAAAGTGGAGAAGAGGGGACTTGGACTGACCGGCAAGCAAGAGGAGCTCTTTGCTAAACTCTCTCCGGAGCTGAAAGCCGAGTTTAAAGAAGCTTTCTCGAACAAAATCTCAACGACAGTGTGCACAAGTGCTGGCGGTGACCCGAAGGAGTACCCAGTTATAATGATGCTCCTGGATGTGACGACAAACTCAGCTCAACTAGTCGGGACATTGATCGACCTCGCGTCGGACACAAATTACATATCTAACGACGCTGCTGAACGTCTCGAACTGAAGGGAGAGAACATCAAGCTGATCGTCCAAGGAGTCGGAGGAATGGAGAAGACTGTTGCAACCAAAAGGTATAGCCTAAGACTGAGAGTGAAGACGCCTAAAGGTACAGTGGCAGAGCACAAACTCCTGTGTTACGGCT
The DNA here is from genome assembly GCF_963924005.1 of Protomyctophum bolini. Classification (NCBI taxonomy): domain Eukaryota; kingdom Metazoa; phylum Chordata; class Actinopteri; order Myctophiformes; family Myctophidae; genus Protomyctophum; species Protomyctophum bolini. Next base: position 4,774,591 of record NC_137867.1, read on the forward strand.
TGGAGAGCATTGCGAAGGTAAACCAGGCAGTCACACCAGAGCAACTGTTGAAATTCTTTCCGGACCTCACTGCTCACGATTTGGTTCGCCCTGAGAAGATCGACCTGTTGATTAGTCACAGAGAAGGTCGCCTAGTCCCGCAGCCAGTCAAAGTGGAGGGAGACCTCGTCCTCTGGGATGGTCCTCTTGGGAAGACAGTCGGTGGGACTCATCCTGACCTCTTCGAGGAAGAGGACATAGCAGTTCATAGGTCTGAAACCCATTTTGCACGGTCAATGAGAACAGCTTCGAAGGCCTACAGAGAAGTCCTTGCGGATCCGACAGATCCTGTCGAAGCTGACGTGGAAGGCAGAGAAACAATCCTCCGGAGTACTGCGGCGACCAACAAAGAAGTAATCGAATGGTTCAAGTGGGACAGCGTTGGCGCGGCCTGCGACCCTCAATGTGGAGGCTGTAAGTGCGGTAGATGTCCCCCTGGAGGCAAAGAAATGACACTAGGAGAGGAAAGAGAAATCGAAAAGATCAAAGAATGCCTCACCTATGTGTTAGCTGACAAGCACAGCGACTCCTCTCACTGGGATGCAGCTTACCCATGGAAAGGAGACCCCGCAACACTGCCAGACAACCGACGTGCAGTGGAGGCGACCTTCCTGAACACTGAGAAACGCCTCGAAAGGGAGCCAGAGTGGAAGGCTGCGTATAAAGAGCAAATCCATGACATGATCTCCAGGGGAGCTGCTGCTAAACCTGCTAAAGAAGAATCCAACAGCTGGAAGGGACCGAAGTGGTACATCAGTCATCTGGTTGCGCCTAACCCCCACTCATCCTCTACCCCTGTGAGAATTGTGTGGAACAGCAGCCAAGAGTTCCACGGGGTGAGTTTAAATGACCTTCTGCACAAGGGTCCAGATGTCCTCAATCTAATCAGAGGAGTCCTTCTCAGATTCAGGACTGGATTGTACGCCCCCCTAGGTGACGTCAAGAAAATGTATAACTCCGTCTGGTTGAAAGACGAAGTTCAACTCCATCGATTCCTCTGGAGAGACAACCCAGAGGATGAAATTGAGGTTTTCGTCGTCGTAAGGGTCAACATCGGAGACAAACCCGCTGGTTGTATCGCCCAGGTTGTCATGAGAGAAACGGCAAACCTTCCACAGTTTGCAGCCATGGTTGAAGAGCGCCGTGTCCTGGTAGAAGACAGTTATGTCGATGACATATTGACATCCCACAACGATATCAAGACACTGGAGAGGATCACCAAAGGTGTCGAGAAGATCTTGAAGGCTGGAGGCTTCTCCCTAAAACCGTGGGTCTTGACAGGCCAAAGTGGAAGGTCTGGAACTGCGGCCGACTCCAGTGACAGTGAAACAACTCCGTCTGCGCCCAAGACTCTGGTGTTGCCTAACCAGATGGGAGACGAAGAAAGTAAGGCTCTAGGTGTTGGCTACGAGCCTGAGACTGACAAACTTTGTGTGATGACGTCCATCAATTTCTCAAAGAAGCGAGGAAAGATGAGGACGGGGATTGATCTACACGAAGATGAAGTCAAAAGCAACACTCCAAACCCCTTGACTCGTCGGATACTTCTAAGTCAAGTCGCTGGTTTCTACGACCCCATTGGACTTGCCACGCCAGCAAAGCAGAAAGGAGCGATGCTCGTGAGGGAATCCTACCAAGAATAGGCAATTCAACAAAAGACACGTGGGATTAACCACTCTCTTTTCCAACCGCATCGGAGAAATACAGATGGCTGGGTCTGTGGAAGACTGGAGGTGGGTTGACGGCAACCTCAACATATCCGACATCGTCACAAGGGGAGCAACTCCTGAAGAGCTTGGTGAAGAGTCAGAGTGGCAACAAGGCCCTGATTTCCTGAAACGACCTGAAGCTGAGTGGCCTGTGAAGATGGCTAGCGAAATTGTGACCAAAGTCGCTGATGATGTGAAAAGGTTGCAGAGAAAGGCGTTTTCAGCTGTCACCAGGGCTCAATCACAAAAAGTCTCAAGCCCTGATGTTGGGGCAAACGTGGGAGTTAACGCACAGCGGCCACCGCCAAATGACCAATGTCCAACTCAAGCAGCAGAAAAGCAGAAGAGAAAACCTTGGGGCGTGGCTCTCGTGCGCCTAGTTGACCTTAACGGTTCAGTAGCTTGTCAAAACTATGTCTCTAATCTAAGACACAGAGGCTCTGACTCAGCACAGTGGGAGGCGAAGAGTTCTAAGCTGTCCGCAGAAGAGAGAAAAAAGGCCTTCCAAGACCTGGCACTTGCAGCTCAGGACGGCGTGGACTTCCAGACTACGACCCTGAACTGCCTGGTTGTAACCAAAGATAACAACACAGGGCTCTTGCTTTGCGGCGGTAGAGTCCAATCTTGGAATGAAGACGGTGCAGCTGTACCGTTAATCCCTTTCCAGTCATTGCTGGGGACCTTGCTGACTAGTGAAGCTCACGAGGCCAATCATGAAGGTATTTCTAAGAAAATCCTGGGTCATAGAAGGCTGGAGGATAGTCAAGAAGGTTATCAACGAGTGCATCACTTGCAAGAAGCAGAGAGCAAGGCTATGTCAGCAAGTATTGAGTGACCTTCCTCATGAGCGTACTAGCAGAGCAAACCCGTTCCAGTATACCACATTGGACCTTTTCGGCCCTTTCGAGGTGATGGATGCTGTAAAGAAACGGACCAAGAAAAAAGTCTGGGGAGTCGTGTATTGCTGCATGGCTTCCAGGGCAGTCCACGCTGACCTTGTCGACGACTTGTCTTCTGAGAGCTTCCTTCAGGCCTACTCCAGATTCACCGCGCTGAGGGGGCATCCCCGGAAGTTATGGTTCGACAGAGGCACAAATTTCGTGGGCACCAAGCCTGCCCTGGAAGAACTGCACAAGCATCTTGCCTGTCTACTGAAGGCGTCAGTCGAGAGCATAGCAGCAAAAAATGGCACTGAATGGCAGTGGGAGTTCCATCCTGCGGACTCGCCTCACAGGAATGGAGCAGCAGAGGCAGCTGTCAAACTTATCAAAAGAGCTCTCAGTAGCCTCGGCGGAGCAACCAGCTGCCACGCCTGGGGGGAGTTCCAGACACTTCTCTACTCAGCAGCCAACTTGACTAACGAGAGACCCGTCGAACACTGTGGCACAGGAGCAAGAGGAAACAGTAGAGTACTTGACTCCTAACTCCCTTATCCTGGGGCGTACCGGACAAGGAGGAGACATGCACGGGATCGACGTGGAAACCCACCCTTGGCGCAGACTGACGGCTGTCCAGGCTGGGGTGGACAAGTTCTGGTCGAAATGGAGTGAGCTGGCGGGACCGAACTTGTTTATCCGGCACAAGTGGCATCGAGCAGAAAGAAGTGTCAAGGTTGGAGATCTGGTCTGGATCGCAGACCAGAACGCCCTGAGGGGGCAGTTCCGGCTCAGCAGAATCGTCGTCACGTATCCGGACGAGGCTGGAGTGGTTCGGGATGCTGACGTGGCGACCTGTATGGCCTCTCCTGCACCTCTTGTATCCAGAACCCGGGCTAAAGACTCTACCCTGCCTTCGAACATCATCCTTCGCAGAGATGTGCGGAGACTGGTCGTGCTGATACCTGCTGAAGACCAGCTGGAGGTATGAAAGTCCTCGCCATGGGTACCCAAAGGACTCTCTGAACTTTATTTGTTTAGTTAGTGGGCAACCCTGGGAGGCGGCTGAGCTGTGGGGCAAACTCACACTCAGTAAGGAGGCAAGGTGGCGGGGCCTACCTCCTTAGTGAGCCTTTCACCTAAGGATAATTTTTGAAAGACATTTTAAAAAATTTCCAAGAGACTCATGTGACTGTGTTTAGTGGCCTCCTTGGATCTGGATCAGTCGGCCAAGTGGGAGGTGTTCGGTTTTTTGGGGTTTTGGTTTAAAAACAAGTAAAGTTTATGGATATAAAAAAGTTAATTTATATTATTATTGAGCGAGCGGCGCACGGGGTGCAGTGGGTGTTATGTAGCAATGCTAACATTAGCTGTGGCCAGCGCTGGCTGTTTAGACAGGTTGCTCTGTCGGGACGCTTAGCGAACTGTAGCGTGGTGGGTGGTGAAGTCCTGTGGGCTGTGTTATTGCGTGGTGGTGGTTTGCACGTCCATAAAGAGTCACGTCAGTATTAACATACGGACTCTGTGCCATGGTAATGTTGTAGTATCGTGCCGGCCTGCACAGTGCGTGCGTGCGATCTGCGCAAGGCACTTTGGTGAATTGCATTCTGGGAAATGCAGTTTATGCTCATTGTATCCAGCTCGCTGTAGAAACAGAGTTTACTTTGTGCTGCTTTATATATATATATATATTTAGTGTATACGCAGTATATGTGTGTTTGGTTATATGTAGGTACTTGTGTGTATATAGGGAATGTATGCATGATGCCGGTTTTCTTTAGATTGCAGTTTTGTATCAGTAATGAGAGGAGTTGTAAGATTATGTTATAATTATATTTAGCAGGTATATTCTGGGAGAATGTATAGCTATATATATATTTTGTGAAAGTCAATTACAATAACATATTGTGATGCTTATTTTTTAATTATTGCATTATATTCAAAAGAATATTATTGTAATGCCATTTTTATTTTATTCTTTCTTCCAGGTTTATGACCTGTGGTCTTTTGTGTCAATAAATTGACTAACACGAGTCATGCCCGTGTGTGCTGCCTGTTATTAGCCTTTTGGAGGGCTTCATCTACTAAACTCCGAACAGTGTTGTAGCTGGTTACCAGGTCATTAGTCATGGGGTCGGGGGAAACCCTAGCCATGTGGGCAGCTATCATGGTTGATAGGGCCTGAGCACTCACTGTCTTAGTGTTCCTAAATGTTACGGTACGCCTCAGACGCTGCCTGGGCAGGGAGGCAGGAACACTAAAGACAATGGTGTGGTGGACCGATGCCTTCAGGTCCAGACACTGCAGATTGGTGGGGGGTGTATCAGTGGAGCACACCAAGTCCAACATGTGAATGGCCAGCCCATCTCAGCTGGGAGCACTTGAGCATGGCATAGATGCTCTCCGTTTCAGCCCCGTGGAGGACCTCGGTGTCTGGGACCTTGTCCTGCCACTTGATGTTGAGCAGCCTCCTGAGGCATCTCATGTGAAAAGCATTGAGCTGCTTCGCATGCTGGCTATACACAGTCCATGTCTCGCAGGCATACAGCAGGGACAGGAAGACAACAACGGTAGACTTTCAATTTAGTCTGTAGGCTGATCCCTCTACACTCCCACACAGAGGCGCGGAGTCTACCGCGGAGTCTATCCTGTGCAGGACCTCCTTATCACTGGTGGCCGCACGTGACAGGGTGCTACCTAGGTAGACAAACTTTTCGGCAGCCTTAAGATGTTCACCATCTACACTAATGAGGGGCTCAGTGTACATTGTACCAGGAGCAGGTTGGTGTATCACCTCTGTCTTCTTGGTACTGATGGTACGGCCAAAGTCTGTGCATGCTGTGGCAAGGTTATCCATGCTCTGCTGCATTTCCAGCTGGTTTGAGTCCGCAAAGAGGAAGTCACGAACGGTGGTCGTCTGCACTTTGGTCTTCGCCTGGAGTCTTCGCAGATTGAAGAGTTTTCCATCAGTGCGGTAGCGCAGGTTAACCCCAATATCCTTTGACCGGAAGGCATCTGTCGGCATGGCTGAGAACATCATGCTGAAGAGAAGAATGGGTGCCAGAACACAGCCTCGTTTGACTCCATTTCCTACTTAGAAGGGCTCAGATGATGTGCCGTTATCTTGGACTCGTGCCTGCATTCCATTGTGGAATTAACGGACGATGTTTATAAAGATGTTAGAGCAGGCAAACTTTGACATGATCTTCCAAAGGCCCTCACGGCTTGCAGTGTTGAAAGCCTTCATCAGATCTACAAAGGTGGAGTATAGACTGACGTTCTGTTCTCGGCACTTCTCTTGGAGTTGGCGGGCAGCAAAGATCATGTCCACTGTACCACGACCTTGCCTGAATCCACACAGACTCTCATCAAGTCCTCCAGTCCTCTTCAAGTGCTTTATGTTTATGGAGTAAACGATTAAAATTAAAAGTTACGTTTCTCTCCTCCTCTGCTCACACGGTGTGTGTTTTCCCCCTTCTTCAATTCATCACCACACAAATCCAAGTGAAACACCGTTTTATTACGTATAGATTCCGATTACAAAAAGAAAAGTACAACATTTGAACATTAATAAATATTCATGAGAGAGCTGGAGCCACTTGTATGCTGTTGATCCTCAGTACAGTCTGCGGCTGGACCATCCATCTCCGTGTCTCGTGTCTCTTGCGTTTCTTGAAGCGCTGAACGACTTTGGGCCACGACTCTGTCTTCTCCACCACGGTGGCCTCGACCCGGACCAGATTACACCCCAGCAGAGGTCTGCCAATCAGTGAGAAGTCTTCTCCTCCAACCATCAGCACCTTCTCTATGCAGATCCTGTCCCCACACTGTGCTTCCAGATGGTTCTCTATGAGGATCAGGTCTTCTCCGGTGACATTCCACTGACGTCCAGAGAACTGCACCACAGCGAACAGCCTGCCGTAGTTCTGACCGTACAGGAGGTCGTTCACCTTCTGGACCACCGCTGCATGTTGCTGCTGCTGTTCTTCCAGGTTGATGTGATGCATCTCTGTTGACCACGGAGGAGAGGAGAGAGAAGTCTGTGGAACTACACTACTGGATGGTTGGCTGACACTGTGAGAACTCTGCTGCCGGGTGAGGACGGTAGGAGACAACGCCCCGTTGTTGTCTTTTAATCTTCTAAACATGCGAACAACACAGCTTCTCAACGTCACCGCCATATCGGTGTGTCACATTGATTATCCAGCTGTACATTTCTTCTCTTATCGGGGTCCCACAATCTTCGGTCACTCATCCCAGGCAAGCCCCCAGGTCATCGTGACATCAGCCCCTGTCTTGAGTGTGGTGTCTCGAGTCCTGTATCCTGTGTCTTGCTTGGGTCCTTTAGATTCTGAGGATTTGAGATCTCGCCGAGCAGTGTAGTCACGATCCCCCACAGAACCTCTTCGGATTCTTATATATGGTTCTGGTTCACTAGATGCCTGTCATGACTCATGATGACGATGCCAGCCAACCGAGTATGTATCACCATGACGATGCCAGGCGTGTATATCCATATGAGGTTTCTAGTCTGATGTCAGTGCTGGATATCGCTGTTGTCTCCATATATGGAGCTCCTAAGCGGGGTCGGGGTCGCCCGACCCCGGCGCTAGCAAGCCTGTCACAGCCGGGAAAGGGGTTCCAACGCCACTTTCAAATTGCCAACTACGACCGCTACCAGTGGCTCACAGGCTCAGAGGGGCACTGCAAACTGTACTGCTGGGAATGCCTATTATTTGCAAGTGATCGATTTGGTGTTTGGAGCCACACTGGCTTTGCAAACTTGAGTTGTCTATCCAAGGCAGCAACGAGACACCAAAGCACGGCTGGGCACTTACAAGCAGTGGTGCTTTTGAAAACTTTTGGGGACACCCGAGTGGATCTACAGATCAACGAACAAGCGCACAGGGCAACGGAGCTGCACAATGAAAAAAAGAAGAAAAATAGGGAAATATTGAAACAATTGATAAATTGTGTCATGTTTTTGGGCACGATGAAAGTGCTGACTCCACAAACAAAGGAAACTACGTGGAGCTTCTTGCCCTGGAGTCTGAAAGCAACACAGATTTACAATACCACCTGTCCACTAGCCTGAGCTAACGTGTTAAGTTTCTGGTCTATAGGGGTGGGTCGCGGCTGAGATTTGCGCACGCCCTGATTGGATCTCACCGATCTGTCCGTCAGCCCTGGCCACTCCTCTCCCACCTAGTGAAGCGCTACGTCACATAATTTGGAGCGACACCCACCCGGAAGCGTTGACTCCCACTTCTAGACCAAGGCAGCCAATGCGTTCCTCCAGGCTGACGCAGACGAAATGAAAGCCTGGGTATCGAGGCTACCTGTCCACTAACAAAGTATTCACTGGACGTCAGGAAAAATACAAAACGACCTGATTTATGCTATTGCTGAAGTGATGGGAGAAGAGATCAAAATGCGTTATGTGACAGACACAGGTGTCAAAGAGCGATTTATCCGATTTGAAGATGTGACAAGCGGCAAGCGAGCGTCAGGCCTAAATGGGTTAAGGCCATAGAGTTATTATACAATAGAGAAGACACCCAGAGGAAATCCTGAAGCGCAATGGACATAGTGGCCGAAGAAGGTATTGCAGTTTGGTAAGGTTTGGTCCTCAAACACATGAACGCGCACTAGGCTCCGTCCACTCCGCCGGTCGTCGCGCGTTCATGTGTTTGAGGACAATCCATCCAGAATGCACACTGTTCCTAACCGGAAGGAGGAGTGGATTCGCCTCATGCGCTTCTGAGCAACTCAATGCAAGTGGACGGGAGGAGAACTTGGGTGTCTTCTCTATTGTATATATACTCTAAGGTTAAGGCACCCAATATCCTGGCATAGAACACAAGCATCAGCACTGCAGCAGAGAATAATAATAGAAAAACAAGGTTCCTACTTTGAGCTGTCTTCATCAGTGGTGTGAGTCACACTTCTTTGGACTGGAACCCATACAGAGAGATGTGGATGGTTCTCGCTCTGTCGCCATACGCCTTGAGTATCTGAAAGAAAGAAGTTCATTATATGTAACATTACAATGAATGTAGGACCCCTGGGGGTCCCCAGAACCCACTTTGAGAACGACTGGACCTATGTAGAGCCCGACCAATGTCATAATTTTGAGTCCGATGCCAGTCTCGATTTTGGAGAGTCCTAGACCCCCGATTACTGTAAAAAGTGCAGCATTAGCGATAAAAAAAAAACTTACATTTGAGTAAAGATTGTTTTTGACAACATCTAACTAGAATAGCCGATACAGGCTCACAATTGTGAGCTGGAAGATCTGCTATCTTGGAAGCGTTTGAACATTTTCACAAATTACATGCCAAAAACATATGGACGCAAGTTGAAAGTGGTGCTAAAAATCATAGTCAATGCGTTTACTAAACAAACTTTGAACTAAAGACAAACATTAAACCTTCAAATAGCCGGACAAATCTCCTGCTGACACCGATGTCGTCAAAAAAGTCAAATAATGACCGATATATCGGCCAGAGCTGCCATGCTACTGCACTCGACCCCGCTTCCCCCTAGGTGGCAGCAGAGTATCTCTCATGACAGGGAAACATTGCATGATTATTGCCTTCTACTTTATCACTTTGCTTGTTGAGAGCTGATGCTATAATAATAATAGTAATAGTAATAGTAATAATAATTATTATTATTCAGAGGAACAATGCAAGTTAACCTTTATTCTGATGAATTTAATATGAAGGACCACCATGGAAACAAGCCAAAGACTTTATTGGGTTTTAAATCTTAGACCTTGTATTGAACTGTACTTGACTGCACTGTTAATAAATAATTAAATAGATCAATAAACGACTTGATCCCTCTTAGTAAACGCTTTGGTTGCTCTGTACTTGGGCTGTTTCTTTTCCATCTACACCCAATCTCTCCACCGGGATCTGCTGTTTTTTAGCTATAATTCCTTCTAGAACTGTGGTTTTCAAGCCTTTTCATATCAAGGCCCAATATTCTGCAATTGGACCACCATTTGCTGACATTATGCCTCTCAGTTCCAAAACTTTGAATATTTTGTTATCAATACACAATTCCATGGTGTATTGATGTGGTACCATAAGAAGAGATAACAGGCAAACGTTGATCCCTACTGGTACTCGGACATTGCTGTTCCTTGGAGTGGTTGCACCACTCAAAAATAAGGCAAAAGCCGCAAAAATATATATAACAGGCCTTTCTGCAGGCCCAATGGAGAGGAAATGGTCGCCCACCTTATTATTTTCACATGTGTTATTTTTCCTGTGATATAGATTTTTTATTATTATTATTTGTTTTAACCTGTGATGAAGGTGAATTATGTTATTGTTCATGTCTATGAATTGATTGCATAGGGCCTAAATGGAAACAAGGACTTGTTTTGGTGCATGCTATCCCTTGACTGTTTGACTGTTCTGTTTTTACATGTCTGTCTAATACACCATTTATTCAATCTAATCTAATCACATGTTTCAAAGGCACGAAAAGAAGAAGTACAAAATGTGAGTATAGCCTACGTTTTCCACCACTGGATGGTAACATTTGGATCCTGCTGTGGGTCCTCTCTTCATCAGGTAGCCATGACCTCTGCTGGGTGGATGGTAACATTTGGATCCTGCTCTGGGTCTCTCTTCATCAGGTCGCCATGACCTCTGCTGGGTGGATGGTAACATTTGGATCCTGCTCTGGGTCTCTCTTCATCAGGTCGCCATGACCTCTGATGGGTGTCACCTGTTGGCACATTAAAGGCTATTGTTGAGATATTACACACCTTTTAACACTACGACGTCAGAGCGGTCATTCTGACCGGATTTGAGATTTAAAAGTTTATTTTCTTAGCCCATGGAGTCCAGAGAAAGTTCCCCTTGCATGACTTTGTCTAAATATTCGATTGAAATCATCTCTGTTTTTTTCCCCATTTGAAACGTTTTGTAAATATATATATATATATATATATATATATAGGCATATATCTCTTACTCTGTCTTGCTATTATCGGCACAATGGACCGACGTCCCCCTTTCTCCCCCATAGGCCTACTCGCCTTTTTGCTGCTTGATAATGGTGTCTTTTATAACCCGATTCCCCGACATTTCCTTTTCACTTGATATCGTTTCGTAGAGAGGGCCTACACAACCGATCTATATACCAAATGAAAGACCGAATTCCGTAGTTTACATGGTATTTAGATTTTTTTTAAATGAGCAAAAAATGAGCGAGTTATGATTTAAAGAAAAGAGGGGTGGAGGAAAAAAAAGAACATGCAACACACATACAGCTAGCTAACTATAGGCGATTATTTGGATCAATCAAATATATTAATTACATCGATAACACGCGTAGCCTATAATGTTTCCCCCTCTATATAAAAATGACAATATATAACTCTAATATTATTTCGTCATGTATGTGAACTAGGCTGCTTGATCAAGGGTGTCGCTTTCGTGAGCAATGGTGTGCATGGCCGGTGGTTTGACCTGGCGCGATTCTTTCTTTGGCACAATCAATGAAATATAATAGTAGGCTACTAAGCCCGTTTTCAGCTAAATGCGGAAATGTCCAGGCTAAAAAACGTATCGACGGGAGTCGTGTTAATATGTATTTACTCGTCATTGTCATGTTCACTCCAAATAAACAAGTATTATGCACTTATGATGCGGAGAGCCATCTTATAAAATATTTCGTTTGGGATATTGAGGGGGCAGAAAACAGCCCGGTCACGTGGTTCATGTACTTGCAAGTTGGGGCAAAGAAATACACACAGCTTAGCAAATGTTTTTTATTAATTAAACTGATATAACAACATAACGTGGCTAATAATTGTTTATTTGGAATGCACTTTGGCTGGTAATTTAGGTAAATATAACGCGACTCACTTGTATAAGTAATTTACCGCGGACATGCCGCATTTACTGCAATACATTGGCTTTAGTAATGCGGTTAGCTTATAATATTAGCAAATGTAAGCTAACGGCTGGAGGAATGGGGTTCTGTTACTACATTACTGTCATGTTTACATGCCTAGTCAAGCAGTCTGTACATGGCGTGGGGTCACATATATTAATTACATCGATAACACACGAGAAATGACGAGTGAGCTTTGCAGGGAGGAAGGAAAAAACGCGACACTCTTCCATGGCTATGTTGCAATATAGCACTAACCGGGCAAAATATGTATTACATGTATTATTAGTTTTATACATTTTAGGAGTGAAAACATAATAATCGTTGTATTCATATTATTTTATCAAAATAGTAAACAAATTCCAAGTTAATTAACCAGCCAAACATATATGATTTAATTCGTTGGAAATGGGATGCAGCCGGCTTGAACGTCTCCAGCTGGACGTCTCCAGGGAGTGGGGGAGAGAGTGGCCAATCAAATCGCACCAAAAACACGGTCCCTCTGACCGTTCAGCCGACTGAGTAGTAGTGAAATTTTTTCAGACGTGTTTAGTGTTAAGTAAGCACCCTTACTTGGGAGACTGTAAAGCCACACACAGCCCAAGGCCATAGGCCAAGGGCTGGTTTGATATATCGGTGGTAAGAGATAAGACGTCAGAATTCTCCAGGACACTGAGGACCAGACACCTCTTTGCCCTGTTTCACCCAAGGGGCGCCCCGACGAGCTGATATGGAACGAATCTGATTCGTGAATATAACAGGTCGTGTTTTATTTTTATTCATATTCATGTGCTGTTCTACTCATTTCAGGGGAACTTCCCCATGTAATCAATAAATATATGCCAGTCTAGGGCTAATTCGGTACACCTGTGTGTTCCCGTTTATCATTATACCGTGGCGGGATTTAAATAGTTGCCAGCCTTGGATAGAGGGTGATCTGTGTGTTTTGTATGTGCCCCCGGACTTTAGGATAAAACGAAACACACTCAGAGTTGGAGCATCACTATCAGCTCTGAGGCACACATCAACGTGAAATGGGAAAACGGATGGTCACACACTCACACACACACACACACACACACACACACACACACATACACAAATATGCCTGGCTTTTTGTATTCCGCCTGTGACGTCATTTATTATTGGTTAAGCCTATGACGTATACATCAAAGTCAGTTGCCAAATCAATGGCTATATTGACGGAAGTGGGTGACTTCATTATCACACATGATCATCATCATCATGACCAATAAAGTTCGGTGTGAATGATGAAGCAGATGCTGCTCCGTTTCCTATAACACACTTTACGTAGGTCTATCCGCAAAGTGTGTGTGTGTGTGTGTGTGAGGCCTTAGATGACATCTTCAAAGGAAATAGAGATATATTGGATTGTGTGTGTGTGTGTGTGTGTGTGTGTGTGTGTGTGTGTGTGTGTGTGTGTGTGTGTGTGTGTGCGTGCGTGCGTGTGCATGCGGAATAGATGCATCCTAGTTTTGAGCTAATGCTTCCGTTGCTGTGGTTTGAGTGTTGCAACTACACACAGACTCTGCATTTCACAATAATCAAGATAAAATGTTACCGAAGGTTCTATTTTTTAATTCAATGAATCGTTAAAAATAGTTATTAACTCAGTGGTGTCCTAATGCATTTGCTTTTAAAAAAAAGTTAATGTCTTTGTATGCCTACTAGGGGTGTAACGATATAGTAACTGTATCGAAATATCGATTTTAATTTAAAATATTGAAGTATATCGATATGTAAACAGCAAATATCGTATTGTATCATTTGACTTTGTATCGTATCGTTTTGCAATGACAATCAATTTCATCAAAACTAAGTACTTGTGCATTGTACTTTTTAAATTTGAATGTACTTCCATATAGCTACACTTGGTCTATCGATAAATGTGTGTATTCTGTGTGTGTGTTCATGTCAAGGCGTGGGCTTGTCCATATATGTGTTCAAGTACAATGTCCGTCTATTTGCCAGAGAATCACTGCGTTTACTTTTTTATATCCATAATAAATCTTTCCCTTAAAAAACCTGCACTATCCACAAGTTTCAACGTTTAATGTATTTGCTAAATTGTCACTGTATTGATTTTAAATCTTTGAATCGTATCGTATCGCCATAATGAACCATTATCGTCCATGTATCGTATCATCAACCATGTATTGTGATATGTATCGTATTGCTGTTCAAATGTATCGTTACACCCCTAATACGTTCAGACCTATGGTTATGTTGAGAGAAAAGTGATTTGAATTATTTTATTTGGATCTGCACAAGAGGTGTAATACAAGAGACCCAAACACTGATCAGAATTAGGTTACATTAAGAGGGAGTTGTCTTTTCTCTTACTGTGCGACACGACAGAACAAAAAACCTTCTTTTAAATAGTTTTTTATATTATTCTTTTTTAAAGTAAAGTAAAGTAAAGTAGTTACTTTCATAATTTAATTTAAAGTAAAGTAACAAATAACTTTTTTAGATAAGTAACGATAACTATAATTCTTTACTTTTTAAAAGTAACTTGCCCAACACTGATTATATGGTCCAACAGAATAACTGCTGCACATGCTTAACACACAGAGGAAAAAAAGATAAAAGATTTGATGACATACTATTACTTGACACTACTATACAGGATGTTTGTTTTGGGTTTTTTAAGCCACCTAGTAGCTGAGACAGAACAGTATTTAGCCAACTTTTTTGCATTTGTCTTTTGCAATCCACCCAATTGCAGACCCCTGAGCACAAGTTTATGGACATGGCCCAGACTTCTAAATACAAGGACAATAAGTTGACAGTTATATGATATCCCAAGGCCATAATTCATTCCACCAAAAGCTGATATTTCATAAGTTTGGATGTAAAACAAGTGTCCATATATACAAATCAAATGGGCAGACTATTTCAAATATAGTGACAGTTTTTCTAATTTAATTGATGAACACAATATCTGGGGTATTTGGAATATCTTGTAGTGAATTGACATGTGTGTCATTGTGATCAAACCAGTCTATTTTTACAGTGCTGTGTTTATACATTGTTGTTGTCCTGTCCTGTACTCTTGTCTGAGACCAGGTCCACCAGACGGTCATGTCTGGCAATGTACAGTCACAAACAACAAACTACTGTCTGGAGTGCCGTGGGATTTGCTGTGAACATCCATGCTTACCAGGTAATGGCACCAAGTCATTATAGTGACCCAATGTGCTTTCCTCTAGGTTCATCTAGGGGGGACTAGCCTGGCTAATAAGCCAGACTAATATCACACAACACTGTCGCCGGCAGGCAATTTATTTTGCCAACGGCTGATTCGGTCTGGCTTATTAGCCAGGCTAATGGGGACCACCATCAGGCCAACATTCCCACTTTCACAGTCTCACAACATATACAGTATCTCAAAATCGAATAAAGGGGTTTGGCATGAAACTTTCTCCCTATCAAGAATGCTGTTCTGTCTCAAGCCAAAAATCCAGACCATGCATCCATGGTGTCAATAGCTGTTATTGTCTACACATATCGATGTACTTTCTTTCATCTCCAGCGTCACTCTATACTTCTCTTAGTATATTATCCATCCATTTTATTTGCTTCCATCTGTCCTTTTGCCTGTAGAAAAATTACAAGCATGTGCAGCATACTGTAGCTACAACACAGCATTTGATCAGATGCACATCATTGCATGAGATCAGGATGCGTGCGCACGCACGTGTGCGTGTGTGACTGTGAGTGCGTGCACACACACACACACACACACACACACACACACACTTAAGATGAGTGCATTACGTCTCTGCTTTCCGTTCTCAAGATAATCATCTACCTTGATGCGTTTCCTTAATTCTGTAGGTGTAGGCTACACCCCAGCCCTGCGGCCCGATCCCCCCCCCCCCCCCCCCCACACACACACACACACACAGCTGACCAGATACATATATAAGTGCAACATATATACACAATTTACACAGAGTCTGCAGAGAGAGAGAGAGAGAGAGAGAGAACTTGGCAGTTAGTATAGTCTTCTCTAGACTGACAGCAGACTACTACAACCATAATCTGAGAGGATGAAGAATGTACCAGTAATTCTAGCTGTCTGCATGCTGCTGTTCTCATCTCTGGATGTCCATGGGGCTAACCCTAACCGTAAGTTCATTTAGCACACTCTGTCACTGCAGTTTTAATCATCATGACTATTATAGAGATGTCATGGCTGGCTCTTGCCATGACAAACATGAGGAGCAGGAGACAGTCGAAAGTTGAGCAAAGTATATATTTATTGTAAAATAGGCCTAGACATTAACTTAAATAACTGAACTGGATAACAACATAATCAGGCAACAAATCCTATAAGGTGTGGAGTCAGTACTCAGTGGTGTGGTGGTGATGGATGTGTGGAACATGGTGTGGTGTGTGTGTGTGGATGGAAAGAATAAGGTAAACATCAATGGGAGGACATGGAGGCAAGCAGGCAAGGGAGGCACAGACAGCAGGTCTGCCTCCTCTGGATCTCTGTGAGTGAACAAGGGACATTGCTTTTATAGCTCACTGGAGGCACCGGGCCCAGGTGCTCTCCAATGAGCAATCAAGACGTGCCCCACCCAGGCTCACCTATAGGGAGACAATTAGGCAGGTGCTCCCTAACCACTACTGTGTCTATAATGTGTGTGGGGCATCACAGAGACAACACAATTGTGTTTTTCCGTGTTATTCCATTCCATGCACCTGCCCTGTGTCTGTGTGTCTCTGACGGTCTCACTCTCCTCTCCCCCTCCCAGACGGTGTTGGTCCAACCGAGTGCTGCTTCCAGTATCGCGACAGTCGCCTGCCTAAGAAGGGCGTGGTGAAGGTGCAACACACCAGCAATCACTGCTCTATGGATGGAGTTGTGTGAGTATATACTGTGTTAATGCTGAAATTTTGTCTATTTTCAGCAAGTGTAAAATCAGCCATTACGACGGCACTATAAGGCCCGCCAAAACACAAATGAACTGTAGATTTAGTCGACTAAATTCTTATGATATTTAGTCGACTAAATTCTTATGATATTTAGTCGACAAAAAATAGACTAACACTAAAACATTCCAGCTGGTGACTAAAACTAAATGAAGTTTCATTCAAAAGACTAAACTAGACTTGCATTTAACACAGGGGTTCTCAAACATGTTTGGCTTAATTGGGACACACTTGTAAACTAGGGATGCACCTTCTTGGCCGATACTGATGAACCCCATTTAGGACTGAGCCTGATTCTAAAAATGCCTTCTAAATCCTTCCCTAGGTTTTCTGAAAAACTTCAAATATTTATTTAAAACATTACCAAAATGTAATGCTGTTAATTAATATATTGTACATGGTAACAAGAACCCCAAACCATAAGGGGTTCCCATCCTGAAGGGTATAACGACACCAAATGGGGTTCCCGTCCCAAACAATTTAGCCGATAACGATACAGATGTATACGTTTATTTTGTTTTTGTCGTTTTTATTTCCCCCTTTTGTGCCAGGAAAACAAATGTGTCTTCCAATACAAGAAATAAATGTTCAATACAATAAATAAATGTTCAGAATCTACATCTCGGTAGGCTACAGATAACCAACACACCAACATAGCCAACGCAAAATGTATGCTTCTCAACAACAGATAAATACAGGCTATACTGCCATCGGTTAATGTCAGTTTGATTTGAGGAAATACACAGATATTGACCGATAACGGCAGATACCGATATGTGGTGGCATCCCTGCCTGTAAATAACGTTTTCATCCACAGCACGTTTGAGTTACATTGTTACTATATAGCACCATTATGTCATATTAACAGTAAGTAAATGTGCAAATATTTCCCCCTAAAATAGCCTACAGTATATCACGAGGAAGACATGGGAGAATATTTGTTTCACCACTTAAACCACTGGCCACTTTCACCACAAAACACTTAAACTGGCCACTTTCACCAAAAAACACTTAAACCACTGGCCACTTTCACCAAAAAACACTTAAACCACTGGCCACTTTCACCAAAAAACACTTAAACCACTGGCCACTTTCACCAAAAAACACTTAAACCACTGGCCACTTTCACCAAAAAACACTTTCACTGCTAATTTCAGAGCCCAACCAAGCGGTTTTGAGATGGTATATCTGTTATTTTTGCTATAGCCTATTTGAATTGAAATCCTGAATATCTTTTTTTTTGCTATTCCTATTTGTAGTCCTGAAAAGTTTATTTTTCATTAAATGTTGCATGTCATTAAGCTACTGATTTATAGACTGAAGTAGTTAAAGTGGGTCATGTTTGCGCATGTTTGGAATTGTAACAGCTGAAATCAATAAGGACCTGTAACATAAAATTCAACATTTTCCATGTGTTTTTGGGGCTCCCATATGTGTTTTCTATCCCCACAAATAACCAATTTTGAACAATCAGGCTTTCATATCATATAGGTGCTTTAATGGAAATTGCTCTCAGGAACAGCTCAACTGATTTTGGTCTCATCGTGATGTCATCAATGTCACCCTACTTTGTATAATTCCTCCTCTTCTTTAGTCTTCATTTCCACTTTGTTTACAATGTCCACCATTGTTGATTTCCCAAGCTGGGATGGAATGGAAACAAGCCTGGTTTTATCTAGCATCAGTATTATAATGACTCAAATATGAAATAATCTGCATATTAGCACCCCCACCACCTCAGGACATTGTGGTACTGCAGCTAAAACTGCTTTCAAAGTCCAGAAAGAAATGACAAGGACTGGTTATATCAGAGTGGTGATTGAGGCTCAAACCATTACAAAAAACTTTGAGGGACATAGACAATATGATATTAAATATTAAAAGCAGTTTTAAAAAGCATGTTATTTGCGCTTTAACATATGCAGGCCGCATTAAGTGAAGGTGGGGACCAGTATGTAAATAATGTCAATCTTTCCTGCAGCATGCCACAAGAGAATATCCGTTTCCATGATTAGGACAAATTGAAAATAGTATTTGTTTTGCACAAAAAACATTCCTTGGCCTAAAAACAGCCATAGCTGTCAGCACAAAATGTGATGAGGTCAGCACATTTGGGCACATTTTGGCAAGTGGCTATGGCCGAATTTAGGCCAAGGAGTGTTTTTCGTGCAGATCCATTGTGTAACACTACAGATGCCCATGGATTATTCAGAATAAAGACACTAGACTGCCCGGCAGATTTGGCAATTTTTGGCAACAGTTTGTTTTTCTCAATGAATGTGGTGCCCAGACGTCTTGGGCACCACAGGGGGTGATTATAAAGACGTCTAAAGATGTCCTGCATGGGCACACAATGTGTTAAGGGACAGAAATATCGCTTGTGTGGGACGGGAGGGGACAGGGTTTTAACTTATTACTTAAGTTGCTGCAAATGCCTGGATGTCATATTCGACCATAGGCCTAATATTGCCTATTGTTTTGTTATTAAACCCATCTGGCGTCTCACATTTTGTTTGAACCCATTTAGGCCTGACGTCGAAATAAAAAAAATGTCTTCTAAATTCTGACAGTTTTCTGAAATACCTATGTTTCTATATCAGTGGTGCTCAATATTTCATGTCAAGGACCACAAAATGTATATTATGTAATTGGCCGCCGACCCCCATATGAAAATATGTTGTGTTATTTTAAACAGGCTTAAAAACACATCTATAGCAGGAAAAGAGACTTGCCAATTACTATTAGGGGACTAATATTACTAGGGGATAATAACTATTAGGGCATTTGAGCCTGCCAGTCACAATGTGGGACAGAGTCTGAATTTGAGGGACACTTGAAATGTTTTGGAAATGTGGAGCTGTCCCACTCAAAGGGGACATCTAGTTACCCTACTGTACCTAAGAGCTGTAGCTAATCTTTTAAAAATGAATGACTCCGCTGTTCAAACAGGCATAGTTGTTTAAACATAGTTGTTTGGGTTTGGGTGATCAGCTGAAGTTACGATACCGTCTTGTTTGAGGGATGGACAGCAGGAGAAGTGTCACGTAGGCTCCGTTTCCTCTGTGTGTGTGTGTGTGTGTGTGTGTGTGTGTGTGTGTGTGTGCGCACGCGCTCCGTTGCATGTGGAATGCATCATGGTGTATGGTTCCTTCAGCTGTGCTTTGAGTGTTGCTACTGTACCACACCCGCCTTATTTGACCTGAGATCAGATTCTAAAAATGTCCACATCCTGACAGTTTTCTGAAAAAGCAATGTTTCTATGTCAGTCGTACTTCGATTTTTCAAAAATAGCAGACCTACAAGCTCGTAGCGCGCCACTCGGTGGCACGCTATGAGCTTGTAGATCTGATATTTTTCAATAGCTAAAGCATAACATAATGCTAACACCAAAAGGGGTTCCCGCCCAAAATGGGTTAATGCTAATCTTCTCTTATGAGGGTCCTTGCCTGGTTCGGATGCATTTGGGGGATTCCTGACCTGAAACAAACAGCACCTAGAAGTTCAACCACTTCTAGGTCTTCTCGGTCACCCCTGAACTCAATTAAGTTTAGATAGTTCTGAATGTCTAGACTACAGTGACTAAGGGCGCTTTCACACCGGACATGTTTGGTTCGTTTAAAACAAACCATGGTCCGCTTACCCCTTTGGTTCGGTTGGTGTGAACATGCATCCGAACTCTGGTGCGGATCAAAGAAACGAACCATGGTCCGCTAAAAAAGGCCGGACTCGGTTCGCTTCCAAACGAACCACGGTGCGGTTCGTTACTGGTGTGAATGCATTCGGACTTTATAGAGGACCAAATACAGTACGATAGCCAAAATAGCTGTCGGGCTTCGGCAGTTGTGAGGCTGCATTAATAATTAGTTATAAAAGCATGTATTTTTTACGGGGATCACTATTGATATGACAGCTGACAGTCTGATTTTATTTTAATAGTAGACGCATGTCGAGGCGCAGCGCAAATGTAATGGCAGCGTACGAGGTTCACATGCGCAAAAATAACAGATGTATTAATTATCGACACGGAATGGTGTACGGTATATGGTACACGATGTAAGCTTGTAGATCTGTTTATTTTAAGCATGCGCCGCCGTCACGCAAAGTTATGACAAAGCATGCGATGCATGAGTCTTCATGCGAGAGTTTCTCTTTCAACTCGTGTCCCCTCCTTTTTTTTGTCTCTGTGTGTGTGTGTGTGT
This sequence comes from Protomyctophum bolini, assembly GCF_963924005.1. Classification (NCBI taxonomy): domain Eukaryota; kingdom Metazoa; phylum Chordata; class Actinopteri; order Myctophiformes; family Myctophidae; genus Protomyctophum; species Protomyctophum bolini. The sequence continues at coordinate 4,795,294 of NC_137867.1, forward strand.
GTGTGTGTGTGTGTGTGTGTGTGGGGGGGGGGGCGCACATGAGGGGGAGAGACCCATATATTTATATGGGAGAGACGCAGAGACAGAGGATTAGAAATATTTAAAATCATCCATGTCGCGCACGGCCGCACGTATAGAGAAAAAGCCAATGTTAAATAAGCTACACACAGGTGGTCCCAAATGATGAATTGATTAGGCCTACATCACTATAGCAAAAGACGTAAAACTAGGTCAACTCAATTAGCTGCAGCGGAGCTTTTCTGACTTGAAGCTCAATAACCTACTAACTGACCACCTTCAAGTTTAAACCATAAGATGACATGGAAATGCCCGCCGATTTGATGCGCAGAAATAACATATATCTAATCGGGTCAAGGTGCACACATGGAAGAAAAGTCATTTTTATCGGGGATACCTTGTAGGCTATACGTCTCCGTGAATTGTATGCATCAGGAGCAAACACATTATTGTTCAAACACCTGCTCCTGTTAATCTGTTGCTCTTATTTGGCTAATAAAATAATGAATAAGAATGAATGCAATAGCAAGTTGTTGCTGTCATGTTGCTGTTCTCTTCTCTCTCTGTGTGACTGAAGGTTGCCCCAAAAATTGTAGACAGTGATTCTTGTTCTTTTCCCCTCACTATTTGGTTCGCTTAACATGTCCACGTGTCATTTGTTTACATATTTGGTACGCTTTACAAAGTCCAGTGTGAACACCAAACGGACCAAAATCAAAATGCAAATATTTGGTCCTTGGTCCTTGATCCGGACCTTCTAAGGGAACTTTGGGTGTGAAAGCGCCCTAAAACTATAAGACTAAATGTATTGACAATTTGGTCAACAAATAAAAACTAGACTACACTGTTAGGGGAGGGGCTAGTGGAGAAGAGATCCGGTCAAAGTAAAAGACAAGTAATTTTTGTTTGGTGTTGCACTTTGAAATAGCGTTAATCGATTAATCACCGTTAAGAAATTAATCAATTAACGCCGAGGAACGCACATGTGGGCCGGTAAAAAAAAGGTCCCCCCCCCCCCCACCTTGGTAGCCACAGAAACGTCTCTGCTTTTTCATGTGATGTGACAGACAAGACAAGACAGTGGAGTTATCAGTTAATTCCTCATACAAAGATGCCATTGCCTGGCCCTGTATCGCAAATGGTCAAATACATATTTGATTAAGGAATATAATATCCCTTTTGTATTCTTTCTGTATATCAGCAAAGTGTAGGCCTAGATTTTTATGTTAAGACAGAGGGAAATAAAGATTTTCAGATAAAAAAAAAAAAACAGCACTTAAACTAACCGGATAATCAATCGATAAGATTATCAAAACTGATCAATTATCAATTAATGACTTTGTCGATAATTCCCATCATGAATGCTGCTCTGTCTCAAGCTGTACACAAAAGCAAAAGTGTTCTTTAATCTCTCCTTCTACTACTGCGTCTCTCGTTTTACCGTGCCAATATTTCCTTGCTTCTATTACAATTTACAACTTAAGTATTTAGCAGACACTCTTAATCCAGAGCGATTTACAGTAAGTAAGAAGTAAGTAGAAAAAAAGATGAAATCCGCACACTGTCTTCACTTACAGCATTTGAATGATATTGGATTCCATTTCTTTTTTTTTTCCTACTTCAGTCAGACAACTCAAGGAGGATGTAATATATATATTTATTGAATATAAGATAATCAATGCAATATATTTATTATGGTTTGGTGATGTATTGGATCTGCTTTTTAGGTACTCAGGATCAAGCGCATCAGTCCCGACCATAGGGACTCTGAATCCCCCCGTACCTAAAACAGTAGATCCAAAATGACAGGTGGTAGCTGGGGTGGAGGTGGGTGCGCACTTGTATACCGCAGCGTAGAGTATACAATAGAAAGCAGCAAGCAGAATTGAGCGCAGGTTGTATGACAGCAGCACGCTGATACAACGGCAGTGGGCCAGCAAGACGGCAAAGGATGTATGACAGCAGCACGCTGATACACCAGCAGTGGGCAAGCAAGAAGGCAGAGGACTGCAAACCTCTGGTTCAAGTAGCCGGTATGAGAGATGGGGTGAGCTGTGATTGGCTGAGTGAATCAGCGGATTGGTGGCCCAATTAACGGCCGGCGCGCTGACTGAGGTTCCCTGACTGAACTTGCTCTGCGCATGTCTACGACAGGCACAAATGCTCATTTCTCCAGTTCCAGTTATCCGACACACCTGTCCTCTATAGGTGTGCATAAGGACTTCTTTCTTCTAAATGTTTATCCCCCAAAATCACAAAGGCTAATTTGACTTTTTGTTTATCCCCCAAAATCACAAAGGCTAATTTGACTTTGTGTTCAAAAATGTAGTTACTGCACTTTGGCTTTGTATAGGCCAAACAAGCCAGGTAGGACTAGCTTGCTCATGCACGGGAGAACAGTTATTGTTTAATGTTTGACCTTTCTGACAGTAGCACTTGTCAACAGTGGTGTAAAGTAACTACGCTTCTGCTCCACTACATCTCATATCCAAATTATGTATGTACTTTTGCTCCCCTACATTTATGCATTCGAAAAGTTACTAGTTACTTTGTAGATTTTGATTATTAAACATATACATTAACCACTTCATTGTGGCCATTTGAAAATAGCCGCGGTGTGAGCTTGGAGATCTGCCACTTTTTTTTTTTTTTTTTATCCCACGATTTTGTAACCCAGTTTTCTTTTCACCCAGTGCCAATTATCTAATGTAATCCTGGGCTCTACACTTCCTCTGCCAACCTGGGGGGGCAGCGGACTGACCTCATGCCTCCTTCTATGCATGAGGAGTCCAAGCAGCTTCTTTTCACCTGACAGAGGGGAATTTCCCCGGACGGACGTAGCACGTGGAAGGGACACGTTATTCCGACCAGTTCCTTTCCCCTCCATCAGGCGCCAGGGGGAGGTAGTTTTAGAGACCAGGATTACGGCATGTTTTTGTGAGGGTATCTACCCTAGGGGACACGGGGAGAACATGCAAACTCCACACAGAAAGGCCCTATCGCCAACCCCCGCCTCGGGTATGGGCACTGATGACGCGGAGGAGGGAACACGCCGCCAGTGCCCACAGCGTCCCCAGCGGGAATCGAACCCAGGACCTTCTAGCTGTGAGGCGACAGCACTACCAACTGTGCCACCGTGCCCCCGAAAATAGCAGATCTACTTGTAGATCATCTATTTTCAAATAATTGTGTAAAAGTACAATATTTGCCTCTGAGATGTATAGTGGAGTGTAGAAGTATACTGAACATTGGAAATACTCCAGTAAAGTTTAAAAAAAAACCTCAAAGGGGGATAGTTCACACCCTAAACGAACGTTTCCCTGCACGTTGTTTTTGTTGTTGCATTCCTAAGCCACTAATTTGAGGAGACTCTTTGCCTCGAAGGTCAACTCAACGTTGACTCTTTGTGATATCTCACTTAATTGGCCTCACTCTCGTCTCCCCTGCAGACATGTAGCTTCTCTCCAGATGAGTGCTGCCCAAGGACGGCGTGGTGACTGTCCAACGCACGGGCACTCAGTGTGTCAGCGACGGCGCTGTGTGAGTATACCGTATACACCGAGACCAGATTCTAAATGTTTTCTGAAAACCTATACGTTTCTATATCATGTGGTTCTCAAACCATTTCATGTCAACGACCCCTAAACATTATGATGTAGTAATAATCTGAAAATATGTTGTTCTGGGGGAAGCCCCAGAAGCAAAACAGTTCCACAGCCCTTTCAATCCATTTCCTATGTGGAAGTTGTCTGGTTTTGAAGAAGCGCGCGACATGCCGCGGGGGGGGGGGGGGGGGGGGGGGGGGAGAGGGAGGAAATTAATGGGTGCATATGGGGCAGACGCATGCTTCACCTTTTGTGTGAGTGGGGCCTATAGCTTACACTAGTGCAGTAGCGATCCAGGGTCCACCAGTGGTCCTTGGTGGGGTTTCCAGGTGGTCCTCAGCTAAATGATGGAAAGTTGGTAAATGGACCCTTACAGATCTTTAACCCCTCGAGTGTAAAATGAAACCTTACAGGTCTATTTGGTTTCAAGTTATGCTCTCAAGAGTTACATTATTGTATTACTTAATTCACAAGAAGTATACACAATTAGAGAATGTAGAAGAGTTGTTATTTTGATCTATATACAGCATGGAATTGAGGTCAAAATCGTATCCAACAGTAACAAAATATAATACGTTTTGGTTCTGCGAGGCAAAATCTCATCAGATGGTGGTCTGTGGCTCAAATGCCGAATAAACAATGGTCCTTGATATGAAAAGGGTTGAAAACCACTGCACTAGCGTAGCGTACTGCACATTATGAGCAGTGCACCTGTAGGGACTGCCCATAACTCCGACATCCCATTAGGCCGGGGCTCCACTGAGTGCGTTGAGTCGCACTGCGTTTGGACTGCGTAAAAAAAAAAAAAAAAGACTGGGGCGAATGGGTGACGCCGTCCAAACGCACCCTTCATTCAATGATTAAAAAGGGAACATTCCCTGCGTTGACGTGACACTGATCAATGCCCGATGGCTGTCACAGTGCGGTTCAGCCATTCAATCAGTTGCACAGAGCATGCAATGGACGGCAAATCATTTTAAAAGAAAAAAAAACTCACACCTAAGATTGGAGGGAGGGCAGAATCCAATCGCAGAATCAAAAGCCTCCAGGCTGGCCGGCCGGTCGTTTTGCCTGTCGGCCGGTACGATTGGATTCTGCCCTTGCTGTAAGATTGCCTATACCCCCTCAGTTTTATATTACACAATGGTGGAGTGTGCACAACAAAAATCCTGATTTGCTCCATTACTCACTGATTGATAATTTGACTGGTTTAGTGAATGTCAAACGTATCTATAACAACGTATGTACCTTCGTCAGGCAGCCTCTGTAGACATTTTTAAAGCTCAGCTCAAGACCCACTTCTACAACATTGCTTTTAATTGATTTTTTTTTTTTTTTTGTTATTCATATCCTCACTGTATTGCATTACTGCTTGTTTTTTAATGTCGTTGCCTTGCTTTTATTTTATTCTCCATTGTTCTATAAAGCACTTTGAGCTGCATTTCATGTCATGAAAGGTGCTATACAAATAAAGTTGTATTATTATTATATTATTAAATGAAACACCTCAATGAGGCAAGTCTTCCCTCTGTCTGTGTGTTCTAGGTTCACAATGAAGAATGGTGGCAAGTTCTGCATTGAAAGAACTCTGGACTGGGTCCAGAATGTCATCAAACATGTGCAGTCCAGAACTTCTGAATAAGCCAATTAGAGAGTTCTGTGGTACTACCTGGAACAAAAAAAGTTACCGACAGGTGGTTTTGTCACAATCATTTGAGATGAACAAGCTTTGCTTTATGACAAATGGGTCATGCATGCACCCAGTTAACGTGTGGAAACTAATCTTCCAGGTTTCTCAACATGTCTCTATCCTGAAAATAGCGTGCTTTAAACAACAAATAAAAACTAGAAAAGTTGATTTAACTTTGAAACAAAATCTGTGTAATTGTATTGTCTACTCAGGCATTTGTGAGCACCACCCAGACAGTTTTTAAGTCGCTCGATTCAGTATTTTGATATTTGATACAAACCCATGTAACTTCAAACTCCATTTGAACCAAGCAACTTAATTCAAGCAACTTAAAACTGTCCAGGGTATTCACAAGACGTTTGTATTATGATCAGTGTATTTTGCTTGTGAAGATGTATAGTGCCTTAAAAATGTTTAATTGCCGATATTATTTTCTGCTACAATAAAACAAGCATTTGTGTGCGACTGACATAGAAGACATTTTTAGAATCTGATCTCAGGTCAGAATGAAAACTGTCAGGATGTAGAAGACACTTTTAGAATCTGATCTCAGGTCAGAATAGCTCCATCTAGTAGTGCTGCATAATTCATCGGGAAAAAAATGATCGAAATCTAGAGTCAGACACTTACATGCAATCTAATTTCTAAATTTGAGCAAGAATCACTAGCACTAGTTACTGTAGCCGTCCAATTCATTTTAGTTCCCCTTATGTTTTTGCTACAAGAGAGAGACTTTAAGAGAGGTGCATGAATTAAAAGTCATGCACTTTGATGTTGTCTGTTTAAAGCCACTGTGGCTCCAAGGTGCCACATTTTGAATGTAGTAATATTGAGCAACTACTACAGACAATACATATTTAATATTTCCATGGTCAAAAACACGTGAGAATTGTGATCTCAATTATTTTGAAGGAAAATCAGCACATTTGAGCAAGAATTGTGAAGCAGTGCAGTGAAAGTTGTTGACCGCTTCTGTAAATGTCAATTATCAGACTCAGACTAACAGAGTATAAATCATTTAGTGTGGAAATACGAGTTAGTTTCATAAGCCTGTGCAGTATACAATATTGCACGGAAAACATAACGTGCATGCTGAGGCCCTTTGGTTTGTGTTGATCTGATCAGCTCGTGCTTACACTATTTTAACAGGGTTCCACATGCTTTTAGCAGGGTTAACAGCAGGGTTAACAGGGTTCCACATGCTTTTGGCAGGGTTAACAGCAGGGTTAACAGGGTTCCCGCTCCCTCCACATAACTTCTCCAAAGTATTTCACCCCATTTCCAAGCCAGCAATCATACGGTGCAAACATGAGGCGCTTGTACAACTGTGCTAAAAAAATACGATGTAAAAAGCTATAAACGTAACATGGTGCACCGTGTGGCAGCTTGTAGATCAATTATTCAATTCACACAAACACACGCACACACACTGTGTGTGTCCCCAGGTGTTGAAGGATCAACATGGGGATGTCAGAACAGGTCAGCTCCATATATGGAGATCTAAGGGTTTGAGGTCGATCTCCATATATGGGCTTAATATTGATGATCTCCATCCCTGAGGGGTGACAGACTAACTAACGGGAAATACACACCCAATACCACACACTAATCACTACAGCACAACACACACTGCCAATACCACACACACACACTACACACTAATCAATAACACACAACTCAATACAACACACTGATAATCACCAATCAACACACACAATACAACAGGCACAGCTAGTGTTCAACTAAAAGCTTGTCGTAGGTATAATATAAAGTTAAACATTGTCTGTATTTTTTCAATCATATTTGTGAAATATTCGCATTGTGAAAGTAAATATGATATAGGCAAAGGCAATGCTTCACCATAACCAGAAGAAAAGGCACATCCAGCCATGTGCCTTTTCTTCACAATCACAAAATCACAGAGCTAAGCTAACAGGCCTTAATTAACACATGTTTTAAAAAAGTGTTCTAATCCACTCTGTCTCAGAATCTGTCATCCATGGATCTTTCCTCATCTCCCTAAATGAGCACAACCCTGGCCGCCAGGGATGCTGTTGCGCAGTTGCAATCAAGGAAAAATCCAAGATGGATGACAGATTCCGAGACAGAGTGGATTAAAACAAGTTTCTCTATGACTCTATGAATACGTCTACGAGAGTCCAAAACTTAGGCTAATCTATTCATCCATAATTTTAAGCAAAACCAGCGTAGAAAAGTAAACGTCCAATTTCTTACCCTTGTCGTCTTCATCTTTGACCGTCGCCAAGATTTGCAGTGTGACACATGGGTGGCTTGTACTGTAGGTCTGAAGTTTTGGCACCTGCCCGCTCGAGATGACCCTCACATCATTTGAGAATTCCCTCCACAGCCGGCTAGAATCTGATTGGACAATAAAGCATATAGCCTATCGTGAGGTCTCAGATTAATGGTTTCAAACTTGCCTCTTTGCTATTCTTATTCATATGTTGTGCATTTATGTTATGTGATAGTTTCACGATAGCAGAGTGACTGAACCCAAAATGCAGAGCTACAAGCAATTAAGCAAAGTAGTTTCAAAAACTGTTTTATTAAAGCAGAATGGCAGCTTAGCTTACAATCAAAATAGGAAAAGCAAGCATTAACTCCGGGAAGCTCAAAAGGCCAAACGTTTCAAAAGTACAAATCCAAAATCGAAAACTATACAAAACTAAATCCAAAACTAAACACAGGCATGCAAACAGGCCCATGGTGAAAAAGGTGACAGTGTGCGGGGCCCGACGCGTTTATCGGTACTAAACCCACTTTGGGGGGGGGGCGTGGGGGACACTTAAGAGTCATCATGGCATATTACCACCATTGGGCTCAAGTTGTGCTTTAATGTTTTTTTTTTCTTCCCATTATAGCCTGTGTATTTTAGGACAGAATCTGGAGGAGTAATATTTAACCCATTTAGGCCTGACGTCGAAATAAAGAAAACGTTCGCTATGAAAGAATATATGTACCTATTCAAAGATTTGTGCCGCATTTTTACGATTTTACAAAAAAATACCTTTTTTACTATGCTAGTGCACACATAAATTAAATTGGGTCTTGGGGACGGTGTTTAGTTGTTTGCTATCTTGTTTTTGAGAGTCGCATGCCCTGATGCCCAGATTGATCGTTCTTCCATCTAGGACGAGGAGATGTTGCCCAGCGAGGCCTGTCGCCATGAACCAGTGCCACCTGATTTGAATAACTGCAGCCGGTCAATTAACATCCAGGAAACTATTGTCAGACAACATTACGGGCCTGATGTGATCCTAATGTATTTGGCCTAAACCATTGGTTCCCAAGTCCCAACCTTTTTATACTGAAGTACCACTTCACCATATTAACTCATATTAAAATGAGTGTATATCTGCCCTTTTTGTTCCATTCCTAAGCCAATAATGCTGCTGCTCTGACAAAACTCTGTCTAATCACTAATCAGCACAACTGATGAATGTGATTAGTCCGTTCTCAAATCTTCTATTAATGGCTAGGTGTGCTGTAATGCTCATTTCAGCACGGCTGGATAGCCTATTTCAACCAATTGCTTGGTCAGAAGAACTACCTGTAGTAATATAAATATTTAATTCCATTTTTGTCTTTTTTCTCCTTTTTTGGGCGACCCCTCTGTGTACCACAAGAGGGGGGCTCAAGTACTGGTGGTTGGCAACCTATGATTAGTATCAATATGACCCACGCTATTATAATGTTGCATGAGTGAGGCTAAACTTAATTAGTCTAATCGATAACAGATGACATCACTGAACAAGTGAACATGCATCATTAAGTATATTGAAAATCACATTTTACATAAAGATTAACTGAATGTATTGCATTTTTAGCATGGAATAAACAATAAGCCTTTTGAATGTCAAGTTTTGACAGGACAGGTGATAACATGGTCATAGGGAGAGAGAGACCAGACCAGACATTATATTGATATGAAAACCTACAAACCTACAAGATCATAGCGCGCCACTCGGTGGCACGCTATGAGCTTGTAGATCTGCTATTTTCCAATAGCTAAAGTATAACAGACAGTGTAAAGGAAAATAATGAAAAACAAAACCATAATAGTGTATATTATACACTGATTCATCTAAATTAAGGATTATGGAAGGGGTGCTGATAACCAGTTATTCAACACAGAGCACACTAGCCAACAACAGAATAAAAAGGAATTTTGAGAACCGAACGGATGATCTTCTAAAAGAAAGCAACACACCAGCACGCCAGGGACCAGAATACTTCAAATCCAAACAATTAGTAAAAAATAGAACCACAAAACGCGTGTTAGAGATTAAACAACAAATAACAGCCAGAAACAGCAACTGCATTTACTTAATCACATTTGACGTTTACAATATGTCGGAGAAACGGGTAAAACAATAGGTACTAGGCTGGGACAACACAGATACAATATTAACAATGCCAAAAAAACAACCACAAGATTTGTGCAACATTTCATGGCTCACGGCATTGAAGCTCTAAAATGCGCTGGACTTCAACACAATCCCAACTGGACAGTAGGACAAAGACGTTTTAATGAAAAACAGTGGATTAAGAACCTCAACACGGATTTTCCTGGAGGCTTAAACATGCCTAAAATCTGATCTTTAACACAACAAAATTTAAACTCAGGATTAAACTGGAGAAATCTAAAAGTGATCAGATTGGATCAGACTTCCTTCGGATACATGGCGAATGCATTTATTCCTTGCATTGTGCCTACACATGTGGAGGCACAGTGCACTGAAGTTGTTTAATCCCCCCCCCCCCCCCTTTTTTCCCCTCACTGTATACGTTATTTTTCCCTTTTACATCCTTCATGATGAATTCCTGTTTTTCGGCTATATAGAAGTGTCTATTTGTACGTCTCTAAATGATTTGATGATTTGAACAAGGTGGACCCTCTTGTAAACAAGTGTAATGTTTTATTGGGTCGTCCACTCACAGTTAACAGTCTGTGTATTGAGTTGTGCTTGAAATGTACTGTAATTATGCACTGTTATGCAACTGTTTATAAATATTTCGATCAATCAATCAAATGTTTGTTGGATCACATGAGGAGTTCTAGTCCAGTGCTGTAGTGACCTTTACCTGTGGTAGTTCTGGAGGTAGTCTTCCTCAGTCCCAGCGGCTGGCGTCTGCAGGCTGCAAGGCTCACACGGTCCAGATCCTCCTGGGTCCAGTTCAGGGTCCAGCTGATCTCCAGGACCTTCAAGTGGGTCAGATGTGGGTGACCGATGTCCCGCGTCGGTGGAATTGTCTCGTGTCCTCATGTCCTCGTGGGGACAGGTTGTTCTGCACACAGACCCACAGTTTGATATGTGTTAGACTAGCCGCAATTTGCAACTCTAGATTTCTAGATTTAGACTTCCAAACTGCAACACTTAGAAAAAGAATAACTTGCATAGGATGTCTTGACAGAAAGTAGCTCATAACATCTCTACGGTGGATTTTTATGAAAAACAAGCTCGGCAGATTGAAAGAGGATAATTCAAGCTTGGACTACAGCTGCAATGTTGGGGAGTTTAACGTAGTTTAAGACAAGCAGATCGCAAACCAAAAAAGATGAGTGGGGAGTCAATGGAGGGTATTGCAACTCTAGATTCATCCAATTATAAAAAAATCTTGTTGCAAATGAGTTGCAAAATTAATTGCGGCTAGTGTTAGACTAGTGGTTCAAATAAGACCCACAGTTTGATATGTGTTAGATTAGTGGTTCAAAGACCCACAGTTGATATGTGTTAGACTAGTGTGGTTCAAAGACCCACAGTTTGATATATTAGACTAGTGGTTCAAAGACCCACAGTTTGATATGTGTTAGACTAGTGGTTCAAAGACCCACAGTTTGATATGTTAGACTAGTGGTTCAAAGACCCACAGTTTGACTAGTTCCCAAACCTTTTAGCCTGTGTGACCCAAAAGCTTCCCCAAGACGTGAAAAACTGCAAAGAATAACAAACAAATAATGGTTTTTTTAACCACAATTAATTATACATGCATATGAATTATGAATGTCCTCTTTGACAGTCGAGCTGTCTCTTTTAAGTGTCCATAATCATGAAATCGTCCATGTTCATAAATGTCCACATTATAAACAAACACAATGAAATGTCCATTACTTTCACATGTTCACAAATGACGACATGACAACAATACTGTTTACAAACAAAACAACAACATGTAACATACCGTGTGCGCCTTCTGCCAATTATTTTAGGAGAGTTAGTTCATTTTAATCCTTATTTCTTTATTTTAAGGACACTTGTTTGACGTAGTAAGAGCTCCACCACTGAAACTCTGTTTGTTCTGACTGAGCTTAGCTCACACAGGTGCACTCAATGCTGCTCAACACCCTGCTCTGCCCCTGCATGCCCTTCTAGGTCATAAAGACCAGGCACCACACACAGAATACAAATACACTATGTTATCCAAAACAAAAATACATACAATGTTAACATAATTATACATTTTCAGAAAGGTAAGCAATACAATAAAACATTACAAAATACCCATTGCTGGGACAGCTACACTCTCAAGAGTTACAGAGCTGTAAATATAAATTAATTTGTTCCTAACATTCAATAATGTTGCCCCTAGAACCACCTAAAGGACCCCGCATGTTGAGAATCAGTGATGTAGGCCTACAGTATGTCAAAGACAAGTGCGAAATAGTCTACATATAAACCACAAATGTTTTTCCTTTTACAGTATCAAATATACATTCACTCATATTCTAATGGTGACCGACAACAGTGCACAACATAACAATGTATTTCTTTATATTGTGCGTGCGTGCGTGCGTGCGTGCGTATAAACCGGAGTGGATGGGTAGATAGAAGAGAAGGTTCAAAAACACCACTTAGAGATAGATGTGTACTTGTTTTTACTCAGATTTAAATGAACAACCAGGATGCACATTGACTGGATGACTGTTAAAGCACTTATTTAAACAGTGAGTGATTAAGCCCCATACGCCTATATAGCCTAGGCTACAATAACAAATAGACAAGCTATATGCTTGTCATTTTCACTTGGAAATAAAGAAATGCAGTCAATTGATTTAATGTTAAACTTATCACAGGGATTATAGGCGTCTGATGTCACGCTGCGCTCCCGAATCATCTCACAAGTCGCAGATGATGTGCTCTCATGTTTAACAAGGCCAGTAAAGCACTGTTTGATTAAGCATAAACTTGTAACATTGTGCATGTTATTGTTAACCTGACTCGTCTGCCAGATTGCGGCAGTACTGAGTTCACCAGTTCTCTCCTCAGAATGCAAATGTTGTCCAGCAGGGGGAGTGGTTGCACCAGGCTATGTTATTGTAACACAGGTCCAGCAAATGGGCTAAATCACCCTTAACAATAAATAGATAAATACAATGGATTCAAATGGGCTAAATAATTCTTCAATATGAATACATATAAATAAATGTTAAAAAGTCCTCAAGTGACAATTAATTAATTCAGTCATATCCCTCATTACACTAAAACTATACACAGATTCTACGGGGTCCAGTTTGGAATTGCAGCCGTCGAGGAGGTGCCCTTTGAGAGGTTTTGAAGGAGTCAAGGGATGCACATGTCTTAATGAGGTGAAACGAGTCTTAATAAATGAGAGAGAGGGACAGCAGAGTGTCTTAATGAGGTGAAACGAGTCTTAATAAATGAGAGAGAGGGACAGCAGAGTGAGAACAGAGAGAAGAGCTGCAGACAGTGTGAAAAGCTAAACTTCCTTTTGAGAAAATATAGAATAATAACGTCAGTTGTGTGCAACAAAACACAGCATTAATAATGTTAGGCTGTTGTGAGGAGCAACATTGAGTCATCTAAAGCTGTACTGATTTCATTTGCAAACCCGAGTGACAAACAGTGTCCCAGCTCTGCTGGAGACTGTTTAGTTTATTCAATGAAGAATTGAGTAATCAACTGTAATTTAAGTTTGTTTGGTGTTCAGATAAAAACGTTTTTTGCACTTTAAGTGTATTATACTTTATTTTGGTAAAAATAATGTGTTCTCAATCAATGTTACTCATTTTTATTTGTAGTGTCTCACTCACAATTGCTGGACCCTGCACTTACTCATTTATAAGGAATACACCACCATCGGTGAGAGGAAGATTTATTTTATCTAGTTTAGTTTTGTTTGGACTACTGTTGAATTTAATTGTAATCGTTACATAATTTGTGAATTTGAAAGGTTTAATGTATCTATTTCCAAAAGTATTTGAAGTGAAACCTTATACAGAATTGTGTTTATGAAGCTATTGTTTTAGACATTAACACAGAGATGCCTCCCTCTGGCCTTGCTTTATGCAGGTCAGGTTTTTTGGTTTGGATCAGTTCTGTTCTGATTCAGCCCGACTCTGGTCGGTCCAAGGATGGCGAGCTGCCCGTGATTGGAGGAACCCTGCAGACCGTGTTGAATTCTCCTTGGGACAGACCCAGCCCCGTAGCCTTGTTCCCCCCAGTGTGGAAGGAAATTGTCACACATACACTGCCCTGCAAGGAGCAGTGCAGTATTGGGCGGTGATGCACACAGTCTACACACACTAGAACTGGACATTGTCTCACGTATATAATCCACACACCCTCTGCCCTGTGAGGAACAGTGCAGGACTGGACAATTAAGAATAGCACACACACACCCTCTGCCCTGTGAGGAACAGTGCAGGACTGGACAATTAAGAATAGCACACACACACCCTCTGCCCTGTGAGGAACAGTGCAGGACTGGACAATTAAGAATAGCACACACACACCCTCTGCCCTGTGAGGAACAGTGCAGGACTGGACAATTAAGAATAGCACACACACAAGTATCTGCCCTGTGAGGAACAGTGCAGGCTGTAACAGCCAACACACACACACGCTCACTAAAGTGTAGGCACTTTGTGTCTTTGGGACTATTTCATATAGCCACTTAGTGGTGTAAGGGTTTATTGTTCGTATTTATTGTCCTTATTGCAGCATGTGAAGTGCTTATATTTGGATTCAAATCCTAATTGAGGAATTTATTTTGAAATGCATTTAATACTAAACTGTACTGGTTTCAACACTGCAACAGTTGCACAAGGTGTCAATCAGTCAGTGTAGTTGGGTGCACCCAGAGATTTAAAAACCCCTGAGGTTTAAAAACCTAAGATTCATCTATTGATATCAAGGTATACCTATTTCATTTGTTGTTTAATGTCATACTGTATGTTTGTGCGTAATGTTTTATTTTAGTTTTTTCATGTATACTTATGACCTACAGTTTTATATTAACATTTTAGGAGCCGGGCGCACGCCAAAGTTCAAGTTCATGCTGGAATGATGAATGCCGAAAATTGCTGTTATTCCGGCGTACGCCCATATTTGTGTTTATGTGTGTGTGTGTGTGTGTGTGTGTGTGTGTGTATGTGTGTGTGTGTGTGTGTGTGTGTGTGTGTGTGTGTGTTTAGTGAGCAAGACTTTACTATAGCAGTTCCTTAAAGGACCACTTCGCCACTTTTCAACTATATGACGATAATAAGGTCCTGACTAATGTTCTAATGTTCATGATAAAAACCACAATCCCTTAGATAGCACTTTTTGTATACTTAGAATTGCATTTGATACAGACTTATAGCATGCTATGTAGACGGCACTAGAATGGCATTGTATGTAGTCATAGCACTTCATAGTATTATGTATAGCATAGTATAGTATATATATAGATATTCCACTGTTACTTTCTTAGCTTACGCATGTTTCATGATAACTACTTTTTATGTATGTGATGTATTGCCATGCTTTTTGTTCTTGCTTAATGTAAATCGCTCTGGATTAAGAGCGTCTGATGAATGCCTAAATTGTAATCCCTGTGGGCTCCCCCAGAGTTAGTGTCCAAGTGTCTTTGAGCAAGACTCTGAACCCCTGATTGCTCCTGATGTGCTGGTTGGTGCCTTGCATGGTTTCCTCCGCCATCGGTGTGTGAATGGGTGTGAATGGGTGAATGTAACGCACAGTCTATGTAAAGGTGTGTGAATGTGTGTGAATTGATGCACAATCTATGTAAAGCGCCTTGGATAATGGCGCTATATATAAATGCACCATTTACCATTTGTATTTACCATTTGAAGAACACCATGGGAACAATATTTATATTACTATAATAGTTATATTATTTATAATCTTAGAACACCAGGAACAATATTTCACAACAATATTTTCATAAGAAGAAACTGTGAGGAACAACCTGGAGGACATTTGCACGCCTTTTATTGATTCGTTTTTTTAAGAGTTAAGTTTTACAGAAAGTAATCAAAAAAAGAAGGGCGAGAAACCAACTTTGCTTCTCGTTATTTACCAATTAACAGTTTTTACTGCCCTTAACATTATTTAGCATAATTGATTGATTGTTTGATTATATTAAAAAGAAAAGAAAAATCATCTCATTAAACAGAAAGTACAATAAAAGTGTACTTAAGGACAAATGGACCCATCTGCTACATTTTAATTCCCATTAATCAACCTATCTAAACAAAATGCTAACTAGTAGAACAATTTCAGTTAACGATGAACATCTTGCCATATTCAACCAGGTCACCAGAAACGTCCTCCTAGCCAGACTACCAAAATGTGACTACATTTCCTTATACTTAAGGCTCATACATAGTCTGGATTTACGGTGGTTAGGTGACCACCGAACTACAACATGACATCACTGAGGTGACCACCGAACTACAACATGACGTCACTGAGCCGCGGTGAAGAGCAAACCACCGCCACCGCTCCAGCCCTTCTCTCTGTTTTTACTCACCACCGCTCAACGTTATTTCAGCTCCGGTGGTCAGCTCACCACCGGAGCGGTGGTCACCTCATCACCGAAAATCCAGACTATGAATAGGCCTTTACCCCTCAGTTAGACCCCCCCCAATAGAGCTGCCTCTACAGGTTTCTATAGGTCTCAGGTCCACCTTCTCTGTCCATCAACCCTTACACAATAACACAACACAGTGGACAATAACCCTTACACAATAACAACACAGTGAACAATAACCCTTACACAATAACACAACACAGTAGACAATAACACAACACAGTGTTACAGTTACATACTCGGGGAGTATGTTTATAGTTATGAGATGATAAAGTAATGATTATATTTATATATATATATATATATATCATATGATAACGGTTTATATTTATATGTGTATATATATGTATATATAATATATCAGGAATGGGTTGCATTGTACAGAGTGCTGATCAACACTTTCAGTCACAGGTCTGGTCTGCTGTGGGGCGTGGAGGCGGAGACGAACCATCAACCTCCTTGCTGTCTGCCCACCTCCTAGTCATCAGGAACCAATCCGCGCTCAGAGGACTAACTGTGAAGACTACTTAGCTGCACCTGTGTCATGCACTCATTGGCATTGTCTCTCAGTCACCTCATACTGAGCAGTACTTTGTCCATGGTGTAGGAGCTAACTAAGACGCTCAAAGATCTGTTTAATAAGTATAGGCCAGGGGCTAAACCTGTGTGTGGTCCCCTGAGCTTTATTTCAGTCATTGTTGGTTCAGAGCTAAAAAGATACAAGATACGATTATAATTATATATATATATAGTGATATATAATATATAATATATACTTACGGCGTATGGGTGCGTACTTTTTGTAAATCTTTGTTAGGCAGGAGTTAGCGTAGACAGTTTAGGTAGATGGACTTTGTGTATATTTCATTTCATTCATTGGTTAGAGTTAGGTAAGAGTGTTGTGCGATACTTTAGAATAGGGCTAGATAGTTTTGATGATTTCTTTGAGTTGCCCCATATAGCCTGTCTTTTCGTTTGTATTTACAGTTGTCCATCTTTATTGTTTGTTATTATTATGATACCTTATATTGATAACGTGAATAAATAACAATTATCACGCCAGCCGTGTTGCATCGTCTCCTTATACCCTAGACCTGAAAAGGGGAATGTAACAGTTGGGGGCTCGTCCAAAGCACAGAAGGTACCGGTTTGGGAAAGTGCTGGCTGGAGTTGTTGTTTTATTAGCGGTATTGTGATAAGGTGGCGAAGATGGCATCCTTTGACCTCAATGTGTTCGTGGCCGATCCCTCCATAGGTGAGTTTGACAAATGCCGTAAGGAGGACTTGTTAAAACTAGCGGACCATTATAGAGTCACGGTGAAGAGTGGGGACGCAAAAAGTAGAATTAAGGACATGGTGTTCACGAGACTGGTAGAGATGGGTGTCCTGGTAGTTCCTGTGATCGCTGAGGTGCTGTCCGCAGCAGCAAAAGTAACGGACTTACTGGATAGCTTGCCTCAGTCGCCTACTGTTGTTCCGCTTAGGGCAGATGGGCTTACAGCTGCATCTGTAGGGGGGACCGACGGGGCCATGAGAGGTAGTGAGGGAAAGGTGGAGGACGAGGGCGCGGCACAGCCGGTGGCACAGCCTCCGGTGGTGAGGCCTAAGGAATTCACTGAACCCCCACGACCGCGCCTGGGTTCGGGATCCTCCTCGGGTTCAGCTGGGTCCGACACTAAGTCTGCCCTACAGGGCTCTCAATTAAGAGTGCGCATAGCGCGCATTAAGCAGAGAGAGCGAGAGAGAGAGAAGGAACAAGAAAGAGAGTTCCAGCTGGCAGTCGCCAAAATGCAAAATGAGAAGGAGATCCGCATACGGCAGATGGAGTTGGAGTGGGAGGAAAAAAAGGCAAGGTTGGCAGCGGAATCTACAGGGCAGCAGGCACCCCAGTCACGGTCCGGTCCCAGTCTCGGCGACACACCAGGTATGTCAAGATTTGATATAGCACGGCATATTGGTCTGGTCCCCATCTTTCGTGAATCTGAAGTGGATTCCTATTTTAGTGCCTTTGAGCGTGTGGCTACTGCCCTCGCTTGGCCTAAGGACGTTTGGTCCATACTGCTCCAGTGCAAACTGCTGGGTAAAGCACAGGAGGTGATGGCTACGCTCTCTGTTCAGGATAGCATGGACTATGTAATTGTAAAGGCAACCATTTTGCGGGCATATGAAAAGGTGCCTGAAGCGTACCGGCAGAAGTTTAGGCAGCTGTCCAAGAACACTAGCCAAACTTTTGTCGAGTTCGCTCGGGAAAAGGAGGCTCTGTTCGATAGGTGGTGCGCGGCAAGCAAAGTGACCGATTTGCAATCACTGCGCGCACTACTATTGATGGAGGAATTTAAGAGGGGCTTGCCAGATAGCATATGCATGCATTTGAACGAACAGAGAGTGGTATCAGTGGGGGAAGCAGCTATCTTCGCTGACGAGTATGTGTTGACGCATAAAAATGTGTTTTATGCTCCAGAGTCAAGTAGTAAGAAAACTAACAAATCTGGTGATGCGCGTAATTACGCACAGACTCAGCGTTCGTCTGAGCAGGGTGGTGATAAACCGAGGGAGGAGCGCACTTGTCACTACTGCAAAAAGGTGGGCCATTTCATTGGCCAGTGCAGAACAAGACAACGGCAAGAACAAAATGGTACAAATACTAAAAGTATGGGATTGATCAGAGCGGAGAGAAGTGTGGGAACTGCTTTTGTGTGTGCACGTCCTGGTCCAGATTCCAGTTTTGATCCATTTGTGTTTGATGGCGAGATTTCTGTGTCACAGCATTCGGTTGAGCGTACTGCGGTACGTATGCTGAGAGATACCGGGGCCCAACAAAGTGTAGTACTAGCGGGGGTACTGCCTTTGAATGGCGACACGGCCTGCGGGTCCAGTGCAGTTATACGAGGGGTGGAAATGGGCTATATTTCTGCACCTTTGCACACGCTGTATATACAGTCGGCCCTGGTCTCTGGGTACTTTAATGTAGCGGTGCGTGATGAATTACCCATTGAGGGGATTTCATTTGTCATGGGGAATGATATCGCAGGTGGGAAAGTGTATCCTGTGTTGGAAGTGGTAGAACGTCCTGTGGTGGAATGTGCTATTGAAGACGACACCCTGGCTATGAGATACCCTGAGGCTTTTCCAGCCTGTGTGATCACCCGTGCACAGTCATGCAAAACAGGGGATGATTCTGATTTGTCCGACTCCATTGTCATGCGCGCTCTTGCGAGTGACAAAACGTTGTCTGCCGCTCCTAAAGTGTTGACACAACTGCAGAGTGTTAATGCCAGGGGGGGGGAGGTAACTGGGGGTGGGGAAAATAATTTGATTCTGCCTGTAACGAGGGAAAGCCTTATCCAAGCACAAGGTGAGGATCCCACACTAAAGAAATGTCTAGCTGCTGTGGTGAGCCAAGAGGAAATCAAAGCAAAGTGCATGGGCTACTTTAGCGACCAAGGGTTGTTAATGCGCAAGTGGTGTCCAAACGGAGCACAGGAATCGGAATGGAGCGCAGTGGTCCAGATTGTGGTTCCATCTGTATATAGGCAGCAGGTTCTCTCGTTAGCACACGACCATGATTGGGCGGGGCATTTGGGTATTACAAAAACGTATTCCCGAATCCTAAAACACTTCTTTTGGCCGGGGCTGAAACAAGCTGTGTCCCAATATTGTCGCACTTGTGCTATTTGTCAGCTAACGGGAAAACCTAATCAAACTATTCCTGCTGCGCCGCTCTGCCCAATTCCTGCTGTGGGGGAACCATTTGAGAGAGTTATTGTGGATTGTGTGGGGCCTTTGCCTCGTACCAAGGCTGGAAATCAGTACCTGTTGACAATCATGTGTGCTGCGACTAGATTTCCAGAGGCTATTCCTCTGCGCAACATAACTGCCACCTCAGTGTTGAAAGCTTTGACTAGGTTCTTTACTACATGGGGATTTTGTAAAGTGATCCAAACGGATCAGGGTACTAATTTCCTATCAAAAGTATTTAAGCAAGTAATGGAAACTCTGTCTGTACACCACGTCATCTCGAGCGCATATCACCCGGAGTCTCAGGGGGCGCTCGAACGGTGGCATCAGACACTGAAATCCATGTTGCGTAAATACTGCTTTGAGGCTAAACGGAGTTGGGATGACGGGATTCCATTCGTGTTGTTTGCTGCTCGTGATGCAGTGCAGGAATCCCTAGGGTTTGCTCCTAATGAATTGGTGTTCGGACATACGGTCCGCGGCCCCCTTAAGGTCCTGAAGGACAAGCTGATGGCCGCTGACGTGAGTCCCGATACCAATGTGTTAGATTTTGTTACAAAACTTAGAAGTCGGCTCGAGAAAGCGTGTTCTCTGGCTAAAGAGTGGCTGAGGGCTTCTCAGACAGAGATGAAGAGGCGTCATGACAAAGTTGCGGTTAAGCGCATCTTTAAGGCAGGCGATCAAGTACTAGCCTTATTGCCTGTTCAGGGCTCTGCTCTATCAGCCCGGTTTTCAGGTCCTTTCGTGATTCTGGAGAAAATCAGCGACACTAACTATGTGATTGGAACTCCCGACAGGAGGCGTAAGAGCCGGGTCTGTCACGTCAACATGTTGAAGGAATTCCATGTGAGGGGAGTAGGGTTAACGGTGGTAGCGCCACGTTTTCCCCCTGCAGAGAGTGAGGATGGCCAGGTTAATTCTGTGGATTTGCAGGCTGCAGAGGACGATGGGTTGGTGTTGCGAGCATCACCTGCACCCGAGGGTCGCCTCTGTAACTCGGACATGCTGATCAAGTTGCCTGACACTCTCGCTCACCTACGCAGTGAGCACCAACGTGACGTCATGAGGTTAGTGAGGGAATTCCCTATGTTATTCGGGGATGTCCCCACTCGCACCACCGTGTGTGAGCATGATATTGATGTGCAGGATGCACGGCCTATTAAACAGCACGCTTATCGCGTAAACCCAACTAAGCGTGCATTGTTGAGAAAGGAGGCAGAATATCTCCTTGCGAATAACCTGGCACGGACAAGTTCAAGTCCATGGAGTAGTCCTTGTTTATTGCAGCTTAAGAGCGATGGCAGTCCTAGATTCTGTACGGATTATAGGAGGGTAAATGCGGTAACGGTCCAAGACGCGTTCCCTTTGCCGAGGATGGAAGACTGCGTGGATAATATAGGGTCTGCTGCTTTTGTCACTAAATTGGATTTATTAAAAGGGTACTGGCAGGTTCCCTTAACGCGCCGTGCCTCTCAGATTTCTGCGTTTGTCACACCGGATCATTTTCTCCAGTATAATGTGATGGCATTCGGCATGTGTAATGCACCCGCTACCTTTCAGCGAATGGTTAATATTGTGTTGGAGGGGGTACCAAATTGTAATGCATACTTGGACGATTTAATCGTTTATTCTGGGAATTGGCACGATCATATTGAACGCCTACATACAGTGTTCACCCGGTTAGCTAAGGCTGCGCTGACATTGAACCTGGCCAAGTGCGAGTTCGGCAAAGCTACCGTAACGTACTTGGGACGGCAAGTAGGTCAGGGACAGGTGCGGCCTATTGAGGCTAAAGTCGCTGCCATCACTGCCTACCCCGCTCCTACTACGGTGCGAGAGTTGCGCCGGTTTCTTGGTATGGCTGGATACTACAGAGGGTTTTGCAAAAACTTCTCTACGGTTGCCTATCCCCTCACCAGTTTATTGAGCCCTTCGAACCCCTTTATATGGTCTCTTGAGTGTCGATATGCATTTGAAACTGTCAAATCTCTCCTGTGTAGTGCGCCGGTCCTAGCTGCTCCCGAATTCAGTCGCCCGTTCTCCCTGGAGGTGGACGCGAGCGCTGTGGGCGCTGGGGCTGTCCTACAACAGGAGGATGCGAGTGGACTTGTCCATCCCGTTTGCTACTTCTCCCGGAAATTCAATAAGTACCAGGTGAAGTATGCAACTGTGGAGAAAGAGGCCTTGGCTGTGTTGTTTGCGCTGCAGTTCTTTGAAGTGTACGTGGGGTCGAGTCCGTTACCGGTGGTCTGTTACACCGACCACAACCCCTTGGTATTCCTGCAGCGCATGCGCAATCACAACCAGCGTCTCATGAGATGGGCAATTCTCATTCAGGACTATAATTTGGAGATTCGACACAAAAAGGGGTCAGATAATGTAATGGCAGATGCCCTGTCTAGAGTCTGGTAGAAATAGGGTCAAACTGTGTTTGATTTGGGGGTGGGGGTGTTACATACTCGGGGAGTATGTTTATAGTTATGAGATGATAAAGTAATGATTATATTTATATATATATATATATATATATCATATGATAACGGTTTATATTTATATGTGTATATATATGTATATATAATATATCAGGAATGGGTTGCATTGTACAGAGTGCTGATCAACACTTTCAGTCACAGGTCTGGTCTGCTGTGGGGCGTGGAGGCGGAGACGAACCATCAACCTCCTTGCTGTCTGCCCACCTCCTAGTCATCAGGAACCAATCCGCGCTCAGAGGACTAACTGTGAAGACTACTTAGCTGCACCTGTGTCATGCACTCATTGGCATTGTCTCTCAGTCACCTCATACTGAGCAGTACTTTGTCCATGGTGTAGGAGCTAACTAAGACGCTCAAAGATCTGTTTAATAAGTATAGGCCAGGGGCTAAACCTGTGTGTGGTCCCCTGAGCTTTATTTCAGTCATTGTTGGTTCAGAGCTAAAAAGATACAACTGATTATAATTATATATATATATAGTGATATATAATATATAATATATACTTACGGCGTATGGGTGCGTACTTTTTGTAAATCTTTGTTAGGCAGGAGTTAGCGTAGACAGTTTAGGTAGATGGACTTTGTGTATATTTCATTTCATTCATTGGTTAGAGTTAGGTAAGAGTGTTGTGCGATACTTTAGAATAGGGCTAGATAGTTTTGATGATTTCTTTGAGTTGCCCCATATAGCCTGTCTTTTCGTTTGTATTTACAGTTGTCCATCTTTATTGTTTGTTATTATTATGATACCTTATATTGATAACGTGAATAAATAACAATTATCACGCCAGCCGTGTTGCATCGTCTCCTTATACCCTAGACCTGAAAAGGGGAATGTAACAGTGGACAATAACCCTTACACAATAACAACACAGTGAACAATAACCCTTACACAATAACACAACACAGGCTGTGTTCTGCCCATCAAACAAATGTTTGGTCAAACCATGTGACTCCCGTTGGAATTGCATTGTGGCAAGACACAGAACATGTGTTCTGAATGTGTGTATGGGGCCTTACAAAACATTTCAACTTTAACAACATACTTATCATCATAAAAGTAACAGGTCTATAATCTGTTATTCTTCACTTAAATTCTTCACTTCATTCATAATCTAAATGATTAAAAGCCATTACCAACTGCATGTACTTGTAAAATGTTTATCGAAGCAGTTTTGTTTAAT
Source organism: Protomyctophum bolini (assembly GCF_963924005.1). Lineage (NCBI taxonomy): Eukaryota > Metazoa > Chordata > Actinopteri > Myctophiformes > Myctophidae > Protomyctophum > Protomyctophum bolini. The sequence continues at coordinate 4,818,877 of NC_137867.1, forward strand.
CAGAACAATTAATCCATTGATTTAAACTTATGATCTCATCTATAAAATCCTTTTTTTATATATATATTTTTTTTATCCCACGATTTTGTAACCCATTTTTCACCCCTGTGTCAATCATCTAATGTGATCCTGGGCTCTACACACCCTCCACCAACCTAGTCCCCATATATGGGGGACATGGGGAGAGCAATGGACTTGAACTCATGCTTCCTTCATGCCCGAGTGTCCAAGTTGCTCCTTTACACCTGACAGGGGGGAGTTTCCCTGGTTGGACGTAGCGCGTGGAAGGAACACGTTATTCCAACCAGTTCCTTTCCCCTCCATCAGGCGGGGAATCCTCCTTTTAAGGAGGATTAACCATCTCTGACAAGTCACCTTAGTGCCGGGACACTTTAAGGAACATTCCTATTCATTTATTTTAACGATTTTATTGTAGCTTTTTAAAGGACCACTTCACCATTTTTCAAATGACCTTCATATAATTGGTCTTCACGACCAGTGACATCATCGATGGGGAATACAAGCTAATAAAAACGGCAGACTTTCTATTCCTGGAAAGTTGCAATACGAAAATGGAAGCCATCGTTCTCATGATATGAAAAAGAATCTCTCTCTATCTCTCTGAGAGAGAGATAGAGAGAGATTCTTTTTATATATTTTTATATATATATATATATATATATATATATATATATATATATATCGTTTATTTGTATAGATAACGATCAACTTATCGATCAGGCTTAT